>NC_134593.1:11911105-12217272 GCF_037038515.1 Microtus pennsylvanicus | reverse complement strand
GTCTCCATATTATTCTGGCTTTCTTACATTCCTTTAGAATCTTCTGTAATACAGACTTGGACATCACAGATTGTTATCACTGCTTAGGACAGATCTTTATAGCTCTTAATTTTGAAAAAAAGATTTTCTAGATATAGTAAGCTCAGTTGATAGAAATTGCTTCCTTTCAGGGTATGAAGCCTGTCATTACAGTCTTTTGGTCTTCTTGCCTATGTGAGAAACTCAGTCCTTCTCTCTTGCAACCATCAATTTATTTTCTTTTTTCTATACACTTGGAATTTTGACAATCAAGGCATAAAGAAAGCTTTTGATGTACACCTTCATTTTATTTCTTTGTTTCTCTAAATTAACATGGCAATTAGCATCTTTAAAGCTACTGTGAAGAAGTTGGAGACTGTGTACCACAACTAAATCAAAACCTGGGCAGAACTATGCTGGAATAAAATGGTAATTGATAGAGACTGATTTGACTTCCTCCTAAAAACAGAGCCATAAAATCAGTGTGGCAATTCCTCAGGAAGATGGGAATCAATCTTTATAAGATCCAGCTATACCACTTTCAGGCAAATACCCAAATATTCCACCCTACTATGAAGACACTTGCTTAACTATGCATATTGCTGCTCTAATCATAATAGTCAGAAATTGGAAACGACACAGAAGAATGGGAAAAGAAAATGTTGTACATTTACTCAACCATTAAAAAGAAACCCAGCGGAGGGAAAAGGAAAGACGAGTGTGAAGATAATAGAACACATTATATGAAAGTAGTAGGGGTGGTACTGGCAGCTAGAAGGTTTCAATAAAAATTGGGACTAGAGAGATGGTGGAGAGGATTAGCGTTGGCCAGGCTCAACCAAAATTAAATATATTAGAAACTGCAATAGAGAAAGGAGGTACTTTATAAGCAAGTTTTTTCAAAATTAGAAAATAAATATTTCAATGGAAAGATTTTAAAAATCAAGGAAGTCGCAATGCTGTAGAGGTGATGGTGGTCTTTAAGACATGACGTGAGGTGAGTCTCAAGGCCACGTGCATGTCTTCCATCTCAACAAGATAGGCACATAAACAGTGTTGTTGTAGAACCATCAACATCAGAGAAGTGGAAAATACTTTAGTCAAGTCAGTGTCTTTCCATTTAGGATTTATTATTTTCAAAATGTCAAAATCCTTTCCTGTTGGAATATGGGTGTGGGTTCCTACAGGTCTGTGAGATAAAGACACAGCTCACCTTTAGTATGTCTAGTCTTTCAGGTGCAGGTGGAATCAGAAACTCTAGGGACTGAGACACCTTCCCTAAGCCAAGGGTATTTTTCTTGTTCTCCATATTTACACCTAAGCAAGTTGATTTCTATATCCTCAAAACAACCTGACTGGACCTCCAAAGGGACAATGTCAAATACAAATACATGATTTAGGAATATTACAATTCGCCAGATTTTTCCAAAACTAGTTTGGCATATGCCTTGTACCGCTGGAAGGACTGAGACAAGATTCACGTAGAGGACAACAAAAGAAAGAAAATGTAATCGAGAAAAAGAGATGGATTAGGGCACTCTGGAGCCAGACCAGGTGTAACCCAGTGAGAGCTCTCCCACACTTTCCCAATCAATCAAGTCTTCTCTACTCCTGCTCTTAATTACCATTGCTCATAGGATTGAAAGAGAATTCTTCACCCTGTGGTCTGTTCTCTAGCTAAGGTCTTGACACGACCCACTAGGTTTGGGTGCAGGTTGCAGGTGCCTGGGGAGCATTGTGTGTTCCCTGCACAGAGGTAGACAGCTGAGTCACTAGGCTGGGAGTCTCTGATGTGCAAGGAAATATGCAGGCTGTCTTTATTGAGCTGAACTGTGAATATTCCTTCTTTTTTTTCGCCATTGGAGAAGATGGACATCAGCAACGTGGGGCCTTTCCAGGGATGCTGTCTGTACCAGTACTGAAAATTACTATCACTGAAAGTGCAGTTGAGAGAGGTCATGGCTCCCTCTGAGACGATGAGGGATTCCGGGTTCTGTTGCACCTTCTGCTGGCTGTTCACTCCTGTGCAGAGAGACAAAGGTCAAACAAACAGGACTGGGTGTCTATGGATGCTAAAACCCCAAAATGACTTTTCCATGGGCCTCCCACCTGCTTATTTTCAGCATGATAACATTAGTACTTCTAACCTCCCATCTAAAATATGTGAGGGCAATACCCTCCCATATTGTATCTTCCCATAGGAATGGTCAAACTCACCCTTCAGTTGAAGCCAGAGTACCACTAATGAAACACTTAAGAGATGCATTATTGTTTTCACTGAAGATCTATACTACAACCATAACAAAAGGACTGGCACTTAGGGAGTTCAAATTCTTCTGCTATAAAATGCATGAAAAAGAATACCCCAAACTGTTCATCCAATTAGAAAGTCCTAGTTTCCACTGTTACCTCAGAATCTCTCCTCCTCCCTCTAGCCATCCCCACAACACAGAGACACAAAGGACCATGTGAGAAATTGCCTCTGGGTCTCTGAGAAGAAGCTGCCCTCCTGTGGATTCACCTTAGAATCAAAGAAATATTTTAACTGCATACTCTTCTTATGTGATGATTAAAACAAGCAATAGTTTAGTCAGATGAGAACTTTGAGACATTTGTTCAAGTTTAAGCATACACTTTTCACCAAATGACAACTTGTTTTCTGCAAATGGCAAATGAAAGTTATTACACTAGTCACTTTTCTGTAAAATTTCTGAAGAACCTCTCACAATCAAATAACAGTTTATGTTCTTTATGCCTTCTCAGTATAAGCTGATATACCCCTTTATTGTTCCTTCATCATCAATGTTTATATAAATTTTCTATAATTAAAAATATCTGTTTAAAATGTAAAGGATTTAAATGTGACTTAACATATATGGTTCTAGCTCACAGCCTAGCTATATTTTATTCATCTATTTCTCCATTCATTCATTCATTCATTTTTGTAGATGTTATTTATGTGTATGTGTGAGTGTATGAAGGGTGAGAACACATCAGTGCAGTTGTTTTACATGTGTACAGATCAGAGGTTGTCCTTGATTACTCTTCACCTTATTTTTATCATTTAACATACACTTAAAAAGAACAACTAGAAAAAATTGTCCTAGATTTTACTTCTTTGTCAACAAGCCCTTCTCATCCTCCCTGCCCATCCTCTCTCACACGAAGGGATACCCGAGAAACCACCTCTGGGTCTCTTACTAAACCCAAATGATCATCCCAGGCTGCCTTGTCAGTGAACTCCATGGACTGGACAGACAATGTCCTCACCAGGGCTAGGGCCGCAGATGTGGGTGCAGTACTGGATAGCACATGTGTTCTGGGGATCTGGACACAGTTCTTCATGCTGGTGAGATGGGCACTTCACTGATTGAGCCATCTCTCCAGTTCCTATTTATTTTTGTTAGTAGTAATAACTTCATATTGTTATATAAATAAATATTAATAAAATATTGTAATATTTTTATACACACATATCATATATGTTATTCATATTCACGTCCCATTTCACTCTTTGGTACTCAATGATGGACAATTGAGCTAATTCCATAATTTGGTTAATGTGAATAGTACCAAAACAGCATGATCTGCACATATCTTTATTGTCTACTGAGTTTGAATCCTTTAGGCACGCAGCTACAAGTGCTAAAGCTGGGTTATGTGGAATTTTTTAATTTTGTATTTTATTATTTATTTTTAATTGTTTTCAGCAAAAATATTGCACTAAATTTCATAATGGTTATACTAATTCATATCCTGATAAACTACATATAAGGGTTTATTTCTCATGTTCACAATATCATTGCCTTTTGTTTTTGGATGATATTAATTATTTTGGGTACAAGATAGATTCTCAGCATAGAATTTATTTGGTCAGCTGTTTCTTTACTCTGGAGGTACTAGAAGTGCTTGGAAATTCAGTAACAAACATCTGTGACAAGGATACCTAGGAATTATTTAGAGCAGTACTGTGCTCCATCCATGACACAGATAAATAATAGAACATCATAGAAAGACAGAAGATGGAACTATGCAGAAAGAAAAAGAATAATCTTTATCTACTGGAATGGGAAGACTTGTACGACTAAGATAAGTGGGCTTTGCCTGGGGGTTTTACTGAGCTTATGTGTCTTCTCCTTTCTACTATTCATCTTGTTTAGGGAACCCACCCATGCCTTCTCACCAGTTCAAATCAAGTTGTCTTTTATTTTTCTTTCCCATCTGTCTGTACTCCTATAACAGTTTCTCAGCCCTACCTCCTCAGAGATCAACAGCAACTGCTGTCAAGGATGGAACCTTGATTGCTCTAGATACTTAACTAGGAGATGACCTGAAAATTAGCAGGAATCACCTACTCTCCTTATTTCCAGTGATGATAGGAACTCACTGTGGGTTCCATGATTGTAGCCATGGTCAAGGGATGGGAGCTCTCACTTTTAAGTGGACTCGGAGTGCTGGATGATCACAGTCATTTCCAAGTCCTTCTCTGTTATTTTTAGTCAAGCATATGGCCTGAGTAGAATGTTTCTCTAATACCAGATGAAAGTCTCAAGGATATATAATGGGGGAGCTGTGATTCATCAAGGGATGTCACTGGGATGGACAAAGAACTGAGAATCCTGGACAGACAAAAGACCAAGCTGTGAAGAAATCCAATATCCCTTAGGGATATGAGGAATACTAAGGCTAGGAGGCCGCTAAATGGGCTCTGGGTTGAACATTCTATAGGGCTCCTGGGTCCTCCCTTTTCTTTTACTGTTCATGACTTAGTAACTACAACCCTTCTCGTGCCTTCCTGTATTTTCTTGGTGATGTCTTGTGAGAACAATAATCTCCATCTCAGGAATTGGAGTTTTACGTTCTAATCTGCCTGTGTTGTTCTAACTGTCCCGTACACCTGTGTCAAAATGGGACTTCCTTAAGTTGATGCAGTAGAAATGCAATTGATCTCAGCACCCACACCGTAAACAACACCATGTTCACTTACTAAATTCTATTGTTACTTTTATCCTACTGAAAAGCTCTGGTCTTCAAAAATTATAAGTTTATAAATCTTCTCCTGCATATTTCTTCATGTTTCCACTGTAATCTAACACGCAGGGTATCAGAGGCCCATGTAAACCATAGCTTAATTGAGTATTCAGAAAACCAAACAGACAAAAAAGATGTGTTTTCTCTTGTCCTACAACATGCTTCATACCTTTGCACATGCTATCAGTTGAGAGCCAGCAGTGTGTCAGATCCCTTTCTGCCCAACACTCATGACATCAATTCTCACTGTATATTGTCCACTCAGACTCCTCCCTTGCCCACTAACATCTACATAAGGAATAGAATGAGGGGAAATAGCAACCATGAAATCATTCTCTTCAATGGTACAATGTACTTGAAAAAAGTATGACAGATATATTTCAGTACATTTGAAAACTAGAAGGTGCGTGGCAATAACACATGATGGCACCCAACACAGCTTTGGACAACATTCAACAATGAAAACTAAAGCCTAAAAGTGTGCTGGCCTGAAGCACAGCCTTATCAGGTTGGAGAATCTGTTGAGATCGCAATGAACACCGATCACCACAGTGGCATTCTATTTCAGCCCAGAGACCTAGAGCCACTCTTGTAGTGATGATCCTTTAGTTATGGAAACACCGAGTCTTATGTATTTTGGAATGTCCTTATTGATTATGCTTCTGAAATAACAGTTTTACAGAACATACATTCATTGATATTTTTCTGATTCATGAGCATTCAATCATCTTGAAAATTTTATTTTATCTACTCTTTGATAGACATATAATATATTTAGATCACGTCCAAACCCTACTCCCTCCTTCAAATTTCTTCAGATCCATCTTCACGATGCTTTTATACATTGATATCATTTGTCATTCTTTGTAAACCTCTAGATCCAATTATAAGTGCCATTATACACATGAGCATAGATCAATCCACTGGACCAGAGACAACCTATTATGACATACATTCCTGGAGACAACTGATTCTGTCTTCTCCTGAATTATTCATGACCTATATCTCCCAGCTACCAATGGTGCCAGGTCAAAGCTCTTCCACTCATCCTGGAATGTTGATTGGCTTAATCCTGTGTAGACAACCACAGTTGTTGAGTTCATCAGTACAAGAATTCTGTCATATTCAGACAATACTATTTTATAGCAATCTTCTCAGACTTCTGGTTTTTCAAGTTTCCATCCTCTATGTCAATATTTGAGGCTGACCACACCACAATCAATTATTCTTCTGCCTTGGACAAGTTGTGAGACTCTGTGTTAATTATTGTCTTTTAGAACAAGAAGCTTCTCTGATCAAGAATGAGAACTGTAATAATCTATGGGTATAAAGATAAAAATTTAGAAATAGGCTTAATTCTATGTTTACTTAGCAAAATTAAAGTAGTTAGATTCTCTTTTGTGGTGCATACCCTTCAAAACTTTTTATTTATTTCTTAATATTTTTTAGTGAGCTATATATATTTTTCTCCACTCCCCTGCCTTCTCCCTCCCCTTCTTCCCTCTCCCATGATCCCCATGCTCCCAATTTACTCAGAAGATCTTGTCTTTTTTTATTTCCCATGTAGATTGGATCCACATATATTTCTTTTAAGGACTTCTTTGTTGTCTAGGTTCTCTCAGATTGTGAATTGTAAGCTGGTTTTTTTTTGTTTTATGCATAAAAGCCACATATGAGTGAATGCATATTATATTTGTCTTTATGGATCTGGATTACTGCTGTAGGAATTCCTACAGCCAGTAGCTTTTAAGTTACCCAAGCACTTCGGCGAGGCCTGTTATAACATATATGCCAATGTACAGTGTGGATCTGACCTCTCTTCCAGTGGCATGATTCAGTTCCTGTTCCCAGTTTGTGCAGAGGATTGTGATCTGTATGTCTACCCCTAAATAAATAACCTTTTATTATATTCAATTCTGAGTTAGTGTGGGATTTCTTTTCAGAGTACTTCTTTATCTGGCGCCCAACGTGGATTGGACTCTGTATCTACCAGGTGAAAAGTTTCCCACCCCTACCTGCTTGGCTAGCTTTTACCTAAGCAGATTTTTGTAAAGCCCCTGACACATTGGGGCTAACTACATGCGGTGACTTGGAAATTTCCTAAGTTCACACGCATCCCTTCCCCCACTGCTGTGTTCTTTGCCGCATGGCAACTTGTGCAGCTTCCTGTTTGTGCTCTCTGTCCATTGGTTCTGCACTTCTTTCTCCTTGTAATGAATTAATTTAATTGATTTTAATTTGTCAAGCAAAGCATACATTTTTTTATTATTTATTTATTAAAGATTTCAGTCTCCTCCCCGCCACCGCCTCCCATTTCCCTCCCCCTCCCCCAATCAACTCCCCCTCCCTCATCAGCCCGAAGAACAGTCAGGGTTCCCTGCCCTGTGGGGAGTCCAAGGACCTCTCACCTTCTTCCATGTCTATTAAGGTGAACATCTAAATAGCCTAGGCTCCCACAAAGCCAGTACGTGCAGTAGGATCAAAACCCAGTGCCATTGTTCTTGACTTCTCAGAAGTCCTCATTGTCCACTATCATCAGTGAGTCCGGTTTTATCCCATGCTTTTTCAGACCCAGTCCAGCTGGCCTTGGTGAGTTCCCGATAGAACATCTCCATTGTCTCAGTATGTGGGTGCACCCCTCGCGGTCCTGAGTTCCTTGCTCGTGCTCTCTCTCCTTCTGCTCCTGATGGACCTTGGGGAACTACTCAGAAGTAAAAAACAATGACTTCTTGAATTTTGCATGCAAATGGATGGAAATAGAAAACACTATCCTGAGTGAGGTAAGCCAGACCCAAAAAGAGGAACATGGGATGTACTTTCTCATAATTGGTTTCTAGCCATAAATAAAGGACATTGAGCCTATAATTCGTGATCCTAGAGAAGCTAAATAAGAAAGTGAACCCAAAGAAACACATATAGTCATTCTCCTGGATATTAACCTTCATACGGCGATGAAAGGAGACAGAGACAGAGTCCCACATTGGAACAAACCGTACATTTGAGTATTTAACCAGTACCAAGGCAGGAAACTAAAGCAGCTCAGGACCTTTCATGTCACCACTAGTTGCATTGCTGCTAGTTGTGACTCTGTAACTCTGACACCTGCTGGACAATAAAGATTATTACACCTAAAACAATTCTACCTCATAACAAGTAATTAATGAATCAATAAATTTGAAAGTTTTATAATGGCAGAAAACAATACCATTGAAACTTTTAGAAACTTTTTTGCTAATACTATAGACTGTACTCTACAAGGCTTGTATGGTTAATTGTGATACATCTATTTTTTTGGACATTGGGACTCAGTTTTTTCTTCATATTGTATCCTTCAGAAAATGGTTTGATAACAGAGCCAAGAATGAGGTGCATTTAGAAATGACATAGTCGTTGCAGACAAATAATGAACAGCTAGCTACCAGGATTAATACCATCAAAAATTAAAACTTACCTCAGAAAATTAATAGTATTGAAAAGGGTAACAATAATTTGACAGTCAAAATTGAATCCATGTCAAAGAGTACTAAGAAATTATCTGAAATAATTCATATTGTTGAATTTGACAATCAAAAATTGTTAAAAAGTTATAGGTTAGCAGATAGAGTATCTCTCTAAGAAGGCAGTCTGAACACTATCCAAATAATGTCCAAGGATCAGATGTTATCTTTAAAGGAAAAACTTCAGACGTTGGAATCCCATGTGCAGAATGAGGACCAGAGACTCGGTGCCTCAATGAAATCACTAGAAATATATACAAGTTAGGAAATTCAAGCTTTACAAACAGAAGTAAAAATATTTGAAATGACTGAGGAAAGTATTGGATCTGATGAACAGGGAGAGAAGGTACAAGGATAGGATTTAACATCACCAGAAGCTATCAGAGTTGACTTACCAGGGGTTTTAGTTTCCTACCCTGTAATCTACTCTGACAAAGTATAAAGTTCTAAAGGCACAAAAGGATCCAAAGAAGGTAGATGAATACATATATGAATGAATGTTCTAAAAGAAATTAAGCTAGCTATAGTAACTTATGACTTGCATTCCATATTTGTTAGGGAGATGGCAAAGACATGGGCTTCTAGCATTAAAACCATGTCACATGACTGGCTTCAGTTAGTTTCATCAGTCCTGGTTAATGGGCTACAACTGATGTTTAAATGCTAATGAGAAAGGCTAAAATATTAGAACAGGGAAAAGCAAAAGGATTTGAGACTTCCCCAGGTCAAATTCTTGGTGACAGTAATTATGCTGACACACAGGCTCAAGCTCTTTACAATAAACAAATCTTGTCCCCATGCCACAAAACAGCCTTAAATGCTTGGGACAGGATTCAGGAACCAAAGAAATGAATTGAATCATTTACCAGGGTTAAACAGGGCCAGAGAGAACCCTTTAGTGTCTTTTTATAAAGACTAACTAAGACTGTACAAATAGGAGAAACAGACCCAGATGCTAGATGAGTTCTTGAATCTCTAGCTTTTGAAAATGCCAGCTTAGAATACAAAAAGTTACTTGTGTCTTTAAAGGTTAGATCAGCACTGATAGATGAATGGATCCCACATACAATGAACATTGAGACGTTTGACTATAATACTTAATCTTGTGTAGCAAAAGCAATTTCCAAAGTTATGAGGAGACATCAAAATGCCAAATGTTTTAATTATGGTAGAATAGTTCATCTGAGAAGGGATTGTAGAAAAGTAATTCCTAGGAATAATGTCTCCTCTGGGAATGTCAAGAATAGGAGAACTCAGCCTTCAGGTATATGTAGAAGATGTGGCAAAGGCCAACAATGGACCAATAAATTCAGATCAACAAAAGACAGACAAGGCAACCTGATACCATTGGGAAACTCCTTTGGGGAGCCTTCCACAATCCCCCAAGTCAAAAGTGGACCAGTCATTCACAGTCACTGTGAAGGGCATGTCTCACTAGCAAAATTTAAAAATCTAGAGCCTTCTGGAAAAAAAAATACTGTTCTGGATGACAAAATAAACATGGAGGACAAATCAAAAATTTCAATAGAAAATAAGAAACATATATTCTGGCATACTTCTATAAATGATCAAAGACCAAAGCTAATAATGAATATAAATGGCATTGTAATTGTGGATTTGATAGATATAGGTGCAGACCTGAGTATCATTACTCCAGAATCTTGGCATGCAAAGTGACCTATTTCAAGGGTCAGATGTTCAATTGCTAGGTATTGGAACCATAGCTCAAAAGTAATAAAGCATGAAATGGGTTGAATGCATAGGGCCTGAAGGACAAAGAGGAAGGCTGAGGCCATATGTGGCTAATATTGCAGTGAATTTATGATAAAGTCACCTGCTGAAGCAATGGAATACCCAGATTAACATACCTGCAGTCCCAGAAACTCATAATTCTTGGAAAAATATTATAAGGTACTATACACAAAGATCACCAGCCATTCTAGTTGTACAAGAACACAAAGCAACTATCAGACCTTTAGAGGTACCAACAACACTACCTTTAAAATGGTTAATTGAGAAGCCAATATGGATTAAACAATGGCCATTAACAGAAGACATACTGCAGGCTTTAGAACGGCTGGTACAGGAGCAACTAGATGCTCACCATATTGAAGAATCAACCAGACATTGGAATTCTCCTGTAATGTTAAAATGAAATCTGACAAGTGAAAAATGATGAAAGATCTAAGTGCTGTTAAAAGGTAGTTCAACCTATGGGCTCTCCCTCTACAATCTGGAATTCCTCTGTCTTCTCTATTACCAAAAGAATGGCCTCTTATAGTTATTGATTTGAAAGATTGTTTCTTCACTATACCTTTATGAGAATAGGACAGAGAAAAATATGCCTTTATAGTGCCTACTTATAATAATTTTCAACCTACTAGTAGATACCAGTGGACCATCCTTTCACAGGAAATGCTCAATAGCCCCATTCTATGACAATATTTTATAAGTCAGGCATTGTAAATAATATGTAAAATATTCCTAAATCTAAAATTTACCATTAAATGGATGACATTTTGCTATCTGATTCAAACACAGATACTTTAGAAAGAATGTTTGAAGAAGTAAAGAAACTTTGCCAAAATGGGAATTACAAATTGTTCCTGAAAAATACAGAGAGGAAATTCTGTCAATTACCTAGGTTATAGAATAGGTTTACAGAAAATGAAGAACACAAAAGGCACAAATTAGGAGAGACTGGTTATGACTCTTAATAACATTCAAAGATGTTTAGGAGACATTTCCAGTCTATGACTTGCTGTTAGGATAATACCTAGTCTAATAATTCATTTAAAGAAAACCGTAGATGGTGATAAAGACTTGAATAGTCCCAGAGAATTAATAACTGAAGAGGAAATTTATTTTTGTTGAAGAAAAATTACAGGAGGAACATGGGGTTAGGGTGAATGAAAATCTTAATTGCATTTTAGTCATATTGCCTTCAAGAATTTCTCCTACAGGAATTTTAATGCAAAGGGAAGATATTATCATAGAATGGATCTTTTTACCACATAAACTAAGTAAAAAAATTGAAACTTATGTGAAAAAAAGTCTCTGAGTTAATTATAAAAGGAAAATTAAGACTTTGTCAATGAGCAGGTTTAGATCCAGCAGAAATTATAGTGCCTTTCACTACTGATAAAATTTTAAAAGTATGGGAAGGCAATGAACATTGGCAAAGAGCTTATGCTAAGTTATTTAGGAGATATTAATAGCGATTATCCCAAGAAGTGATAGAATTAACCTTACAAAGAGAAATACTTGGATCCTTACCCACGTAGGATACACCAATAACTGGAGCCTGTACATTTTATACTGATGCAAATAAATGAGGAAAGGCAGTTTACAAATCAGAAGATTTAAGTTAGGTGGAACAAAGCCCTTATTATTCTGTCCAAAAGGCAAAATTATATGCTATTCTCATGGTACTAAGGGATTTTAAAGAACCTCTTAATATAGTTACTGATTCAAAATATGCACAAAGAGTTTCTTGCATTTTGAAACTGCTAAATTTATACCAAATGCTACAGAATTGACTCCATTATTCATATAGGTTCAAGATATAATCAGGAATAGTCTCTGTCCCATGTACATAAAATAATTCAATCCCATACAGGTCTACGAAGTCCTCTAGCACAAGGTAATGCATAAATTGATCAATTATTGATTGGAAATGTGTTGAAGACCTCAGAATGTCATAAGAAACATCATGTCAATGGCAAAGATTTAAAGAAAGAGTTTTTCTTACATGGCAAAAAGCTAAGAAGATTATAAAGAGATGTCTTACTTGCTTTTTCTAAAAACAAAGACTGCTACCTAGAGGGAGAAACCCAAAAGGTACTCAAAGGAATAAAATATGTCAAATGTGTGTGTTCCACTTTGCAGAACTTGGAAAATAGAAAATGCACACCACACCATTGACATTTATCCAGGTTTTTAATGGGCAACTACTTTGAGCTCAGAAAAGGCTGATTCAGTAATTACACATTTATTAGAAGTTATGGCCATCATGGGTATACCTGTACAAATAAAGACAGATAATAATCCAACATATGTCTCTATGAAAAGGAAACAATTTTTTTGCTGATTATAATATAAAGCATATTACAGGTATACCACACAATCCTACAGGTCAGGCATTTATAGAAAGGTCAAGTCAAACTATAAAGGATATGTTAAACAAACAGAAAGGGATGGAAAATAACCCCAGGAATAGGTTACACAATACTTTATTAACCTTGAATTTTCTTAATGCCAATGAAAAAGGGACAACAGCAACTGAGAGATATTGGATAATAGAAAAGTCTTCTGAATTAAATCAGCCTGTATATTTCAAGGATGTGAAATATCACAATGGAAGCAAGGAGATGTGCTACATTGGGGAAGGAGTTTTGCTCTTGTTTCAACAGGAGAAGAAATGTTATGGATACCATTAAAATTAATAAAGATTTTGTTTGAAAAAAAGAAATCTCTCGAGAAAAATAAATGGCTCATCCATAGAAGTGACAACCAATCAGGTGGTAAGAAAACCTCTTTAGGGTTGGGGCAGGTTTCTGTTCTTGTCTTTGCAGGAAAATAATCATCTTCAGAAAATCAAGAGACCCTGGACATCTAGGTGCCTAAAGATGAAAATATAATTATCCAGATAATATCACTAAGCAAGAAGAATTATCACTTGTGAGGACATCTAATATGAGGGTAAGAATCTCTGAATATTAAGCATTGCATTTAGTACTTGCTAAGTATCCTGAAAAACATGCAACTTTGACTTTAAGTGGTTGGATACCATCTTCTGTCCTTCACATACACAAAGGTGTATGTACCTATGTATACACACAAGGTTGTGTATACTCTCATGAGTATGCACACACACAGATATAAGTGCACTTCACATATTAAAAATGAAAGGTTACTGTTTAAGGAATTATACAAAAGAGGCTAGTCATTCAGGAAAATGGGGACTAGGGATAGTGAGATTGTGTATCTTTGTCACTTTTCTATTACTGTGGAGACAAACCATCACCATATAAACTCTTATAAATGAAAGCATTACATTTGGGACTTGCTTACAGTTTCAGAGGTTTAGTCTACTATTGTCGAAGCACAGTCAAAGGAATGATGCTTGTCGAACAATGTCTTTAGGAAACATGAGAGAAGCTTCAGGGGGGGAATGCAGATGGCCTTTTCACTGAAGTATATTTTGTTCCCTGAATTGTTCTTGGATGTGACTTCATCCCTCCTTTGTTAAATAGCTACATGTGATTTATAAGACATGTTTACTCATTTTAGATATCAGAACATAGCTATAGAAACTAATTTGGTCAGTATACTCTGAATATCGATATGGCCTTCTACCTTTCTCTTGGTCTCCACCAGATATAATCTATAGTACATGTCATCCAATTTTGTTTAAAATGACCTGTTCTAGAAAGCCCTGGGAAAGGGTGTGGCTCCATTACCTTTTAGTGTGTGCTTATTGGTGTTTATTGACAAGTTTTTGTTCATGTTTTTGTTAAATTCTAACAGTCTTTTATAGACCATTGCTTTCTTTGTTACATTTGTGTGTGAAAGTACACTGAAACTGATGTAAGGCTGTTTATAGCAGAAGCTTGTAGTCAGCTCCATTCTTCGGTGTCCTCAGCTCCCAGATCTAGCAGACAGATTTGCATAGACCAGCAAACATCAATACATTATCATCATGATGGGGAACATGGTGGCATGCAGGCTACACTGGTTTGGTTCTTAGTTTCATTTGCTTGGAGCATCTTTTTCCATTCTTTTATTCAAAGGTGAAGTCTATGTTTGATGTTAATGTGTCTTTCTTGAATGCAGGATAAGAATGGCTACTATTTTATTAGGAAATTTAGAACATTTTCCTTGCGAGCTTTTGAGTGTTTGTTTACTTGTTTTGAGGAATTGGTGGTGGGTTCCCCCCTTTTTTGATTTGATGGTTGACATTATTTTTTCTTGTGTTTTCTTTGGTGTGGTTATCTTCTTTAGGGTCCAGTTTTCCTTCTAGTGCCTTCTGTAGGGCTGGATGTTTAGACAGATTCTGTTTAATTTGGTTTATCATTGAATGTCTTACTCCATCTATGGTGATTGGACGTTTTGTTGGGTATAGTAGTCTGAATGCCACATGTGGTCTCGTAAAGGAGTACAACATCTGCTCAGGGTCTTTTAGACTTTAGATTTTCTATTAAGAAGACTGGTATTATTAAGCTATTATTATACTATGCCTGCCTTTGTTTTTTCCCTTGTACTGTTTTATATTCCTTTTGTTCCATACATTAACTGTTCTGAATATTAATACTAAGTGCCATGATAGTTTTTCTGGTGCAGTCTATTTGGTGCTCTGTTTGTTCCATGTATCTTGATAGATATATCCTTTTTGAGGATTGTGGTAATTTTCTTCTGTGATATTGTTCAAATATTTTCTGTGGCTTTGACCTGGGTTGCTTCTACAGATTTTGTATTTTCAAAGTGTCCTAGGTTTTCTCCAATATTTTATGCCTAGAAATTTTTAGATTCTATACCTTCTTTGACCAAGGTGTCCATGTTTTCTATCAGTATCTCCATTGGTTGAGATTATTTTATTTCATCTCTTATAATCTCTTGGTGAAGCTTGACACTGAGCTTCCCGATTGAGTTACTAAACTTTGTTTTCCATTCTTCCCTTGCTTTCTGTTTTCTTTATTGATTCTATTTCTTCTTGCAAGTCTTGAACTGTTTTCTTCCTACATTCCACTGCTTCTTTGTGCTTTCATAGATTAACTAAGAGGGTTATTCATTTCTGCTTTGAACACCTCTAGCATATTCATAACTTCTATTCAAAACTTATTGTCTTGTGTTCCAACTACATTGCTTTTCTCAGGGCCTACTGTACTAGTGTTTCTGGGTTTTACTGGAGACCTGTCACGTGGCTGTTACTGACTGTTTTTATGCTGGAATCCAGGCATCTGGGTTTGGGATCACTGCAAACCCTGGTGCTGATATCTGATCTTGTCTTTATTGGCTGTTGTTGTTCTTTGCTTTATGTTGCCCTCTCTGGTTCTTAGGAGAGTGTAGTGACTCTGGTTTGCCTGATAGGCTGATACTCTGCCAGATGTTGCAAGTAGGCTTCCTGATATAATGAGGTTCTTCATATTGGATGCTGACATTTAGGCATGTAAATTGGCTAGAAGAGGGGTGGGATGAAGAAAGTAGGGACAAAGTCAGGGTGTGCCAACAGAATCTGCTTAGTGCTCTAGGAATTGGGGAAAAGAGGGAGAAGAGGGCATAGCAGGAAGTCTTGTATAGAAAGATATACCAAAGATATACCCAGAGATGTACTGGGGATGATACTGGGGGTTTGGATGTAGAGAGGAGGAGGGACATTGAAGATCACCTACCTGCTTCTGCTTCCCTTTGTTCTGTCAATCCTACCCACATTACTTTATTAGAAACCTTGAGGTATGGAAGGGTTGTTACCCTCTGATAATCTGTCCTTCTGTAGGATTACATAGACATAATCTAGATGCCACCTTTTCTGGCATATTTTGCTCTCTGTGAATAACTTGAGCCAGAGGTGACATGCAACAATATGAAGACAATGACTTGTATATGAAGATCAAGGCAACTGAGGACTTCATTGTTTCCATGATGATCAGAAGTTGGGCTTCCGTTGGCTCCTCTGAGTTTGTGCTCAGCTCCCCCTGCAGTTTGTGACACTGTGTCACTCAGAGCACAGTAGTACACAGCCGAGTCTGACTCTTTGACAGCGGCTTTCTGTAAGTGGAAGGAAGTGGATTTTTTATCATATGTAGCTTCAAAACCTCTGTTGCTTCCCTTGTTGTTGGCTGTTGTGACTTTCAAAAGCAGCTCCAGACCTTCTCCTGGATACAGGACATACCAGAATAGAGTTGGGTACCCTGTGGTTGAATAAGTGCAGTTTATAAAGAGGAAGTCATCTTCTGAGAGAGTCACTTGATCTTTTTTCTGGGTCACTGAGTCTCCATGAGTCCTTCCTAGAGGAAGAAGAAGATATGTGTCACATTAATGACAAAGCTCTTAGAAAATTAAATGTTTTTCTGACATCATATAAGAAAGAGCATAAATTTTAAGTGACTTCACTTACCAAGTATGAACAGCAGCATCACAGTCACTAACGCTGGAGAAGTCTTCATCTTTAGTATCACCAAAGTAATGTTCTTGACTCTTCACACAAAGAAATGATGAAATGACATCTAATGATGAACTTATGTAGCTTTGACTTCACAGAGCTGATGATCTTGAGTCTGGAAACTCCTCCCCTTAGATGATACAGACAACCTAGGGTCTCTTACCTCCCAGAAGTCACTAGTGTACTCTTATCCTTGAAATCACTCATAAGGCACATGTTAATTTTAAGTTGCTCTTACATAAAGGATATAAGCAATGGTCATTTATATATCCAAGGTTGTCATTCTTAGGATTCAATCTGACATGAAAGTTTTATACTGAAATAATTGATGGGTTCTCTGTTTTGGTTTTTACCATAACATAAATTAAAGGCAAAAAGCAGATTTTACCAATTTATCCATTTTATATTCTCTGATTTGAATTTGGAGTAAGATACTATTCAGACCTAAACTGATGGCTCCGCACTTGACAGCACTGTTTATTGTTCTTACAGAAGTTCCAAGTTTGATTTTCAGAAGAAAAATAGTGTTTTTCAATCATCTGTAACTCCAGTTCCAGGGTAAATGACTCTCTCTTATGATCTACGCGAGCACCAGGTACACACAGAGTGCGTAATTACAAATGCAGGCAAAACACTCATGTACATAAACTAAATAAATAAATAAATATTTAAATTTCTCTAACATTATTATGTCATGGTAATTATAAACTGGATTTCAGACTGTGTGATCATTAAAATCTGTTCTTTTTTATCTTCTAGAAATTTAAATGATGGGTTTACGCTGCCCATTTACTTAGGAGGTCATTGTTGTCTTGAAACCATGTTTGAAGGTACAAGACAGCCATAACTAAGGAAGTAATTTTGACTGGCGTGTAGAATTCACGTGTTGTGCAATGCTACATCAAATGTAAGCTACGATCTTTCCTTAGTTCTTTTCTGTAAATGTCATCGTGACCAATGGTACTTGTTGTTAGGAAATGCAGTGTTAACTATCATTTGGAACTGGGGAGATATCTGGAACTCTTCCTTGCAGAACTGAAGAGAGCAAACAGCCAACTCACACAAGTGTCTTCAGAAAAACTCCTTCCCCCAAGTGTCAAAGCTTCCACTTCTGAGTCTTTCTTCATGACTGCCATGTTTCTGTGGGATCTCCTTCTGCCTTTTAATTTGTCTTAGTAATATTTCCTCATTGACAAATTTATTTTTCAAAATGCTATTATATTTTTTATATAATTCAAAGAAATTTTTATTAGTTCCGCCAGTAGGTATATACCTTAAGGAAACAATCAGAAAACTGCACTAAATATTTGTTGCAGTATTATATATAACAATTTTAGAAATAAAATCTAAATATCTGATACAGAAATTTATATTTACAAATAACAATTTTAAAGAATTAATTAAAAACTTTTTTATGAATTATAGTTCAAAGTGTATATTATAGCACTCAGTTATATAAAAATATTAATGCTGTGGAAAAGAATAGATGTTGTGATCATGGAAAAAGCATAAATACTAAAATCTAAATTATGTTTTAAAATTATATACTGAGAGGATGATTGGTAACTTTGAATTCCTCCTATGTGTCATTATGTGTCAAGTACTATTCCAAGTGATAATTATATTCTCACAAAAATATAATGAGACAGTTACTATTATTCCTCCTATTTTTTAAAAGTTTTTATGCAGTACTACGAGGGATAGTTTGTTAATTGGTAATACAGTATAAGTGTTAACTAACATGCTAAACACGGGCAATAGAATTATGGGTGATTCTTCTTTGTACTTTTCCTAATTTTTGTGTTTGGTAGAATTTTTTTCAAGTTAATGTATAGTCATAAAGCTTTCTTTCTCACCTTTGTCTACATCTGTTTTCTAATTGTTGTTTTTAACATATAAATATAATCTGTAAATGCCAGCCTTTGGCTCAGAACCATTGTCTCTTACAGTTCAAGGTAACAAATGTTGAGTCCATCAGAACTTCCCTCACGCACAACTTCTGTAGTTGTTTCAGAATGTGTTGCTCACAGTGTTTTCCTAATCATCTATTAGAGCAGCATTTTCTCT
The DNA here is from genome assembly GCF_037038515.1 of Microtus pennsylvanicus. Lineage (NCBI taxonomy): Eukaryota > Metazoa > Chordata > Mammalia > Rodentia > Cricetidae > Microtus > Microtus pennsylvanicus. Next base: position 12,198,498 of record NC_134593.1, on the reverse strand, counting down.
CTTGTTTTTAGAATTTCACAGCCTTAGACTTCTGGACAGATTGACATACTGCACATGTACCTCCTCCTACAAAGCAGGCGTCAACTCCATTGAGAAAGTAGTTGGTTACTCCAGCAAACCATCAGGTCACTATTGCAGCAGTGGGCCTGCCTTGCTTGTCAGGTTGGTCATTTAACACATGGTTTTGAAACAGACCATCATCAATTCCTGTAAGAATCTGTTACACAGAGCTTTTAGATTGCTGAGCACAGAGACATACTAGAATCCGCTCACACAGGAAGAAGATGAAGATTTACACTTTACTTCAGACATTGCTCTGTGCACCTACACACCAAACTATTCATTTCCCTCTGTTCACTTACACCAAGATATCATAGTACACAGTACAATTTAACATATACAATAAATATGCATTTTAAAATAACCATTAAGCATCAATCTAAACTTCCTCGGTCATCTTGGGACCTATCATACGTGCTTCTAATATCTATATGTTAGTTTCTGCTCTTAAACAATGTGACAAGTTTTGTAATGAAATGTCGGACATAGCACCAAGAGTGTCACCCCAGCCCTGGTGGCGGGTTTGAAGACAGGCTGCAGGTGCCTGGGGAGCAGTGTGTGCCTGCTGCACAGAAGTAGATGGCTGAGTCTCCAGGCTGGGTGGCTGTGATGTACAAGGAAAGGTGTTTGACTTTCTTATTCAATAGAAGGGTGAGTCTCTGGCTCTGTTTCCTTTCCACATTTGAACGGATGTCAATGATAAACTGAGGCTGCTTCCCAGGCTCTTGTTTATACCAAGGGAAGTAGACTGAGGTACTGTCTGTGTAAGTGCAGTTGATGACAGTGCTGTCTCCCTCCTGGACACTCACGGTGGAAGGATGCTGCTCCACCTTCTCGCCGTGGCTCCCCCCTATGCAGAAAGATGGAGAGAATGGAGAAATGTTATTAGGTTATTATGCTTCCTTGCTTTTTTCCTACGATAAGAAGAGAAAACATGTATAAAGTCATTCTTATGGATATTTAAGGTCCTCCCACTAATATTCTCCCAGTCCTCCACTCACAGTTCATCCAAAGGCAGAAAAGAATGAATAAAATATGAACTGCTGCCTTCATTATGTTTCCTATGCAGATCAATTGTACGTGCAATTCTTTACCCAGCAGCTTCTAGCAGGTTCTGTTTGACCCTTGTTGTTATAACCGCACATGCTTAAGTATTTGCTCAGCCAATAAAAAAAAAAGGCCTGTTCATTTGAAATTCACTAAGGTGGCCTTTCTGTGCATCAGCTGAGGGACACTGCCACCCTGTGGTCAGATTTCTAACTGCAGAAATCTAGTGTGTTTTTCTCTTACTCTAGGAAAGACTTTGAACTCAGCCCACAACTGCCATTCCTACAATTCCAACCTAGCTATGCTCACAGACTAAGCACCTGCTCAACCAGGTAAGTGCACTAGCTTCCTATTTACCCTCGTGAGTACCACATTTTCATACCTAGCTGGGTCACATAACCTGTGAGCCAACCTAACTGGATGAGTGTTCCAGATCCCCACTGTCCACTCAATCTGCATGTTTACAGGCCTACCACCTGTGGTTACATCTCTTGTCCACCATCCCAGCCATTGAGAGCCCCTGATCCCATCTACTCACATCTCCCCACACTTCAGAAGGCATATTTCGGATCCTGCAGTCATCATACCAACCCAGACTTGTGAGTGTCCCAGAACCTCAGTGTATCTTCCCCACAGTCCCAGGCATAGCTGAGGTTAAAGAGCTTTTTCATCAGCACACAGACATAGACCTGAGCCATATCAACACATGTTTTTTTGATAACTAATGAATTAGAATCATTCTCATCATGCCATTAATAATGAATATATCTCTCTGGAGACCTGGCCTGCCAACTACCTACTGACCTACCAACTCTTTATACATGATCTGAAATTCAGACACAATGAAAGAAGTCTACATGCCTAGATCATATCACAAACACACAAGCATCATGAAAGGCCAAGATAATCCCACCCCAACAAACAGGCGTAACAGGAGATATTGGACTCATTCCTGTTCATAGTATTTTCAAAGAAAATAAAATATCTAGTAATAAACCCAACCAAGAAAGTGAAAGGTCTCTACACTGAAAACTTTAAACCTTAGAAAAATGACAAAGAAAAACATTAGAAAGTGCAAAGGTATCACATGTTCTTGTATAATCATGTATAATCAACTTTGTGAAAATGATCATTCTACCAAACTATTTACAGATTCAATGCAATCCTAATCAAAATACTCATCTGGTTCTTCAGAAAAAAGAAAAAATTCCAAAACTTTATATGAAACCACAAAAGACCAAGTGTACCCCAAACAATTCTGAACAGAAAGAACTACACCAGAGGTACTAAATTTCAGATCTTAAAGTATATTTACAAAGCACAGAAAAAAATAAAAAACACAGTAATAAATAAAATATGGTATTGGTACAAAACAGACATGCAGATTAATTGAACAAGACCAAAGACCCAGACATAAGCAAATGTAACTTCAGTCAGTTAATAGTCAACAAGCACGACATCAAACACATAACCTGGAAAACAAAAGAAAACAACATCAATAAATGATATTGGATAAAATGGATGTCCACATGCAGAAGAATGAAATTAGATCTGTATCTATTACCTTGCACAAAATCTAGCTACAAGTAGATCAAAGTATTAAACCTGAAACCCAAAACTCAGAAACTGTTAGAAGGAAAAATAGACAGTACCATTGCCTAAGAACTGAGGTCAACAATGGACAAGTGGGATTTCATGAAACACAAAGCTTCTTCACAGTGAAAAAAATCTATCATGTGAAGAGGAAGCCACAGAATGGGAGAGAATCTTTGTCAGTTATACGTCTGACAGAGACTTAATACGCAGAATACCCAAAAATCTTCAAAATCCAAAAGTTAAAAAAGACCCATTTAGAAATGGGCATGGGACTGGAATGATAGCTTTCAAAAGATTTTTTAAGTGGCTAAAAATGTTTACTATATATAGCAGTTAGAAAAATGCAAATCAAGACAATTTTGTGATATTTTTTATTATCTCAATAAGAATGGCAAAGATCAAGAAAACAGCAGACAACAAATGCCAGACAGAGGTTAAGGGCAAAAGAGACCCTCATTCACTGTTGGTGGGATTGTGAACTGTGACAGCCATTATGAAAATCTGTGTGGAGAATTCTCGAAAAGATAAAAATCCATCTACCCGATGACCCAACTAGAGTATTCCTTGGCTTATACTCAAAAGTTTGGACCTCCTACTGCATGTTCAACTTCCTTAGCTGTTGTATGGAGGAGCAGCGGGGCTGTGTCCCGCCACCCGGCTAGTTAGTTCCGAAATAATTACATGGAAATTGTATTCTTTTAAACACTGTCTGGTTCATTAGTTTTAGTCTCTTATTGGCTAGTTTTTATATATTGATTTAACCCATTTTTAATATTGTGTGTAGCACCACGAGTTGGCTTATCAGAAAAGATCTTAACCTGTGTCTGTCTAGAGTGAGAGAATCATGGTGACTGTCTGACTAGGCTTTTTTTTAGCATTTTGTTTTGTTTACTTTATCTATTTTTTTAATCAGGCCAAGTAGGTTTTTTTTTTTATTAGTTAACCAATAAAAACAACAGATAAGATACAAGACCCACCTCCATCACTTAGCAATCAGGGAAATGCAAATCAAATCAAAACAACTCTGAGATACCATCTTACACCTGTCAGAATGGCTAAGATTAAAAACACTAATGATAGCCTATGCTGGAGAGGATGTGGAGTAAGAGGAACACTCATCCATTGCTGGTAGGAATGCAAACTTGTGCAACTTCTTTGGAAATCAGTGTTGTGGTTTCTCAGGAAACTGGGAGTCAACCTACCCCAGGATTCAGCAATTCCACACTTAGGAATATACCCAACAGATGCCAAATCATACTACAAAAGCATTTGCTCAACTATATTCATAGCAGCATTATGGATAAAGAAATGTGTGGCACATATAAACATTAGAGTTCTATTCAGTGATAAAAAACAAGGACATCTTGAATTTTGCATGCAAATGGATGGAAATAGAAAACACTATACTGAGTGAGATAACTCAGACCCAAAAAGAGGAATATGGTATGTACTCACTCATTAGTGGATTCTAGCCATAAACAAAGGACATTGAGCCTAGAAAAGCTAAATAATAAGGTGAATCCAAAGAAAAATATATGTAGATCCTCCTGGAAATTGGAAGCAGACAAAAAAGTTGGGAGCATGAGGGTGGGGGTGGGGGAGGGGGAGGGGAGGAGGGAGAAAGAAGGGAGAAGGGGAGGATTTGGGAGAGCTTGGGGGAGTGGGATAGTTGAGATGGAGGAAGGGCAGAAATGGGAGCAGGGAAGAAGATATCTTAATTAAGGGAGCCATTTTAGGGTTGGCAAGAGACTTGACTCTAGAGAGGTTTCCAGGTGTCCAAGGAGATGTTCCCAGCTAGGTCCTTGGGCAATAGAGGAGAGGGTGCCTAAGCTGGCCTTGTCCCATAGCCACACTGATGAATATCTTGAATATCACCATAGAACCTTCCTCTGGTGATAGATGGAGATAGAGATAGAGACCCACATTGGAGCACTGGACTGAGCTCCCTAGGTCCAGTTGAAGAGCAAAAAGAGGGAAAGATGAGCAAGGAAGTCAGGACCACCAGGGTTTCGTTCACTCACTGAGACGGTGTGACTTATCTAAGGGGAGCTCATCAAGGCCAGCTGGACTGGGACTGAATGAGCATGTGATCAAACCAGACTCTCTGAATGTGACTGACAATAGGGGGCAGACTGAGCAGCCAATGATAATGGCACTGGGATTTGTTTCTACTGCATGTACTGGCTTTTTGGGATCCTAGTCTATTTGGATGCACACCTTCCTAGGCCTGGATGGAGGAGGGAGGGCCTTGGACTTCCCACAGGACAGGGTACCTTTGCCTGTCTTAGAACTGGAGCGGGAGAGGGAAGGATGAGTGGGGGAGTGGGAGGGAAATGAGAGGAGGGGAGGAGGTGGAAATTTTGAATGGTATTATTTATAAAGCAAAAAAGAAAATACATATGATTAATTATTCATTAAAAGTTAATTAAAAAAGAAAACTCATAGAATCAACTAACCTGGGCTCATAGGGGTCCACAGAGACTGAATGAACTACCAAGGAGCCTGCATGGGACAGAACTAAGCACTCTGCATAAATGTTGGGGTCATGTAGCTTGATCCTCTTCTGGGAACAGTAGCTATATCAGACTCTTTTACTGATTTTTGCAGCCCTGCTCTTCATACTGGGTCTCTTTGCCAAGCCTTTATACATGGGGGGGGGAGTGTGTGTGCTTAATCTTACTGTATCTTGATATACCATGTTTTGTTGATACTGAAGGGAAATCTTTCCTAAACAGAAACAGAAGAAGAGTAGATTAATGTGTGATGTGGGGGGCCCTTCTGTCTATGTGTTAATGAATAAAAAAATCTGACTTGTCATGTGTGATAGGGTAGAGTAGAGATAGGCGAGAAAACTAAACTGAATGCTGAGAGAAAAGGTGGAGTTAGGGAGAAGTCATGTATCCCTGCTGGGGACAGATGTCAGAAATTTACCCAGTAATCCACAGCCTCGTGTTGATACACAGATTAATAAAAATGGTTTAAATTAAGATGTAAGAGCTAGCCAATAAGAAGCTAGAGCTAATAGGCCAAGCAGTGATTTTATTAAAAAAGTTTCTGTGTGGTTATTTTGGGTCTGAGCAGCTGGAATGAGCAAGTGGCCTTCCTACAACAGGTGTGCACTATTTCATAGAAGATCTAATATTGGATTTAACTAATAACGATCAATTTATAGTAGCTGATTTCAATACACTGACGTTCTCAAATATACAGATCATCTGAACAAAAGATAAACAGATAAACATTATAATTGAATGATATCATATACCAAAGAAACCTAGCAAGTATCCAAAGAATATTCCACCCAAATAGCAAAGAACTTAGGAATACATAAGAGCTTCTCTAGAATAGTCATATTTGGGACACAAGAAAAATCTTACCAAAATCAGAAAAACTGTAATTATTCTGGGCACAATTTCTGATTAAAATATAAAACCATTAGTAAACAAATAATTAATAGTTATACAAGTTCCTGAAAATTAAGGAACATATTACTGAATGGCCAATGGGTTAAAGAAAAAAAAATCAAGAGAGAAAAATTTCATGGAATGAAATGAAAATGACAACACAAACAAATACACACACAGGGAAATAACCCTTATCCCCCTCTGGGACACATTAAAAGCAGGCATAGAAGAGGAACTCTTCATTATAAGTACCTACATTTAAAAAAGAAATCTGGCCGGGCGGTGGTGGCGCACGCCTTTAATCCCAGCACTCAGGAGGCAGAGGCAGGCAGATTTCTGTGAGTTCGAGGCCAGCCTGGTCTACAAGAGCTAGTTCCAGGACAGGATCCAAAAGCTACGGAGAAACCCTGTCTCTAAAATGTGAAAAAAAAAAGAAATCTGAAAAAATACAAATAAACTATTTAATAATACAACTCAAAATTTTGGAAAAAACAAAAACAAATGAAACTCCACCCCAGTATATGGGACAAAAAATTAAAAACCAGAGCAGAAACTATTTAAATAGAAATAAAGAAAATATATACAAACAATCAACAAATTTAAGTGTTAGTCCTTGCAGAGTGACAAAACTTTGGCCCAATTAAGCAAAATACAGAGAGGGTACACAAATTAACACAATAAGAGATAAATAGACACTAGAGAAATTCAGAATGTTGTAAGAAAATATTTTAGAAACCTCTACTCCACAAACATGGAAAATGCAAAGGAAATTGATAAATTCATAGATTCATACAAACAACCAATGTTAAATAATAAATATATCAACTTAAACAGACCAAAAATAAATAAGGAATTTGAAACAGTGATTAAGTGTTACGGGAGGTCCTCCCACTCCTCCAGCCTATTGCCGCTGAGATACCAGCCCCTTGGGGCGTGGTCTCTCTCCCTTTAAAAAAGCGGCCACTTCCCTCTCCTCTCTCTCTTCACTTCCTGCTCCGCCGGTGACTTGACTTCCTTCCTGGTTACGCAGAGGGCTGACAGTGATCTGTAAGTTTTTTCCCCCTTAAATAAATACCACCCTATTAATCATAATTCCAAACCGGTGTGGCATTGTTTGTGACTTACGCCTTCATTTGGCGCCCAACGTTTGGTTTTAGAACCTCTCCCGGCTCGCAGCCGCGAGTTCGGCTTGGCGGCCGGAAGTTCGGCTTGGCGGCCGCAAGTTCGGCTTGGCGGGCGCTTGTTCAGCTTGGCGGGAGCCCTTGCTTCCTCAGCCGCTGCCTGTGGATTTAAACTCCACAGGCCCACGTAGTCTCTGCCCGCCTGGTTTGCTCTTTTCTGAGTCGTTTTTAAATCCCCCTTGCAAGCACAGCTCTTAAGTGGCGCGAACCAGAGCACGCGGTTGCTGAAAGCTGCAACCCCTCAGGGTGACTCTGTCACGTGGAGGCATAAGCGGCTTCCAGGTTGCTCTTCTCTACCCCTGGATTCTGGTTTCTGGTTCCATCTCTGGAATTGATTTAATTACATTTACTTTGTTGAGCAACTTACATTTTCCAGTTTTTAACAAATACTAGGCGGACTCTGAAACAGGACCGTGTTTTCGTCGAGACTTGGCAACAGCGCCACCTGCTGGATAATAGGTAATATGGCAGTTCCCGTTTCCAACGCGAATTTTACTGTTCTGGTTACCAATACAATGGGTTATATCATGCAAGGTTTATATGACTATGGGGATAACTTAATTTACTGGTTACTAGGTTTTAGTATTCTTTTGCATATTCTATCATTTAGGAAGATCATGGCACTCCTAAGAACCATACAATCTTTACTAGAAACTCATGCAGGTCAGGAGATTAAGGATTCAAAAGAGACAATAATAAAAAGACTTGAAATGATTGAAGAAATGATTGGAGCTGGTGAACAGAGTAATAAGGCACAAGGACAGGATACAATGCCAACACCAGCTATTAGAACTGGCTTACCAAAGGTTTTAGCAGCATACCCTATACTTAATTCTGACAAAGCGTCAACTTCTAAAGGCTCAAAGGGAGTCAGAGAAGCTAGATGGACGCCAATAGCAATGAATGATCTAAAAGAAATTAAGCAAGCTATTGTTAATTTTGGCTTGCACTCTGCATACGTAAAGGAAATGATAAGGACTTGGGCTTCTAATGCTAGAGCTACCCCCCATGATTTCCATCAGTTAGTGTCTGCAGTTTTAGATAATGGACCTTCCTTGATGTTTGGAATTTATTTTAGAGAAGAATCCAAACATATGGAACAGCAAGGAAGAGCAAAAGGTATTGAGGTTTCCCAAGACCAAATTCTTGGTGCAGGAGAATATGCTGATCCACAGGTCCAAGCTCTTTATGATGATGAAGTACTGTGTCTATGTCACCAAGCAGCTTTAAATGCTTGGAATAGGATACAAGATCCAGCAAAAAGGGTTGAATCATATACCAGAATTAGGCAGGGACAGAGAGAACCCTTTATTGACTTTTTGCAAAGATTAATTAAGGCTCTGGACATAGGGGTAACAGACCCAGAAGCTAGACGAATACTTCTTGAATCTCTAGCTTTTGAGAATGCAAACATAGAATGCAAAAAGATAATTGGGCCTTTAAAGTCTAGATCAGCACCTATGGATGAATGGATTCAGCATACGATGAATGTTGAGACGTTTAGCTATAACGATGAATCTTGGGTAGGAGAAGCGATTTCCACAGCAATGAGGAGACATCAAACTGCCAGGTGTTTTAATTGTGGTAAATTAGGACATCTGAAAAGGGATTGCAGGCACAGAATTTCTAGGAATATTATCTCCTCTGGGAATGACAAAGATAGGAGACCTAGGCCTTCAGGTATATGTAGGAGATGCGGTAAAGGCCGACATTGGTCCAATGAATGCAGGTCAACAACAGACAAACAAGGCAACCCGATACCGTCGGGAAACTCCTTGAGGGGCCTCTCGCAGGCCCCCAAGCCAACAGTGGCCCAGTCATTCCCAGTCACAGTGGAGAACGTGCCTCACCAAGAAAATTAAAAGCTCCAATTTCTGCTGTAAAAAGTAATACTGGTCTAAATGATGAAATCCATGTGGAGGATGAGTCAAAAAACCCAGTTGGACAGAGTAAACGTATATTTTGGCAGACTTCTATTAATGATCAAAGACCAAAGCTAAGAGTCTGTATAAATGGCACTTTTATTGAAGGCTTATTAGACACAGGTGCGGATGTAAGTATCATTACCCCAGAATCTTGGCATCCGAATTGGCCTCTTCAAGAGGTTGATGTTCAGTTCCTGGGAATTGGAACCCTATCTCGTGTAAAACAAAGCACAAGATGGGTTGAATGCATAGGGCCCGAAGGGCAAATAGGAAGACTAAGGCCATATATAGCCAATATTGCCATAAATTTATGGGGCCGTGACCTGCTACAGCAATGGAATACCCAGATTAACATTCCTGTAGTTCCAGGAACTCATAATTCTGGGAAGTATATGATGAGGTATTATGGAAAAAGGTCACTAGCCATTCAGGCTGTACAAGAACATACAGCAAATACCAAACCTTTAGAGGTACCAACAGCCCTACCTTTAAAATGGCTAACTGAGAAGCCAATATGGATCAAACAGTGGCCTCTAGCTGAAGATAAACTACAGGCATTGGAACAGCTGGTGCAGGAGCAACTAGATGCTCACCACATTGAAGAATCAACCAGCCCTTGGAATTCTCCTGTGTTTGTTGTAAAAAAGAAATCTGGTAAATGGAGAATGGTGACAGATCTAAGAGCTGTCAACAAAGTAATTCAACCTATGGGCTCACTACAATCTGGAATTCCTTTGCCTTCTCTGTTACCAAAAGGATGGCCTCTTATAGTTATTGATTTGAAAGATTGTTTTTTCACTATACCGTTACAAGAAAAGGATAGAGAAAAATTTGCCTTCACAGTGCCTACTTATAATAATTCTCAGCCCAATAGGAGATATCAATGGACTGTCCTCCCACAGGGTATGCTCAATAGTCCTACACTGTGCCAATATTTTGTAAGTAAGCCATTGGAAATAATTCGTAAACAATTCCCCAAGTCCATTATTTATCATTACATGGATGACATCTTGTTATCTGATTCAAATAAAGATACTTTAGAAAGGATGTTTGAAGAAGTAAAGAAAGTCTTGCCTAGGTGGGGATTACAAATTGCCCCTGAAAAGATTCAAAGAGGAAATTCTATTAATTACCTAGGTTACAGAATAGGGTTAGAGAAAATTAAAACGCAAAAGGCACAAATTAGGAGAGACCGGTTAAAGACTCTTAATGACTTCCAAAGATTGTTAGGAGACATTTCCAGTCTACGACCAGCTGTTGGGATAACACCTGATCTAATAGTTCATTTAAACAAAACCTTAGATGGTGATAAAGATTTGAATAGTCCAAGAAAACTGACAGCTGAAGCAGAAAAGGAACTGACAATGATTGAGGAAAAATTACAGGAGGCACATGTGGATAGGGTGAACCCAAATCTTAGCTGCATCCTAGTCATATTGCCTTCCAGAATTTCTCCTACAGGGATTCTAATGCAGAGGGACGATATTATTTTAGAGTGGATATTTATACCTAATAAACCAAGTAAAAAATTAAAAACTTATGTGGAAAAAGTCTCTGAATTAATTATAAAAGGTAAGCTGAGACTTCGTCAACTAGCAGGTATAGACCCAGCAGAAATTATAGTGCCTTTTACTACTGAAGAAATAAAAAAGTTATGGGAAGACAATGAACCGTGGCAAAGAGCTTGTGCTAACTTTTTGGGAGAAATTAATAGCAACTATCCCAAAAGTGGTAGACTTAACCTCATAAAAAGAACTTCTTGGATTCTTCCTAGAATTGTACGTGATGCTCCAATAACTGGAGCCCGTACGTTCTATACTGATGCAAATAAATCAGGGAAAGCAGGTTACAAGTCAGATGAATTGAGTAAGGTGGAACAAAGCCCTTATAATTCTGTCCAGAAGGCAGAATTATATGCCATTCTTATGGTGCTAAGGGATTTTAAAGAACCTCTTAATATAGTTACAGATTCACAATATGCAGAAAGAGTTATCTTGCATATTGAAACCGCTGAATTTATACCAGATGACACAGAGTTGACTTCATTGTTTATCCAGGTACAAGACATAATCAGGAACAGGCTTTGTCCGATGTACATAACACACATCCGTTCCCATACAGGTCTGCCTGGTCCTCTAGCCCAAGGCAATGCTGAGATTGATCAATTATTGATTGGAAGTGTGTTGCAGGCCTCAGAATTTCATAAGAAGCATCATGTCAATAGTAAAGGCCTAAAGAAAGAATTTTCCATTACTTGGCAACAAGCTAAGGACATTATAAAGAGATGTCCTACTTGTTCTTTCTATAATCAAACACCGTTGCCTGCAGGGAGTAACCCAAAGGGCACTAAGAGAAATGAAATCTGGCAGATGGATGTGTTCCACTTTATAGAATTTGGTAAATTAAAATATGTACACCACACCATAGACACGTATTCAGGTTTTCAATGGGCTACTGCCCTGAGCTCAGAAAAGGCTGATTCAGTAATCACACATTTATTGGAAGTTATGGCCATCATGGGTATACCTGCGCAAATAAAGACAGATAATGGTCCAGCATATGTATCTAAGAAAATGAAACGCTTTTTTGATTATTATAATATAAAACACATTACAGGTATACCAAATAATCCTACAGGTCAGGCAGTTATAGAAAGATCAAATCGTACTATAAAGGATATGCTGAACAAACAGAAAGGGACCGAAAATACCCCCAGAAATAGATTACATAATGCTTTATTAACCTTGAATTTTCTTAACGCTAATGAGAAAGGAACGACAGCAGCAGAGAGACATTGGATAATGGAAAAGTCTGCTGAACTAAATCAACCGATTTATTTCAAAGATGTGCTGACCTCTCAGTGGAAGCCAGGAGATGTGCTACGTTGGGGAAGGGGTTTTGCTCTTGTTTCCACAGGAGAAGAAAAATTGTGGATACCATCAAAATTAATAAAGTTTCGATTTGAAGAAGAGAAACCTCTTGGAAAGGAGAAATGACAACTCATCCACAATGATGATATTCATACAGGTGGTAAGAAAAACATATAGAATGGGGGCAGGGTTCTGTTCTTATCTCCACAGGAAAACACTCATCTTTGAGAAATTCAAGGGACCCTGGATGTTTGGATACTGACAGATGGAAAAATACCTGCCCGATAGGAAATATCAAGAAAACTGAATGGGTCGTGTAAGTAATATTAAACCATATTTCTAAATTTATAAAGCTGGTTTTGAAGTTGGACTCTGGCTCAGTCCCTCTCCAATTCCAAGCCTGTTAGTAAGAGAAAAACCCAGAGTTTCTGGAGTTTCTGTCTCATGTCAAGAGCCATGATGTGGGACAGAAAGAAATATGAGTTTAGAAAACATCTTTGCTTTTCTTCATATCTATCATACTTTTCATTGAATATATCTATCATGTCTTTCATTGAATATATATATATATATATGTCTATATGATTAATGCTTAAGTTTCTCATAATGAACAATGAGTTTTTCCTGAAGTGACATTTGAAGTTTCCAGGAAGAAGATGGGGCCCCATAACAACAACTCCACCTGGTTGATATGACGTCATGATACTGATAGCGCTACAACAAGACCTGCTTTGGGTACCAGCTGCACAAGACAGTTCCAACTTGGTTAGCTGAAATGGTGCACATCTTATACAACATTTTGGCCAGACCTGCACAAAATACTCAGAGACTATTGGCAATTTTAAAAGACATTGATCTTGAAATTTAACCATCATTTTACTTTCACAGGATCCCCCAGAAAGAACGTCGCCCCCATGACAGCTGGAAGTAATTCTAGAGGACGACGTCCCCTCTCCCAGTAAAGTTTGCCCTTGGGTTTAGGGACATCATTTAGGGGTTGATTATAATTAGTATACGATTGAGGGTTGGGGGAGGAATTTTATAAGCTCAGGGATCATTTTGAAAAAAATAAAAAAAAAAAAGAGGGATGATGGGATAATAGATTTGTAATTGTGAGTTACTGTTTTTAGACAAATATATTGGTATAGATTCTTGTATATTGATACAAAGTTAAATTATATTGACTATTGTATGCATGCATGTTTCTACCTTGTTTAAAACATTTTTATGTATTGACATATATTGTATTGTATATATTTACCATATTGCTGTGTACATTTCTACCTCTGATTAAGATACTTATATAATGTTTGTGTATTGATATATATTTACCTACTGCAATGTATATTTGTACATTGTTTATATTTGGAGGTCATTGTCCTCATTTGTTTCACAGTTGTTTATTGTCTTAATCTTTAAGTTAGATAGATATTGAGAATTATATAGACTAATAGTCATCTAAGTTTGTCATTTATAATTAGACTAATCAGGTTCTTTAGATATATAGAGATTATACTCAGTATAGATAGATAATCTTCAACTTCTTCAAAGAGCTGTAGAAAATGGCCTTTAATCTAACTCAGAGTTTTGTGGTAGTGAGACACAATTGCTCCTGGCAACACCACTCTATTCCCGAGAGAATGTTGAGCACCAAAGACACTCCACCTGGAGCCTTTCCTTTTGGCAGAACTGGCCTTGGGGCAAAGAAATGCCCATACCTCAACCACTGACAAAGTTACAGAGCGTGCATCAATGGATAAAACAGGGCTGTCTTATCCTGCCAAGACAGGGTAAGATAGTTTTGAAAAGTTGCTTGCCTTTGAAAATGGTGTGTCAGTTATGTTAGGCCTTAGCCAAAGTTGGTTGCTTCAACGCTGCTAATGTGACTTTGGGTGATTGCCTAGGTAGCTAGTTGTCTCTGTGATTTGTTGCATGTTTTGGAAGTTGTTTTATTGAACTTCCTAATTAACCAAGTAACATTATTTCCCTTCTCAGATCTTTGATGGGGTTGAAGACTATATAGATGTAGTTACCTTTCTCTCATGACTTGGCCAAGTTATTTATTATACAAGACCTAAGCTAGTTAGAATAGGATATTTGTACTTATTGTATATAATTTCATAGTAGGTTTAGAACTCTCTTATTTAAACAAAAGGGGGAGGTGTTACGGGAGGTCCTCCCACTCCTCCAGCCTATTGCCGCTGAGATACCAGCCCCTTGGGGCGTGGTCTCTCTCCCTTTAAAAAAGCGGCCACTTCCCTCTCCTCTCTCTCTTCACTTCCTGCTCCGCCGGTGACTTGACTTCCTTCCTGGTTACGCAGAGGGCTGACAGTGATCTGTAAGTTTTTTCCCCCTTAAATAAATACCACCCTATTAATCATAATTCCAAACCGGTGTGGCATTGTTTGTGACTTACGCCTTCAATTAAGGGTCCTCCAACAAAAAAAGATCAGACCCATATGGATTCATTACAGAATTCTAACAGATTGTCAATGAAGATCTATAATCAAAACTTCTCAAATTAGTCAGCAAATAGAAAGAAAAGAGACATTGTCAAACTCTTTCTATAAAGTAAGCATTACTCTAATAACAAAACTAGGGGAAAATTTTAAAAGGACATAAAATTACAGGCCAATATTTCTTATGAACATACATGAAAAAATCCTCAATAAATACTTGTAAGGCAAATAAAAGAATGTATCAAAAGACCATGCACAAAGATCAAATTGACTTTACCCCAGACATGCAGACATGATACATAAGGTCACATATATAATAAAGCCCATAACAGTACTTAAAGACAAAAATCACATGACCTATCAATAGATGGGAAAATTCTTTGACAAAATCTATTAAACCTTCATGATAAAATCCTGAGACAGTATGAAGAAACATCTATTAATAAAATAACAGCTATATATCATTTCTTTGACCAACTGCATTCTAAATGGAGAAAAGTTTAAAACAATTCTTTAAAACCAGGATAAGACAGGCATGCCTACTGCCCCCACTCATTCTCATTATTGTGCTTGAAACATTAGCTAGTGCAATAAGACAAGAGAAGAAAACCAAATGGATACAAATAGTAAAAGCAGCCAATTTATTTATACCTATTTGTTGTTCTCAAGAGTTCTACAAAAAGCACCTAGAAATGATCAATAATTTCAGCAGAGTGACAGAATACAAAATTAACTTGAAAAAACCTTTTAATACACCAACAGCAAAAATGCTGAGAAAGAGATGATGAAAATGCCCATTCATAATAGGCTTATAAACATAAAAAACATGGAATAACTAGTCAAGAAGGTAAAAGACTTCTATAGTGGAACTCTTTAGAAAGAGATTGATTAAGACACTAGAAATTGCAAAGACCTCCTATAATAATCAGTTATTACAAACAATACTGTGAAATGACTATTCTATCAAAGACTACTTACAGATTCAATGCTATACCATCAGTAATTCCATGACATTCTTTACAGAAGTAAACAAATCTTAAAATTAACATAAAACCACTAAAAGCTCATGATAACCAAAATAATTCTGAAAAAAGAACAATGTTGCAAAAATTATCATACTTGATTTAGAACTTTATTATAGCTCTACAGTAATAAAAATCATCATGGCAGACGGGTAGATCAGTGGAACAAACAAAAGTACACACAACTACAGTCATCTGGTAGTTGAAGAAGATGACCAAAGTGCATACTGTACAAAAGATAGCACCTTCAACAAATGGTGCTGGAAAACCTGGATGGCCACATACAGAAGAATGAATATGAACCTGTGTCTATCACTCAGCACAAAAAATAACTCTTATGTGTAGGTGTGTCACACTTTATCCATTCTTCAGTTGAGGGGCATCTAGGTTGTTTCAAGGTTCTGGTTATCATAAATAATGCTGTTATGAACATAGTTGAACAAATGCTCTTGTAGTATGATTGAGCATCTTTTGTGTGTATTCCCAGGGGTTCTGAGAAACCGCCACACTGAATTCCAAAGTGATTGCACAAGTTTGCATTCCCACCAGAAATGGATGAGTGTTCCCCTTGCTCCACAACCTCTCCAGTATAAGCCGTCATTAGTGTTTTTGATCTTAGTCGTTCTGACAAGTGTAAGATGGTATCTCAAAGTTGTTTTGATCTGTATTTCCCTGATAGCTAAGGAAGAAGAACAAGTACTTACATATCTTTTGGCCATTTGGAATTCTTCTATTGAGAATTGTTTGGAGCACTGGACTGAGCTCCCAAGATCCAGTTGAAGAGTGGAAGGCATGAGAGTATGAACAAGGAATTCAAGACCATGAGGGGGTCATCCACTGAGACAGTTTGCTTGAGCTAATGGGAACTCACCAACTCCAACTGGACTGGGAGTTAATGAGCATGGGAACAACCAAGCTCCTCTGAAGGTGGTAGACAGCTGGGGCAGGCTGAGAGGCCACTGCTAGTGACACTGGGATGTGTCTCTACTGCATATACCAGCTTCATGGGAACCTAGTCTCTTTGGATGTAAATCTTGTTCAACCTAGATGTAGTAGGGAGGGTCTTGGACTTTCCAAAGAGCGGGGTGCATGACACTCCCTTAGGGTTGTAGGGGTGGGGGGAGGGTCTGTGAAAGGAGAGGAAGGAGACTGGGGGAGGGGAGGGAGTGGGAATTTGGATTGGTATTTTTTAAGTAATAATAAAAAAGGAAGAAAAAAGAAAGTGAGGACAAGGGGTGGAACTGATAGGATTTGGTGGAGAACTGAGTATTATGAAAGTACATTGTATGACATCCTCAAAGAACTAATAAAAGTCTCAATTTTCTAGGTAATTAAAAGATCTACAATTGACTGAAATGTTCTGTCATTTCTTTTCTGTTCACTGAACAGCATATTTCTTAAAAGTCTTTGAAGAACAATAATTTAAGAGAGTGAACACTGTGCCAACGGATCAGACAGTCCTCTGAAACTTGTCATCTTTTTCGGTTGTTCCAAACCTCTTCATGAGAATTTGTTCCTGAAAGTGGGTTTCTGTAAGGAAAGTTTACAGTGATGTGAAACAGTCATCCTGAACAGTCTGATGTTCGCAGAGATGGCTTGTGCTGGGGATAAAAGAAGAGGGAACCATTGAACTGAAATGTTAGGGAAGGTTGGGCCCAACCCTTAAGGTGCTTCAGAAAATCATTTAAGTAAAATCACAACATTAGAAAGAAGCAGGAACATAATAATAGAGTAAGTATAAGAGTAATGGTTTTAAAAGTTTTAGAATGCATTTTAGAAATTGGAGTATTCTGCTTCAATCAGAGTTTGCTCCAAATATTGATTAAAATGAGACTGCATCATAAGGAAGTGGGCTGGGGAAAGCTAATGCAGGAGTGTTGCATCCTGAGCAACAGGCGCAGCAGAGCTGCTGCGCTTTTGCATATGGTGAATACAGGGAATGATGCACTGTGAGTTCATCACGAAAGAAGAATGCATTTTAAGGAATCTACCTAAAGTTGACTGCTTGAGAAATGAAACTAGTAATGAAAAGCAACCATGCAATCACCTCAAAAATAACTCATAGCCAAGCTAACTCCATCTCAGCCCATCACTGTCTCCAACAATATTAAGTCAAAAAATTTCCTCCAACCATGTACGACATTTTGTGTGAACTTTTGTCTGAAGTAAAAAGTGCTGTCGCAGAAAATTGCTGTTTCACTCTGAACATGGTCCCTCCTTAGAGCTGAGTTCCCCACACAGCTCTGATGATGCAGGAGGATGCAGAGCCCATTTGGTGCCGCAGCATGATGGCTGCATCTGTGCATTTGCAGTACTTGTCCTGTGGCGGAGGGGCAGCTACTCATCTCTTGTCCCTCAGGGTCAAAATTCCCTTAATCTTAGCCTTCCCTAGGACCTTGTTTAATGTGGGATTTTCCACTGTATAGCAGCTCCTTGCAACACTTGTTCATTTCAGAAGACTCTCTCCTCATCTTCTGTATCATTCTGGCCTAATTTCTTTGCAGGAGGGAAAAGGATGTTCTTGGACAGTGTTTATAAAGTGAGCATTCAACTCCACATGGGTGAAGTAATGAAAAGATTCTAATGACTCAGAGAGAAATCACTATCCTTGAAAGGAAGAGGTCCTGTGTCACAGGAGAAAATCCTGGAAGGAAACCTCAGCTTCTGGTCAGTTCAGGGAAAACCTATTAGCAAGGAGGCAAAGGCTGTGCCCGTGACATCAGCAGTCCATCTCTGGAAATTCTGTTGTATCCCAGAGAGCTCTTGGAATCCTGTGATGTCACTTGTGTTGTAGCAACACCAACTGCCTTCAGGACGTTCGTTCAGTTCCTGTAAGATTTACCTACAGTCATGTTGTCGAGGTTGAGGAGTCTCCTAAGAAGAGAGAGTGGAGATCACAGAGAGACCAGAGTGAGGAAGAAAGAAACTGACCATAGGTCTCACAGGAAAACATGGAGAAATAAATGGTCCTGGGGAAGACGCAGTGAGTTCAGGGAAGGGGAGGGTGAGCTTTCTGGATGTGATGGCCTTGGGCTTTCCAGAGCTAGGACTCAGGAAAGGGCTTATCCTGCTTCCCTGAGTACCAAAATAGCATGCCCCGAGTAAACCATTTCTGATGGTTAGTTTGAATTGACAAACCTGCAGCTGCTTTTCTGGGGGATTCTTAATCTCATTCAGAGTGGGAAAGGAAGGCCAGCAGGAGCAAAGGAGTGAGTGTCTCAGGGTAGGGAGTTGCTACACTTCATCATAGTGGAATCTCTCAGTTTCTGTGGGAATCTGATGCTAATAAGAAGGGAGGGAAACTCCCTGGTCATTTACAAAGTCTCAGACATCCAGATGCTTTGGTCCAGGACACATGTAGTCAGGACTCGGTGCTGCTAAGCTCTAGGGACAAAGGGAGTTACCTGTAGCACATCAATTCTAAGCTGATATTGTCACCCAAATCTACGAGGCTGGGCTAGCTTATGCTCTCCAGAGCCAGAGGACTGCATTAGAGAGTGAGGCACATGCCTAGACATGGTAGTTAGGACAGAGACATAGCACATGGACACCAGTTTGAGGATAACTGCCCTGCTCTTTGGGGACTTCATTGGGTTTCTAGAATTTCCTATAGCTAGGCTTCTTCTTGGGACTCAGTACAGACTCTAATAGTCTTCTGCCATTCTACTATACAGTTCACTTGTCTTTATCTACCTGCAGGGACTACTGGGGAGGCACAATCCAAACTCTCTACCTTCCCTGAGAAGGAGCAACAGATGAAAGAATTGGAGGATCTCACCATTCAGCTACAGAGTATAACATATGAGCATACTGAGCTGGGTGAATTACTGGACAATTGTCACTACAAGGATTTGAACAACAGGTAGTCAGCACGCCAGTTCTCTGTTGAACATCTTGATCCAATAGTGTTAAACCAAGCTTTCCTGAGGGACAGGAAGCTGAACCTTAGGGTATACTGCTGCCTAAACTAATTTTGCTAAGTACCTTGAAGAGGCAGAACTCGAAACCTGGGTAGCTGTGGGATAGGGTTGTTCTGCTTCTTCCAAATAAAAAGCAGAGTCTGTGACCTGAATAACAGTCTGGGGATAGGGAAGATAATGGCTGAGCCAACTATATGCATTAAAAGAGGCCTTGACAGGTGTTGGGTTTTGGGACATGCTATGTCCTGTGAGTTTGTAGTGAGTCTTTCTACTTCACCAGCAGATGACTGCGTGCTGAAAGCCCAGCTTTGAACAGCACACCTCTTGGCCACTATGCCTAAACTGGGAGAACTTTTGAATCCCCTGTGAAGTTTCTAAAGCCATCCTGTAGTTGGGACTCTTCCCTGGAAATACTGCTTTGTGCTCTTGTCCTCTATGTAGCAAGAGATGCCCAGGAATAAGAATCCCTGTTTTGAAACAAAAGAAATATCATCATATCATAATAGGTTCCAGGAGACCCAGATATGCAGCACAGACTCCTGGGAACTTCTTAGAGAACTAATCTATAGCTCATCACCATGGATAGCTCCCTTTGGGCACCCTGACTCTTCTGGTCTAGGAACAGGATAGTTAAGTTTACTAAGCACCAGGAGGCCCGAGTGTATAGGTTCGAGGCTGGGGCATCCACTCTGCTGGGGTAGTCCAGGACACAGCCTGGTTTAATATGATGCTTGAGTCCTGTGCTCATGGGCTTCTTTTCTCCTGGGGCCATGCCCTACCACAGGCTGAATTCACTTGAGATGCGGGAAAAGGATCACAAGCAGGTGATGTTGGACCTGCAGAAATGGCCCATGGAGATCAGTGATGCCTTGGACAAGTGCAAGCGTCTGAGAGAGGAGAACGAATCCTACAGGTCAGTGACTGATTTAGCTTGGGAGTGATTGATTCTGCTTTCTTTGTCTTTGACACAAAGGGATGGCTCCGGTTCTAGCCTGTCTGCCTCTTAGCATGCAGTCTGCCTTGTGGCTCTTGGACTTGTGTGTCTTTGATGCAGTTTTGTTAAATGTGAAAAGACACACTGAACCCCTGTAGGTAATGTCCCAGATAGAAGCCTCTAGATAGAAAAGTGGTTTATAGCATGAAGCAGGTGTTTGGCAGCACAGGGCCTCTGGGACTCTGACAGTGGCTTACAGAGCTGATTTCTATGGGTCCCACAGACAGAATTTATTCCTGTTGGGACTTCTGCCCCCCTTCAGAGAATGTTTGCCCTCTGCCTGCTGATGCTTGCCTAATACCATGAACAGTTAAGTACAGGTGGTGATTGCATCCTGTTCTTAGGGGCACAGAGTTGCTTTTGGTGTCAGAGTTTTTAGTAGTTTGAATCATTCTGTAATTTGGTTATTCTCTGTATTTGGCCTGATTCAGAGTGTTACTGACTTGGCTACAGTGAGTTCCAGTCTTGGGCTGTCTGGGGGTGTGGGACTTTCAGGTCTGGTGGTAGTTGGAGGTAGGGATGGCAAATAAAGGCTGTGTGGGGCTCACTATTTTTGGATGGGGGTTCAGTTTCCTTCACAGCCTGGTCCAACGAGATTTGACAGAGCTGGAAAGTGATGTACATATGTTGAGAGTTGAGAAGAGAAAGATGTGGGAGGAGCAGATTGCGCTGCAAGAGTCCTGTGAGGAGGTGAAGAAGCTCTTGAAGGAACTCCGTGAGAAGATCTGTGACCCCTGTGCTGAACAGCAGCAGGTAGGCTGAGGAAGCAGGGGCATGCTGCCCACCTGTCCAACCATAAACACAGAGACAGCCCTGTAACCATCCACCCACCCATCCAGACTCCCACTTACATACCAGCCAATTGTTCATTTCTGTGATAATTCTCAAGTCTCTCTGGAGAGTTATTTTCTTGCAAGAAACTGGATGATTGACAAGCAAACCTCTGCTCTGCTAGATGCTAGATCTTTCAGGGAATATGAAAATTTCTGTTTTGCTCAATCTGGATGTTCAGCACTCCTGAGATCTCCTCTGCTCTCCAAGGTGGATCTTCTGTCTTGTTTGGTCTCTTCTAATTGTTTTAAGTTTCAGTAGTTCGGAAAGAGGAGGGATGTCCTAGCTCTCTTCCATTTTACATATTTATTGTTTTGGAATTTGATGTGTTTTGCAATAAATAATGACGTTCAAACAATATAGCTATACTAAAAATGAAAAGAAGACTTCTTTCCCTTAACTGCACAGAGCTAACATCACTGAAAAAGTCTGATTGGTTTCACTGGCTTCCCAGCATGGAATCCCACAGAGCATCTCCTTGCTGACATTGTGCTGCTGACTATGTTATGGGCATGGCTGCGTTTAAGTACAGATTCCTTCTCATAGTCATACAAAGAGCTGCATTCCTGAAAAACACTGCAGATGACATCACTACCCTCCTTCTGATGATATTTGGGATGAAGTCATTTTATGTGCACTGTAACCTGTTCAAAACCTCCTGGCTGTTGACCATGGGTGTTTTTCTTTCACTTGAGCTGTCAAGGTTATATGTGGAGGAGCCAGGGCAGATTCAATGAAGAGACTAGGATGGATCAATTTGGAACCTGTGGGATCAGAGGGTCTCAGTAGGGATAAAGTTAATGGAAGGAAAAGTAAGTGCAGAGCAGGGTAGCAAAACCTGGCTGAGTCTAAGAATCTTGAAAACAGCAGGGAAGATCCACCACCTCCTCCTGCAGCAAAAAAAAAAAGAAAAAAGAAAAAAAAAGGTTATGAAAGGCAGAAGTTATTTCCCTGGCCATTCTGGGTTCAGGTGTGTGTGTGTGTGTGTGTGTGTTGAGTGCTATGTGATGCATTTCTGCTCATCACTGTGCGTGTCTTTGTGTGTGTGTGTGTGTGTGTGTGTGTGTGTGTGTGTGTGTGTGTGTCTGTATGTGTATGCTGTATGGTGCCAGACTGTGGTGTAAGAATGGGGCTGTCTCAGTGCACCTCACTTAGGCTCATGACCATCTAAAGCAATCAATCACCACATGCTATATCTGTAGAACTCAGTAACTGCTTTTACTCAAATTGTACACTCTGAGTTGAGTTAAAATCGGCTCATGTAGGGTTGGGAGAAACGAGGACTCGCAGAGAGTGCTGGAGGTGTAAAATTATGTAGCACACTGAGAAAGTACACATAATTCTTCATATAGTTAACCTCCAGTTCCCAGGTGACCCAGTAATTCCAGAACATGAAGTAAGTGCCCACAGAGAAGCTAGGGGACAGCAGGGCTGTAGAAGCATTCCTTAGAGTAGTTTCAAGGTAGAAACTATCCAGATGTTGATCATTCGAAGAATGAAAAAGTACAATGTGGTTGAGCCCTTCTGTGTCTCTTCTTCATCATGAAAGCATATGACCCTGACTTAGTGAGCCTTTTGTTACTCAAGCAAATCTCTGATGTAATTACCTTACGGGGAGGTTTTGCACTTTTTAATTACTGGGTGGGAAGATTTTCTAGTTTCCCAAGCACATTTTTTTGTGTTCGAACTGAGACAGCCTGTGGTAAAGGGAGCTCCTGTTGGAGGAAGTTGCTCACCTTGGGGACCACTAGGAAACAGTGGATAAGACCAGTGGGCTGGTCCACCACCATCCTGTAGTTCTGTGCTGGAAAACGTTTCTGTACTTCATAGCCTGGGGAACTTCCCAAGCAGGGTTGGCTATCAGGCCAGGACCCCAGAGGACCATAGGTCTGTGCATTAGGTTTGCTGAATAGGCACTTCAATGACTGTGCTGCCTCTCTCATGCCCACCGTGTTCTCTCATCCAGCAAAGGTTAACCTTCTTCTCAAAAAAATTTCTGGTGATTGCTCCTTCTATTAGCATTAACTGCTAAACTAACCATATTACTGTATTACAATGTGCATGCATGTGCTTTGTTTGCTCATGAGGTTATGTGTGTGTTTGTGTGTTTGTGTGTGTGTGTGTGTGTGTAAGTGAACAACCCTTCACTGAGAACACAATCTTCTAATGAACAGGAGCAAGAAAGCCTGGATGACAGACTGAAGAACCTGGGAAAGCAGAAGGAGCTGGTCACCCAGCAGAGGGACTTGCCAGAAAAGCTGCATGATCATGTCAATGTCCCTGAGATGAGGTAAGAACCCAAGCTAGCAGGAGCAGTTAGAACTATGTAGGTCACCAGTTCCTGGATCTCTGTCCGTTTTAGGATTCTCCCCCATCTGTATGCCTCTCAGTCACAGTCATGGAAAGAACACCTCAGGTTATTGTGCTGGCACAGTCAACAAGAACTCTGTAAGGAAACACTATGCTTGATCTTTTGTGTTTCTGGAAACTGTCCACGCCTTATTCCTTTCTGAGCTCTCTGGTATCTTCTCAGTATCTTGTTTCCTAGGTGTCTCCACAAATCTCTCTATGGTAGTCCTAAACCTAGGAGGAGGAGGGTTAGTTGTGTGCTCCTGCCACTTTACTTTCCTTCCAGAACATCACCTTTAGAGAGAAGTTCCTACTTTTGGGCAGATCTGTATGCAGCCCACTCCTGTTCCTTACAGGGTCTCCACAAGGTGCACTGATTTCCTGTGAAAGCACTTTTCTGGCTATAAGAAGATTTATTGGTTGAGTAGTTGAAACCAGACAGGTTTTAGTGCTATAGGAATAATTGGAACTCTCAGTGCTTTTATTTTATAGGTTCCCCTAGAGGGTCTACGTTCAGTTTCTCAGGTTGAACTTATTAACCTGGTATCTAATCAAGGCAATGCTGATCTGTACTGAACTGTTACTCAGACATTGCTACACTGTTATTTTTTTTCTCCAAAATAGTATGTCTAGGCCACTGAAGAAATGGGCTGTATTTTCTTGCCCAGCACATGTCATTCTCAGTTCCTCTATGGTATATGCTAAATGTTGAGAAAAACACCCACAACCAGATGCACTCTGACCCTCTACCTCACAAAGGAATGACCTCAGCTAAAAGGTCATGTTGGATGTCCAGCTATACAGTGCTCATTAGGGCTCAAAAGTTAACATAACAGGTCCCCACCCCGCCTGTTCCCTAACTGTCTTCCTTATTTAGGTCAGAAAATCTCCAGTCTGAGTTGGAACAGGCCACAGCCCAGGATGAGAGCCTCCTGCCAACAGAGCTATTGCAGCAGGAGGACTAAGTCTCAAAGGCAAGTGAGCCACCAAAGCATCCCAACCCATCAAACATGGCATTGGAAGGGGGACTGAGGACTCTTGACCTTGGCTTCCAGTGTAAATAGGCCCTGATTGTTTTCTAGCCTGTGGCCCAGTCAGGCTACTTTTGGTCTGATTGCCTTTCCTTCTCACACAGCAGATCTTGAGAGAGCTGAGGCGGCCAAAGGAATTACAGATGCCTTCAACACTTGGCCTTCTACATTCTTGGATCCAGGCCTCCTCAGAAGTAAATACCCAGTTATATCTAGGAATTCACCAGTGAGGCAAATAGAGCTGATCCCCCTGGTGATCCATCTTCAATCAAATCCACAGCTCTGTTGATGTCAGTACTCCTGAAGAATAGAAACATCAAAAATGAGTTTCAGACAAGAATCAATTAGACCCTGACATTCCGCATCTAGTGGCCCCTGAGGGGCACAACACCATGGAGTGTAGAGATAGTGGAATGGATACTCTTCAGTTTCACAGCCTGGACTGAAGTGACCAGTCCTGAGGAAGGACTTAGAGAAGACCCCTGGGGCATTTTTGATGTCCTTGGGCACTCAGATGCTGCCCACAGATTTGTTCGGTCTTTTGTAAGTACACAAGTGTGTGGTGACTGAAAGAATCCAATAGTGGCCAAGACTATTGCAGGATTGGCCATGGGTGATAATTTATCAAGAACTTCCCGTAAGTCCACAGAGAGTGCCCTCAGAATATGTCTCAACTTTTGTCTTGATGAGGGCTTGACCTGCAATGCCCTATTGAGGTCAAGCCATAATAACTTTGAAAAGGCTTTTACAATGAGTTATTGCTTGCTACCATGTTTCCACGGCCAGCCACAGGCTGTAGGTCTGTGCTGCTAAATCTGCAGCAAGAGAATGCTGCTAGCTTAATTTTTCTGGCTTGGTTTTTGGTTGGGCTTTATTTACTTATTTCCTTTCTTTGTTATGTTTTGATATTTGAATATTACATTGTTCTCTTTTGTTTTTGTTTAAGTATTTTGCTAAGGTTACTCACTGTTTATATTGACTGCTCCCTTTAAGCTCCCATTGAGTAAATTGTTCTTTTTTGTTCCTGTTTTAGTATTTTGCTACTGTTATTCACTGTTTATACTGACTGCTTCTTTTAAGCTACCATTGAGTACATTGTTTGTATTTTAATAATAAACATCGACTCCCACCCTCTTTCTTAGAGCAAATTTTCTTTGGTCAGGTGTGGTTTCTCACTACAGTAGCCTCAGAGCCTTCTGTAAGGCTACAACACTTGTGTGCTCAGGTTGGGCTAAACAGTGATTTCCCAACCTGGCAGGGCTTCACAGGGCTTTGAATGTGGATGGTGTTGCCAATTCCATGGATGTCCATTGAATATTGAAAAAAAAGTATCCATACTGTATCCTTGACATCATATATGTAGCTATCCCTAAAATAGCATTCTGAATACACATTCCATGAAATGATCATGAGCACTAAATCAATGAGAAACACAACAGTATTGCTCTAAATGCACTCAGGAAATGAAAACATTTATTAAGGGAGTATGAAAGAAATCAATGGCCTGTTTGCCACCTGGGGATGTGATGATATCATTGCTTGGGGTTGCTGCCCAGGACCATGTCCTGTCCATGGCCCTGACACTGATGTGGGGATCTGTATTGATGTCCATGACTACTCTTACCAGTGAGGGGCTTGCAGCTACATGCTTTCTGGGCCACCTCCTGTAAACATGCTCTGTCAATGGACATGCCCCAACAGGGAGAAGGTGTGTTTTCAAAGCCTGTGCTGCCTTCTAGAACAATAACAACAGCTAGGCAGGATCTCTTGCAACGGGATATATCTGAATCCATGACCCTTCTGCAACAAGTGTCTGGGTTGAAATCTCAACTTCCTCTTGCCATCAAATTAGGACAAATGCCTGCAATCTGGGCCAAAACCTGGGGACATGGTGCTGTTAGCTTCACGCTGAACTCAGTGACCTGCTCTGCCAGCCAGGGCCATGGATCATGTCTGGGGCCATGTTGCAAACACAGCCATAATCTGTGGTCATTTCAATGGCCTGTGGTGCTGCCAAAGGCTACATAAAAGTATATAGGAGTCAGGGCCAACACTTAGAACCTTATTAGTTTCCAAGGGCTGTGCTTCTGCTGGGCCCATACAGATCTGAGTGGCCAGTGCCACCATCAGGGTCCCTGGTTTCCCAGGCATAGCTGATGTCAAAGGCCATGTTGGGATCCATTGCCCCTACCACAGCCTTGGTCTATGTTGACATAATGGCTCCTGTTATCATTGAAACAGGATGGGTAAACACAGAGTTATCTCTCCATTTCACAGTCTGCAGCACTCAGCAGAGTGGGTCCTGAACCTGGGATGAGCTGCACAGTAAAGCTGACCTGGTTAACAACAGTGCAGGTGAGTTGTTTCTGAGGGTGTGAGAGCGGGAAACATGAGTCTATCCCGTTTCTTCTACCTTGTTTTGGCAAGGGTGAGAAAAAGTTGCCTAACCAACCTGAGCATAAGCCACCTTAACTAATGGGAGAATTGACCTCTGGGGCATAAGAACAGAAAATATGTGACAGCTTCTCAACAACTGTAGCAACTTGATTGTGAACATGGCACCTCTACTGGGCAACACTGTAGAGCTGTCTTAGTTTAGTAAGTTAGATGGGAGAGCACAAGAACAGAAGAACTGGCCTCTCTCCTTTCTGCCTGCTGCATTGGGTGAACATGGGAATATACATGATTATTATTGTGTTAATACATGTGAATTTTATTGTTCACTACAAAAATTACCAAAAAAACCCCAAAAAACAAAAAACACAAAGAAACCTGGTTCCAATGTACTCAGATTTAAAAAGCGGTATGTCCAACTGTCTTTTCCAGCAAAGAAAGGCTCTCAAATTTTGGTAAACAGTGATATCCAAGAAGTGTCTAAAGAATTACAATAAAAATATTATATGAAATAGAAAAGAAAACACACTCTATAACTAATGAGAGTGTCTTCAGGGAGTTGTAACTGAGAAGGGAGAGTCACTCAAAATGTGTGTTAGAGCAGCCTGTGTTCTGGGGTCACTGGCTGAATAAAAAAGGAGAAAGCTACATGAATACCATACTTTATTTCTCTCTACATCCTAACTGTAGATTTACTGTTGCTAGCTGCCTCATACTCTCCCTCTATGCCTTCCCCATCATAACATATTTTACTGTCAAACTGTGAAACAAAGTAAACCCCATTCCTTGAAAAGGGGGAGGTTTTAAACTTAGCTTGTGAGTTACGTATGTAGTGTGTGACTCATTACTGCTCAGACTTGCTGATTCCACAACTCCTGCACCACCTTACAAGGACATCCCAGGAAGACTTCAGGGAGCTTTACTTCATGTTGAGTGATGACAGAGAATTGCAGTAGCCCAAGTGTCCTGTGTGCTCTGGAAACCATAAGCATCTCTGTTATATGGAGGAGAAAAGGAGAAAACCCACATTTATGTCAGCATACAAAGCGCATCCCTTTACACGTGTCTCCCACAGGTCTTCAGCCCTACCAGATTTTGAAAAGTCTTAATTTTTTTCTTTTCTCTTTTTTTGTTTCTAAGTTTGTTGTTCATTTGGTTGGTTTTTGTTTATTGTTAGTGTTCAGACTGTTTGACTGCATGGAATTTTTTAAGATAAGATCTGTTATTATAGCCAAGGCTGGCTTGGAACTCATTCTATGTGACTCAGGGTAATCTCAGACCTGTGGTAGTCCTGCTTTGCTTTTCTAGTTCTGGTACTCAGACATCATGCCTTGCTAAGTATCCTAAATCATTAACAATGATAGAAGAAGTTGACCTTCCTATATAATCCCTGAAATGTTTACTTTTTAATTTTTTATATTCTTGTAATTTCAAGTATACATTTTCTTTTGGAAACCTGACCTGACTTGCTTAATCTTATTCGCTAGACTTGTTAATTCTAAAGGATCAATGTGGTATTTGTTATAATGCCTATTCATGACGGGGAGGATTTCATTAATCTTGGAAATTTGAGCATTACAAAGCAATTTTAATCAACTAATTTATTATTTTAAAATAAAACAATCTTTTTTCATTTTAATACCAATCCCAGTTTCCACTCCCTTCCCTCCTACCCTTCCTTCCACTTAAATCCCCTTCCCACCCCCCATTAACTCCTCAGAGATTAAGGTAAGGCACATTGCTTTGGGGAATGTCCAAGGCCCACCCTACTATATATAGGCTGAGCAAGGTACCCATCCAAGGAGCATAGGTTTGAAAATGCCATACAAGCAGTAGGATAAATTCTGCCAGTGGCCTGCAGTCTGCTAAACAACTGCCATCCACATTCAGAGGGACTAGTTTGGACCTATGCTGTTTTCTTCCCTTTCCAGCTAGAGTTGCTGAGCTCCCATTAAATCAGGTAAACTCTTTCAATGGGTGTATACTTCGTGGTCTTGACTTCTTTGCTCATATTCTCATTCCTCCCACTCTTCAACTGGACTTTGGGAGCTCAGCCCAGTGCTCTGCTGCTGGTCTCCACCTCTGTTTTCATCAGTTGCTGGATGAAGGTTCTATTGTGATATTTAAGATATTCATCAGTCTGATTACAGGGCAAGGCCAGTTTGGTCATCCTCTCCTCTATTGTTTAGGGTTTTAGCTGGGGTCATCCTTGTGAATTCCTGGGTACGTCTCTAGTGCCAGGGTTCCTGCTAGCCTCATAATGGCTCCCTTAATCAAAATATCTCTTTTCTTGCTCTCATCTCTGTCCTTCCTCCATCTCAACTATCCTGTTCCCTCAAGTTCTTCTCCCCCGTCCCTGTCTCCCCTTGTCTTCTCCTTCCACCCATACTACTCCCCCACCCCTATGCTCCCAATTTTATTTAGTATTTTACATAATGTTAATATTAATTTAATTTTTATCTTAATATTTAATATTTGATGCTTTCCCCTTCCCCCAGTTCCTCTCAGATCTTCCCCATCAACTATCCCACCCAAATCTGTGGTTTTTTTTTTTCTCTCTCCTAAAAAATAAACAAAACCAAAAAACCCAAGTAACTAAAAACTACCCTGCAAAAAATACAATAGAAACTGTTGTGGACTGTTAGTTTAAGTATTTATAGGTTGCTACATTTGTTTGTGCAATTATGTAAATATGTGTTACTGTTTCACCTTGCCTACCTAATGATTTATCTAATAGAATGCTGAATAGCTAACAGCTGGGCAGAGGAGGAAAAGGTGAGACTGGGGAGCAGGGAGAATAAGTGGGAGGAGCAACCTAGGCTCAAGTGTATGAAGAGAGAACAGAAAATGTGGGGGAGAGAAGGAGATGCTGGGGACACTCAGCAGTCACCATTCAGTTAGAAAATATAAGAGTAATGGATACATGTCTAGGATCATCCAAACCACAAAATTTAACCCAAAAAGAGACCAAAAATGTAAACATACCTATAATGAATAAGGGGATCAAAGTAGGATTAAAATTCTTTCTAACTAAAATGATACATTGAGAAGTGAATTCTAGCAGAGTTTGAAAAAAGATTAATAGCCAACACTGCTCAAATTATTAAAAAAAATAAGTAAGATGGAGACATCCGAACTTCTATGAAGTCACATCATTCTACTATCAAGACTAGGTAAAGACACAACAAAAGAATAATAATGACCAGTATCCCTGATAAACATAGATTAAAAATACTTAATAAAATACTTTTAAACCTCATGTAGGCTTATATAAAAATAATCATACATAATGGTCATATGACAATATCACAGAAATGCAGAGATAGTTCAATATACATAAGTTAATGAATGTAATAAAACACAAATACAGATTTAAAAACAAAAGTCACATGATCTCAGTTCATGCAGAAAGGCCCTTAGAAAAATCCAGCTTGTTATCATGATGAAATCCTAGTGTGAGTAGGACTAGAGGTAATGAACCTTAACACTTTCAATGCTATATGTGAAGATCCACAGCTAACACCATTCTAATCAGGAAAAAAACCTCAAGTCAATTTCATTGAAGTAAAACATTAGAACGGATTCTCCAACATTCCCACTGCTTCCCAATGTATACGCTGAAGACAAGAGAAGACAATTAAAGGTCTACAATTAGAAAAAGAAAACATTACAGTATCCTGCTTGCAGAAGATGACATACTGTACAGAGGAGATTTCAAATATTCTAGAGATAAGTAATAATTTCAGTAAAGTCGCAATATACCAAATCAGCGGACAAAATCGGTAGTCTCTATAAACAGCAACAGCATGTGTGCTGAGACAGAGATCATGGAGACACTTCCATTCACAGCAGCTACCAAATAGGTTTAAGAATAAATCTAACCATGAAGTTTAAAGATTCATACTCTATAAAGAAAACTACATAAAGATTGAGAAAGACACTAGAATATAAAAATACATACCTTGCTCAGGGATTGGAAGAAATAGTAATGTGAAAATGGATGTTCTACCAAAAGCAATTTACATTGAAGTCTCAATCAAAATCCCTATAAGATTCAACACAGAAATATTAACAAAAGCTCTAAAATTCATATGAAAGCACAAAAAGTGTAGGATAGCTGAAGCAATCTTCATGAGAAAGAGACAGACTGGTAACGGGAGCTCACCACATCCGATTTCATATTCCTAGCAGTTGCGGCCTTTCAGGTTTCACACTCAGGTTTCTTGATCCATTTTGAGTTATTTTTGTGAAGGTGATATTTATGGGTCCAATTTCATTCATAGCGATAGACAGGCAATATGGTACCATTGCAAAAGCAGATATGTAGACCAGTGTGTGTGTCCCAAAAATTTTGTTATGCATTTTAAATGAAGATATTTAATAAACACATAAGCAAAAATCAAACAACAAAGTCTCTGTGTCTCTCTATGTCTCTGTCTCTGTCTCTCTTCCTATCCACTTAGATCCTAACTTTCTATTCTATGCCATGAATAGCTGCATGTTAGCCTCCATTACAAACAAGCAATGTAACAAATGCTTTACTACAAGACCCAGGATGTGGAAAGGGCTCAAGCCCCATAGCAAGTTTGAAAACAGGCTACAGGTGCCTGGGAACCACTGTGTACTTGCTGCACAGAAGTAGATGGCTGAGTCTCCAGGCTGTGTGACAGTGATGTGCAGGGAGAATTGTTTGGCTTTCTTGTCCAATATAACGGTAAGTCTTTGCTTTTGCTTTCTGTCTACATTTTCAAGAATATCTATCACAAGGTGGGGACTCTTTCCAGCTTCTTGCTTGTACCACGGGAAGTATGAGAAAGCACCGCCTGTGTAACTGCAGTTGATGACGGCGCTGTCTCCCTCTCCAATATTCAGAGTGGAAGGCTGCTGCTCCACCTTCTCTCCACAGCTCTCCCCTGCACAGAGAGAAAAACAGAAAGGCGGAATTAGTCAGTATTCTGCTTAATTGCCTTTATTCACAATAACTAGAGGAAGCCTTATAAAAGGGATTTCCCTTGATATCTAAGAATTATAAACCAAATGCTTTCCATTGACCCCAAATCTACTCACAGTCCATCCACAGACCCAAGCATAGGAATAAAGTGTGAATGGATGTCTTCATTTTTCTTCCTGCCTGGGAGCAGTGCAGACTTGCAGTCTTTTCCCAATCTGGCTATATGTATTTCCAGGTTGTCCCCTTTTCTCTAACAGTTTTAGTATCTTCTTGTGTTCTCTTCACAGCCAATAAGAAAACAAATACTTGAGTTCTCTCCTGTTCCTTCAGAATGCCATGTAAGGCGCTTGTCACTTTTCATCAGCTGCTTTCTACTGCCCTCTGGTGGTTGTATTTATAATTACTGAACGCAGTGAAAGTTCTAGAAACATAAGTCCAATAAAGTGACCTTAGACACAATAAATATGTGGTGGTTTGGGGTGCTTTTTATGAAACTACTGAGTCATTATTAGTAAACTGGAGAGACATGAATGCTCTTGGTGCTATTCAATGTTGAACTGAGTTAAAACATTTAAAATAAAATGTCACTCATGAACTATGTTCATAACCCCAAATCTTAAATGCCCAGTCACAGGAAAAGGAATAAAATGTTAATTGTAGCCTTAAATATTCTTCATGACTGGGATCAATATAAACTTACAATCTCTTATTTGTACTCTCTTATGAACAAAGGGAAGAAAAATTAATTTTTAGTCATCTCTATCATAATTTTTCTGCACAATGAATGGTTTACTAGGGTAGGGAATGAGAGGGTAGCAAGGTATAGAGGAGAGATGAATTAAGGAACAACTAACACTGAGGGCATTTGAAAGTGTGTGTGTGTGTGTGTGTGTGTGTGTGTGTGTGTGTGTGTATGTAAATGAAGTTTGTCTACAAAAGTAACACTTATTCCCAGAAGACACAGATTGACAAATAAAAAGCCAGTCCAGGTACAGGATACATCT
The DNA here is from genome assembly GCF_037038515.1 of Microtus pennsylvanicus. Taxonomy (NCBI): domain Eukaryota; kingdom Metazoa; phylum Chordata; class Mammalia; order Rodentia; family Cricetidae; genus Microtus; species Microtus pennsylvanicus. Next base: position 12,165,460 of record NC_134593.1, on the reverse strand, counting down.
CCTAGAGTTATAGGTCAGAGACAGTTATAGAGACCCACAGAACAATATAACCTACTTGCCATTAAATGTGGTTATCTACAACAACTTGATGACAAGACCACAATGTTGAAGATGCCACATGCTTTGATCACAAGACTTAGAGAAATCAAGTCAGTACTAATCGGGAAGCTTCCTCCTTACTGGCTCCATTTTATATTACCAGTAAGTGCAACTCAGGCTACTAGGGGAGAAAAGTCAACAGCAGTCTTAACCAACTGTGAATCCTGTGAGCTACAATAATGACTGGCGTAGCTAGATATGTTCGTGGGCACAAGAGTGGTATAACTGTTATGGGAGTGGCCAAATGCTTCCTGATTGGGCTTCAGATGTGCTCTGCAGGAGTAAAATGCTTGCTTCTTACTATAAATCTTGACAAAAACCTATGCCGGTGGACTTTATAGACCTCAGGGGAAAATCTACGACTATTGTTTCTGCTAAATTGACCTAGTGTCAAACTTCCCTCTACTTTTACCATATTCATTGATTAGACTACATTCAGTTCTAATTAGAGAAGTGTTTCTGTGCAGCAGATAGTGGTTTGTATTAACCACCATTAATACAATATTAGGCTCACAACTAGTCAAAATGCTAAGATTAAGTGTCTGTGAAACACACAGCTATAACTATATCATCTATATCACAACACTTCCCCAGAAAGCTCAGGAAATGTCACAAAAATTTGTATAGGGAGGTTTTAAGAGACATACATCAGGAATGAAATAGTGTCTTCAGAATATGACAGAACTGTTATACTTAGGAAGCCATAGCAGTTGTATCTGCCTGAACAAGAAGACTTGAAGGTGATTAAACCAGTCAACATGGCAGCATGGACTAGAGAGGGACTTATGGGCCCCCACCACTAGCTGAGCAGCTATTAGTGGTTGATAGCTTCTAGGGGTAAGAGTCAGTTTTATTCAGTGGTATGATATATAGTAGCTGATGATGCTTTTGTGGGTGCCTCCATGCCTGTTTTTAGTGGGTAGCACAAATTGAACTCCATGAGTAATAAAGAAAAAATACCTACATGATGTTGAGAGGAGCTGTGAAGGGAGGACCTGGAAAGAGCTTTATGGTTTTGTTTGTTTGTTGTGTTGGTTTTTTGTTTGACAAGGCAAGGTTTCTCTGTATAGCTCTGGCTGTCCTGAAACTCACTCTGTAGGGCATAGTGGCCTTCAACTCAGAGATATCTACCTGATTCTGCCTTCTGAATATTGGGATTAAAGGCATGTGCCACCAACATCTAGCTCTAGATGGATATTTTTAAAGAGACTGACCTTTAAAAAAGTTCAGTTTGAAAGACTGTGGAACATTTAAAGTTTTACTGTTCTTTATATTCTTGCATAAGTATGGGCTCTTGAGGAAAAATAAAAAAGTATACAGTTTAATATTGATGCAGTTGTGTGCCAGGTTGAAAATGAGTGAACATTATTGGTTAGTTTTGATCAACTTGACCATAAGCTAGTGTCATCTGAGAAGAGGGAACCTCAGCTAAGAATTTGCCTCCATCAGATTGGCCTATGGGTGTGAACATGGCACTTTTTAAAATTAATGATTGATGTGGAAGTGCCAAAGGAATTGTGAGTGGTACCAATCATGGATAGATGGTCCTGGGTTGAGCAACCCATGAAAAGGAAGCCAACATGGAATCAAGACTACCAAAACAACAATGTTGTCCTCTTTGCTTACTGTCCTTTAGATTATGGCTTGACACATAATAGGCACAAATAGCTGTATTGGACAGATTTGCTTAACCCAAATTGACAGCTTTGTGGTAGCAATGTTGGGTTTTACTATGTGTTTCCTACTTCAACAAATATTATGTAACAAAAATAAATGACAAAATTCTTTGTTTTGCACATTATGCACCCTGATATGTCCTTTCCTGGTTCAGTAAATTTGGTATTCTGTATGTTCCTTTTAGTTTGATAGGTTCCTCTTTTTCGGGGGTTGGGTAAATTTCTTCTATGATTGTGTTGAAAATATATTCTGTGCCTTTGACTTGAGTTTCTACTTCCTATGTTCCTATTAATCATAGATTTGGTCTTTTCAAAGTGTTCTATATATCCTTGATGGTCTGTGCCTGGATAATATTAGATTAACATTTACTTTGTCCATGGTAACCATTTCTTCTCTCGGGTCTTCAATGGCTGAAATTCTTCCTTCCATCTCTTTTTTTGTTTGTTTGTTTATTTATTTATTTATTTATTAAAGATTTCTGCCTCCTCCCTTCCACCGCCTCCCATATTCCTCCCCCTCCCCCAATTAACTCCCCCTCCCTCATCAGCCTGAAGAGCAGTCTGGGTTCCCTGCCTTGTGGGAAGTCCAAGGACCACCCACCTCCTTCCAGGTCTAGTAAGGTGAGCATCCAAACTGCCTAGGCTCCAATAAAGCCCGAACCTGCAGTAGGAACAAAACCCAGTGTCATTGATCTTGACTTCTCAGCAGTCCTCATTGTCCGCTATGTTCAGCAAGTCCAGTTTTATCCCATGCTTTTTCAGACCCAGTCAAGCTGGCCTTGTTGAGTTCTCGATAGATCATCCCCAATGTCTCAGTATGTGGGTGCACCCCTCGCGGTCCTAAGTTCCTTGCTCATGCTCTCTCTCCTTCTGCTCCTAATTTGGACCTTGGAATTTCAGTCCGGTGTTCCAATTTGGGTCTCTGTCTCTGTCTGCATTGTTTGTAAGAGCCAAAACCAGGAAACAACCTAGATGCCCTTCAACAGAAGAATGGATGAAGAAAGTATGGAATATATACATATTAGAGTACTACTCAGCAGTAAAAAACAATGAGTTCTTGAATTTTGCATGCAATTGGATGGAAATAGAAAACACTATCCTGAGTGAGGTAAGCCAGACCCCAAAAGAGGAACATGGATGTACTCACTCATACTTGGTTTCTAGCCATAAATAAAGGACATTGAGCCTATAATTCATGATCCTAGAGAAGCTAAATAAGAAGGTGAACCCAAAGAAAGACATATAGTCATCCTCCTGGAGATTAACTTTAATCGGGCGATGAAAGCAGACAGAGACAGAGTTCCTTCCATCTCTTATATGGTAGAGTAAGGCTATCTCTGAACTTCCTGTCTGAATTACAGTTTTGTTTTCCAATTTTCCTCAGTATTTGCTTTTATATTTGATTCTCTTGCCATGTGTAAGTCTTGAGCTGTTTTCTTCATTTCATTCTATTGTTTGTTTGTGTTTTCACGGATTTTCTTTAGGAATTTAATCTTTCCACTTTCAAGACCTCTAACATAGTCACGAGGTCCATTCTGAAGTAGTTGTGTTATGCTTCAGCTACATTGCATGTTTCAGGGTGTTCTTTAGTGTGGTTTCTGGGCTTTACTGTAGACATATCATTCTGACTTGTTATTGGTTGTTTTTATGGTGTAATCTAAGCATCTGGGTTTGGAAATGCTGTAATTCTGATATTTGGCCTTGTATTTGTTGGATATTTGTTTTGTTTTTTGTTTGTTTGTTTGTTTTTGTTTCTGTTGCTGTGTCCTGTCATGAGGAGAATGTGGAGGCTAGAGATTGCATGGTAAGAAATACATCTGAGATCCTTCCCGGTGTGAATATATTACTATAGTTTCAGATATAATGTGTTTCTTGATATTGTAAGCTGAAAATTGGGCATAGAGATGGGCTAGAAGATGGGTGGGGTAAGAATAACCACAGTATGTAGGAAATCAGGGTGTGCCATCACGATCTTCTGAGTGCTCTGGGAATGGGGGAAAATGATAGAAGAGGCCACAGCCGGTTATCTGCTACAGAGCTGGGGTGAGACTGGAATTGAATTTATCGAGGGGGACATTGAAACTCGGAAGGTAGCATACTTCCTCTGGCCTCCCTTTCTCATTTGTTTTTTAGCTATATCTCTTTATTAGAAACCCTGAAGTCTGGAAAGGCTGGAGCCCTCTGGAAATATGTCCTTTCACAGTATTAGGTAGACATGATTGAGATGCCACATTTTCTGACTAATATAGCCCATTGTGAATAATTGGGACAGAGGTGACATGCAACAATATGAAGAAAACAAATTGTTTATAAACATCAAGACAACTGATCACTTCATTGTTTCTCTGGTTGTCTTGTAAAGTCAGCGTGATCCTCTATGAGGAACCACTGATGTCCTAGAGCTGCAGTTTACCCGATGAAATCCAGCTGTGGTAACATATACTTTTGTTCTGTTCTGACCATTTGTAAAATTTTCATCTTCCAGAGAACTATTGGGGAACATAGCTTAGACTGAAAGATGGAGAGATCCAAGGCAGATGATCAGAAGTTGGGCTTCCGTTGGCTCCTCTGAGTTTGTGCTCAGCTCCCCCTGTGGTTTGTGACACTGTGTCACTCAGAGCACAGTAGTACACAGCCGAATCTGACTCTTTGACAGCGGCTTTCTGTAAGTGGAAGGAAGTGGATCCTTCATCATATGTAGCTTCAAAACCTCTGCTGTTTCCCTTGTTGTTGGCTGTTGTGACTTTCAAAAGCAGCTCTGGACCTTCTTCAGGATATTGGACATACCAGAAAAGAGTCGGGTAGCTTGAGGTTGAATAGGTACAGTTTATAAATAGGAAGTCATCTTCTGAGAGAGTCACTTGACCTTGTTTCTGGGTCACTGAGTCTCCATGGCTTCTTTCTGGAGGAAGAAGAGAATATCTGTGTCACATTAAAGACAAAACTCTTACATGATTAAATATTTTTTCTGACATCATAGAAGAAATAGCACAAATTTTAAGTCACTTCACTTACCGAGAATAAACAGTAGCATCACAGTTCCTAAAGCTGGAGAAGTGTTCATCATAGTAGTCGATTTCAAGGATGAGAGACCTCTGGGGTGTAAGCAAGAGACAGACCTTAGTTTAACTTCTGTCCACCAGGGGAGGAGTTTCCTAACACACGATCATTCTCAGTATACATCAGTTTCATAGGTTCATCATTTCATCATTTATTGACGGGAAGAGTTGAGAATATTACTTGGGTGACACTAAAGATGAACATTTCTCCAGCCTTAGGAACTGTGATGCCACTGTTTATTCTTGGGAAGTAAAGTGATTTAAAATTTGTGCTCTTTTTTCTACAATGTCAGAAAAATAAAAATAAATAAATAACGACATCTTGAATTTTGCAGGCAAATGGATGGACCTAGAAAACACCATTTTGAGTGACATAACCCAGACCCAGAAAGACAATTATCACATGTACTCATAAGTGGTTTTTAAACATAAAGCAAAGAAAACCAGCCCACAAATCACAATTCGAAAAAACCTAGATAACAATGAGGACCCTAAGAGAGACATACAGAGATCTAATTTATATGGGAAGTAGAAAAAGACAAGATCTTCTTATTAAACTGGGAGCACGGGGACCTTGAGAGAGGGTTGACAGGGAGAGGAGAGTGAGAGAGGGGAACAGAGAAAAATATAGAGCTCAATAAACATCAATTAAAAAAAGAAAGGAAGAGAGGGAATAGGTGAACCATGTACGTATGTACATTATACACATGCTATATAAACATAAACTTAGTAAAAAAGAAATCATTCATAAGGCACATGTCACACATCTAGCAGCCCTTACCAGTGTAAAGAACACTAGCAATGGCTATTCACATATTCAATGCTGTCACTCTTAGGATTCTGGCATGAAAGTGTTGTAGTGGAGCAACTGGTGGTTTTTTCTGTTTGGGTCTTTACAATATGACAAATTGAATGGCAAGAAGTAGATTTTACAAGTTTGTTTTATTTTCCCTTAATCAAATTTGTATAAAGAAACTGTGTGGCTCCAGAGTGATGGCTCAGCACTTAAAGCACTCAGAGAGGATCGCTGGTTTGATTCTTAGAAGACTCACAGCGGCTGACAATCATTGGTAACTCCAGGAGATCTGACTCTCTCGTTTGACCTCCCTAGCAGCAAGCACACACATAGTACCTAAACACAAATGTGGACAGAACATTCATGCATGTGCTTTTTAAACTTTAAGCCCACATCCAGAGATACACTTCCTCCCTCACTTCCTCCAAACAAGCACACACCTTCCAACGTTCCACGCTGTTTATCAACTGGAGACAAAGCCTGTTAATATATGTGTCCATTGGGAAATTTTCCTTTAAATAGCCATAATTTAGAGGTAAACCAGAATTCTTACCTATATATTTTTATCACTGAATCTTCAGTTACATGGGAAAGTAATTTGTATGAACTCAAAGCAGTTGGAATAGTATGCAGAAGACATAAACAAGCTCAAGCTACACAAAATTCCAGCACAGAGCATAAACACAAAGTGCTTCCCTAACCAAGTAGATATTGGCATCTGATAGCTACTAGGTGAGCAGAAATCTGTTTTCTTTAAAACCTTAAAGGATCCAGTAGGTCATTCACAGCCAAGGGATGGCCAAACATCTAAGAGTGATGGAAAACATAAACTGTGGATGGAGATTTTCTTTTGATATTACAAAACATGAGAGGGGGAAAATGGGTGAGTAAGGAAAAGTGGATCTGCTAAGAATTGGTGGAGAACTGAATTCAGGCAAAGTGCATGTACAAAAATCTCAAAAAATTAATAAGAGATAAAACACTATTTTTCTGTTCATAATTGACTCATCGGAAACTTCACATCTATTTTAAGGCCCGTGGACATTTGCACTGCAATGTGGCTTCAAGTTTACAAATTTTAGAATGAGAATTTCTAAACTGTGAAGATTGTAACAACCGTCCCAGATGTTATACAGCAGCATACAGGCCCATATATAAGCTTGCATTTTGTATTAATTCACTAACAAAATGGATAGGCACTAATTTTGGTGTTTGCAGAGCTCCCAGAGACCACATAGGTGGGCATTGCATGTAATAGGAAAGACCTCATTCCTTTTAAAAATCAAAAGATCTGCAGTTGATTGAACCACTGGGTCATCGCTTCGGTTCTCTGAACATCATGTCTCTTTAAAACCTTTATAGAATAATAATTTGAGAGCAGAGAACACTGTGAAAACATATCTAACTGACAGTCTATAAACTTTGCTGTGACATGTTCTCTTTAACAGTCCAGCCCTTAAGGCACTTCAGAAAATCATTTTTGGCAAGCCTGCTGTGCCCTCTAGTGGATCAAGGCTGTCAGCAATAGTGACTACTGGCCATAACTCTGCAAGTCACACAAAAGCAACCCCCTTAACTCCTTTAGTTCTTGATGTAGGAAATGCAAGATGGTTAGAAACCATGACAGTCTCTGTGGAGTGGGGTTTAAAGGTGAACCACTTTAAAAGTGGTACATAATGGGCATTAAACTTCTAAATTAGATGATATCTCTTATCATGTGCTATTTATTAGATTTCTAAAATTTAGTAAAAATAAATCCATAAGCATTGACTAAAGCGTTACTGAAAGTGAATAACAAGAACACATAAACAGGAGAAGACACTGGTTTACACTCTAATGAAGATGATTTGAATAAAACAACAGGATCAGGGAAGAGCATAGCTGAGAGCTGTGTGAGCCCAGGAACAGGAACCATGGCCACTTGGAGATGGTAAGATTCTGAAGAAGGCAGACATGATGATATGATAGTACACATAAGTGACCCCCAAATCCTATGAGTGAACTCCTACAGCTGATAAACGCCTTTGCAAAGTAGCTGGATAGAAGATTAACTATAAAAGAATCAGTAGCCCTCCTATATACAAATGGCATATGATCCAAAAAAGAAATCAAGGAAACAATACCTTATACAATAGCCACAAATAATATCACATATCTTGAGGTAACGCTAATCAAACAAGTGAAAGACCTGTATGACAAGAACTTCAACTTACAAAAATCAATCTACAAATACAATGAAGTCTCCATCAAAATTACAACACAATTTTTTACAGACCTTGAAAGAACAATTCTCAACATCATATGGAAAAATAAAAAAAAACAAGATGACATAATCCTGTACACATTACTGATTTTAAGATCTTCTATAAAACAACAGCAATAAAAATTATGGTATTGGCATAAAAACAAACAGGTTGAGCAACTGAATCAATTCAAAGGCACAAGTGTGAATCCACACACCTATGGATGCCTGATTTTTTGATTAAAAAATCAGGAATATACAATGGCAAAAAAAGCATCTTCAGCAAATGGTGATGGTCTATCTGGATGCTGGCATGCAGAAAAACACAAATAGATCCATATCTATCACCCTGCCCAAAATTCAAGTCTAAGTGGATTAAAGACCTCAACATAAAACCAGATACACACCTGATAGAAAAAAAACTTGGGTATAAATTTTGATGCATTGGCACAGGAAACTACTTCTTGAACAGAACTCCAATAGCACAGAGACTAAAGTCAGCAATTAATAAATGGGATCCCATGAAACTTAAAAGCTTCTTAAAGGCAAAGGACACTGTAAATAGGACAAAATAACAGCCCACAAAATGGGAAAAGATTTTTATCAACTCCATATCTGACAGATAACTAATTTCCAAAATAAAGAACTAAAAAATAATAGATATCAGCAAAAGTAACAATCCAACTTTTAAAAGTGGAATACAGATCTAAATAGAGAGTTCTCAACAGAGGAACCTGACCAAGGCTTAGGGAACATCTAAGACGAGGGAGCAGCAAGAGTGTAAGGGTCAGGGGATAGGGATCTTATAGGCATATCAAACCCAGTGCACCCATGAAATCACTGAATTTATAGACACATGCACAAGATCAAGTCAACATCAGTCATGTTCCAGCAGATAGCATTAATGGTACTCAGAAGGCAACCAAGTAAAAGAAGAAGATATGAATGTAGAAAGATGTGTTAGGCATTGGGGGAGCAAAAAGAGTGAAATGGATTGGGTATAATTAAGATACGTTGTATTCATGTAAGCACCTGTCAAAAATAAAATAAATTTTCCCACCACCTCTGGTCTGACAGCAAGGAAATCAGCACAGGGTCAAACTAGGCCCTTTGAATGTGAGTGACAGTTGTATGACAGGGTCAGAGAGTGGGACCACTGATAGTAAGACCAGGATTTATCCCTACTGTCTGTACTGGCTTTTTGGAACCTATTCTCTCTGAAGGGATACCTTGCTCAGCCTAGATCTAGTGGGGAGGGCCTTGTTTCTGCCTCAAACCAATGTCTAGACTTTGTTGACTCTCCATGGGAAGCTTTATCCTCTCTGAGGAGTGGATGGGGTATGGTGGTGAGGAAGGTGGAGGAAAAAGGAAAGAGGCAGGAGAGGGAACTGGGATTGGTATGTAAAATAAGAAAAGATAGTTTTTAAAATATAATAAATAAAAATAAAAATATACACCAATCTCAGGGAACAAAATAAATAAATAAAAGAATTTTTAAAGAAATAAGTGCCCAGCAAGATGGCACACATCACTAATTCTAGCACTTTGGAGTTAGAGGCAGGTGGATCTCTGTGTGTTTGAGACCAGTTTGATCTACATCGCAAGTTGCAGGTCAGCAGTGGCTACATAGTGATACCCTATATCAAAACACACATAAATAAAACAAAGAACTAAATTGGAAAAAAAGATATATGTTAAGAAAAAAAAGATTGTGAGACAAAGGCTAACCTGCTTGGACCTTCCCAGCTGGTGATAAGAAAGCCAGCCCGGTTCAAGGGGCAGAGAATTGGGAGAGTTAGAGAAGTGGAACGGTTCATATGTCATGGACAGACACATAAAGGAAGAAAGGTAGATAGAGAGGGTGGGGCAGATGTTAGATTTCAGCTTGCCACCTGAGTCCATGGTGAAGACAGTGAGGAGCAGATTGAGGAGAGAGGTCAGCTTGCCACCTGAGTCCATGGTGAAGACAGTGAGGAACACATTGAGGAGGGAGGTCTCCTAGACACCTGAGACCATGACAATGTCCAGATCAGTCTGCTACCAAAAGCGATCTATGGTCTGGTGTCCTACAGTGCCAGGGTCTGGCGTGATATTCATGGCTCCTCCTGCCATCAAGTGCCATGCTAACTCCAGTAAACTGGGGCTCCTGTTTGGGCCCATAAACTGCCACTGGGATTGTATTGATCTGGGTAGCCTTTGCCGTCACTTAGGGCCATGATGGAACCAGGCTTAGGCTGCTGCTGAGGATCATGTCTGTGTCATCAATGGCCACACGAAGCCTGGTGTCTGGGCCACATCCTGTGTGTGGCCTTATTGGTATCCAGGGGTCATGCTGCCATTACAGTCATCCTGATCTGAGAGCCTGGAGCAGTCACTCAGAACATGGATGTCATCCAGGCTAAACTGCTACCCGAGACCACATCTGGGTCCATGGCCTAACTGCAGCTGGTTTATGAATTGACCATGATGGCACAGGTTACCACTAGCACCCATTAAGAAGCCAGGATTTGGGGCTAACATCTGTGGCTTGGGTGGAGTCAGGGGAGCTACCCCATAGTAGGGGCCATACAGATATGGGCAGTCTGCACTACCACCCAAGACCAGGGTCTCATTGGGGCCCAGGCTGTTGCTGAGGGCCATGTCTGGGTCTGTGACTCTGTAGCAGCCAGTGTCCGGACTGACATACATGGAGGAGCCTGGGACAAAACCACCATTTGTTCTTGCTTTTGTTTGTTTGCTGCCTTACTTTGTTTTGTTTTCTTTCATGGTGGTCCTGCAACAGAGATGAGAAGTGATATGGAGGACTGGGAGGTGAACAAGATTGGGGTGCATTATGTGAAACCCCCAAAGATTCAATAGACAAGCTGAAAAAAAACAAATTAGCCCTAAATTTAGCTATCCAGGGCATAAAATAGCTGCCTTAGTCATGTAATACACAACAGTTTATCATTCACTGTCTTTTAGCAATCTGGCCTTCCAGGAATACTTACCGAAGATATCATTAAAAAAATAAAATATGGCTAAAGTTTAAGAGAATTGGCTGCTTTTCCAGAGTACCCAGGTCTGATCCACCCCATAACCTACATGGCATCTCATTACCATCTGTAACTCCAGGTCCAAGGGATCCTATGACCTCTCTGGCCTTAGCCAGCACTAGGCACACATGTGACAAGATAGACAGTTGTGTAGGCAAAATATTCATACACATGAAATAAAATAAGTTTAAAAGAAAAAATTATGTTAAGTATGAGTTTCTTCAATATGTTCTCATGTCAACTGGAAGCTAAATTTTATGATATTTTAGAATGTTCATATCCTAAAACTGCAAGGCAGAAAAATCTTCTATTTCAAAAATTTGCTTAAAGTTTTTCTCCAGTCCCACAGCCCAGAACCACGTCTGGGTCCATGTTGCATATCCAACCAGGATCTGTGTTCATGTCCATGGCCTTATTGCCACCAAGTACCACACAGAAGTAGGTAGGGATCTGGGACACAACTTAGAAACATGATAGTGTCCAAGGGCTGTGAGTCCACTGGGACCATACAGATCTGAGTGTCCAGTCTACTACCAAAGCCCTTGGTGTCCTCGAAGCCTAGACTGCTGCCAAAGGCCATGTCTGGATCCCATATGCTGCCTCAGCCTCAGTGTCTATGTTAATGTGAATGTCTCCTGTTACCACTGAAGCAGGATAGGTTAACAAAGAGTTACCTGGAGCTGCTCCTCACCAACTGTGGCGCTCGGGAGTGTGGGTCCTGCACCTGAACTGAGCATCACAATAGAGTGTTGTAGAGTAGAGTGGTGATGCAGGTGAGCTGGCCCCGAGGGTGTGAGAGCAGCAGAACCGAGTCCACCCTACTCTGTCCACCTTGTGTCGGCAAAGGTGAGGGAAACACGTCTGCCCTACCTGAGCATATGCACCTGTAGCTTGTGGGAGAGTTGGCCTCTGGGCCATGGGAAAAGAGATCTCACCAATGGAAGAAATTGGGATTGTGGACCTAGCATTTCCCCCGGGCAAAACATTAGAGCTGTCCCCTTGTGGTCTGAGTGAAGGTAAGTGAGATGTGAGGGCATGGGAGGAGGAGAATTGACTTCTGTCCATTCTGCCTGCTGCCTTGGGAGAACTAGCTGGGGCAGTGCTGGAGAGCTGGCCTGGGTGGTGAGATGAGAAAGGGTGGTGAGCTATCCAAACTGCTACCACCTAAGCACAGCCCAGGGCTATGGGTTATCCCACCTTACCGTCCTCTTCATCTTAGAACTGTTGGAGCATGTGAAGAACCCAGATCTGCAGATCCAAAACTACAAGATCTCCATGACATAAGGCATCAATAGGATATCTAAGAAGAGTGTGAATGAATGTCCATCATCTATAGTGTAGAGAAACTAGAGGCTTGGAAGAGTTATCAGAAAAGATGTATGGACTAAAGAGTTTACTGGGTGACTTATTGGGCCACACAAGCTTTCTTGCCAAGATCTTTGTTTATTTTTAATTTTGAGAAATGGGTATTCCACTGAGAACAAACTAAAGATTCATTAATACAAATATCAAGATCTCAATACTTTATATAATTCACAGGGATATAAAGGCATTAATAACGTATGTAATCACAAAATACCCAGAATCATCAAAGCTATTCCTAAGAAGAAATAGTAAGGTAGGAGATATCATAGTTTCTGATATCTATTTATAGGACAGCGTCATGGGAGCAAAACAACATTTTACATTAATGAAAGAGACACACAGGTCAATTGAATTATTCTTGAGGACTCATAAGGCAATATAACTACAGCACATGAAATGGTGAAAGACACCTTCAGTAAATGGTGATAGGAAAAATAGATACCTCTATGCAGTAGAAAAATCATAACTTTGTGACTTGGAAAAAAATTAATTAAAAATTGATCACATAGCTCAATGCAAGACCTTAAGTACTAATAATGTTGGAGTAGGAAAGGGAATCCACTGTACAAGGAATTGTATTATGATTGCATCACATCTACATACTGCTATTGGTAGAATAGCCATTTTTACAACATTAATTCATGTGATGCATGAATAAAATGTCAAGTTTTTCACATATATGGAAAGAAAAACAACTCACTTAAATGATCTCTTTTATAGTTGTCTTCCATGGTGTCTCTTCACAGCAATAGAAAAATAACTGAGGCCAGAAGTTAGGTTGAACCACCTGTAACATGGACCAAAGAGAGAAAGAAACTAAATATCTTGTGAACTGAGACTGAAGCAGATATTTAAAGACTGGAGTCTGTATTTGTCATGTGGACATAAATTTGCAGAGAAATAACAAAGACTGATGGAGAATATCAATCACTATGTTTTGTAAGACATCTTGGTAGAGATAAATTCTGTCAGAATTTTCCAGGAGATGTTTTCTGTGAAAGGTCCTCCAGTTAGGAAGAAAATAGTATTTCTGTGGAACAAAGCCTGAATTGTCTCTGGTAATGACTTCCATCCTATCCTGTCAAAAGAACCACAAATTCCAAGTTTTCTAGGACTTTGATATGAAAATTGTTGCTGTATTTCAGGAGGCCATTGGCCCTCCCTCACAGGTCCACTCCCCTCAGCCCTCCTGCCCCCTTGGTTTGTGTGCAGCTTCCCCTGCAGTCTCCCTCCCTGTGTCACTCAGAGCACAGTAGTACAGGGCAGAGTCCCACAGCTGCACTGAGGACCTCTGCAGGTGGAAGGAGCTGTTGCTCTTATGGAGAGTGGCGTGGAACCCTTGGTTCTCTGTCCTCTTGTTGTCTGTAGAGCTCCTCAGCAGTAGCCAAGGGGCTTTGACACATTGCACGTACCAGAGAAGGAAAGGGGCTGAATCAGTAGTCTGATAGGTGCAGTTCAGTTTCAGAGACAACCCCCCTGTGACAGTAACCAGAAATTATGTCTGGGTCACTGAGTCTCCATTGCTCCCCCCCTAATAATAAATAAATAAATTAATTAATGAATAAATAAATAAGGAAAAATCACTTTTCTATGAGGAAGAAGTTAAAGATATCCACACTTGTAAGAGAATGACGTCAGCACCACTTAGGGTAAATGTAACTTACAGAGCATTAGCAGGAGCACCAGGACAGAGCAGGTGTCAGGAAGCATGTTCACAGAAGTCAATAACACTTGCTTCTTGAGTTTATTAAACTCACAGGGCCAGTCTCCCAAGGACCTTATTAAAGCTTCTCACGCTCAAAGGAGAAACTGGTTCTGCACAGTGACAGGCTATTGTGAGAAACAACCACCTAGATGAGATGTTAACCACATCTAAAGAGGCAGTGCCCTCTGCTGATTTCCCTTCAAACTGCACACAGATGTCTGCACAGCACATTGTGAATAAACATGAAGCCTCACCCAAAGGTGGCAGGTCTCAAATCCATAGTGAATGTCTGTAATCACCAGTGTTACTAAACCATATGTATTCTATTATATTCAGTGTGATGAATATGCATAAAATAATATATACAAACACACATACATATACACATTCACATAGATCCTATTATTTTTATTTTCTTTTTTGAAGCTCTTAGGAAACATTAAGAAATCATTTTGATTATATTCACCTTCTCCCTACCAGATCCATCTTCTTTACCAACCTAGCTACACCCCCACACTTTTAAAATAAATTACAATTTGCTTTACAAGCTGTCCAGACATATTCTCTTGGATGTGTGACCATCAGTGGAGCGTAGTCAATGCAACTAAGGCCTCACCAATAAAGAAACCTTCTCCCAGCAGCTACCAACTACCCATAGCTCCTTAACTAAGGGTGGGAATGCCCACCCTCTTTCTGCTTGCTGGAACTCTGTCTGCCCTGATCCTTGCAAGTCTTACCTGTGCTCTCAACCTCTGTGAGTTCATGTGTGCAGCTGCCCTGCTGTGTCCAGGAAACACTGTGTCCTTGTAGTCATCCCCATCTATGTCTCTGACATTCTTTCCACCCCTCCTTCCTCAGTCACCTCTGTCAAAAGTGGGACAGAGAACTAAGCACAGAACTTAGTTCTTTGGAAAAAAAATGAAACAAAAATGGCTGAGAAACCTTTAAAGACTTGTTTATCATCCTTAGTCACCAGGGAAATGCAAATTGAAAATACTTTGAGATTTCATCTTATACCAGTGAGAATGACCAAGATCAATAAAATAAAGCATGTGCTTTCAATGATGTAGGGAAAGGTAGCACTTATCCATTGCTGGTGGGAGTGCAACCTTCTCTAGCCACTATGAAAATCAGTGTGGTGGTTTCCCAGGTAGCTAGAAATCAATCTACCTCAAGGTCTAACTAAACAATTCTTACATATATACCCCAAACACATAAATACGGCTGATTCATGTTCATTGCTGCTCTATTCATAATAGCTGGAAACTGGAAGCAACCTACATGTCCACAAACTGATGAATGGATATTGAAAATGTGATACATTTAGACAATGGAATATTATTTCATTTTTAAAAATGATAAAATTCTCAGGTAAATGGGTAGAGCTAGAAAACATCATCTCAGCTAAGCAAAAATAGATCCGAAAAGACACTGTATAATTTCTTTCATATGTAGATGTTAGCTTTTAAGCTTTCTATATATGTGCTATTTTACAAATTTATATGTATTTCACTGTGTTCAATTTCTGATGGCAGTATATGGACAGGAGTTGGGAGTTGGGCATCCACTGAGACGTAATTGATCAAAGGGGTTCCAATTCTTAAACTGACTCTCTTTCCCTGAAGAGATCAACTGTCAACAGCTCCACAGAAGCCCCGCCCCCAGAAGGGGCGTTCACTGGGGGGCGCAGCTGTCTACTCAAGGTCCACAGGCAGCGCACGCGGGGGTGGGCGGGGCTGTATGCGGGGGGAGTCAAGGAGACCCCTGTTAAGCTTCTGGGCTCCTTCAACACCAGGGAGCCTCAACCTCTCCCCAGCCGCCGCCTATCTTAGGTATCTGCCAAGGGGCAGAGCTGCTTGGACTTGACCGCGGGGGAGCCCGGGGAGCCCAATGGTGAGGGCTAAACTTAGTTGAGGGAAGTCTGGGCATCTGAGGAGCGGTCGCGCGCAATGCCTCTCAGTCTCGGTTGCCCGCGGCCACGCGCGAGATACAGGACCCTGGTCAGGCCAGAGCATCCATGGTCAGGAGTGGGTGGTGCGGCCGCTTATCCCAGCCTCCATGGATCAGCATTCTCCTGCTACCAGCTTCAGGGAATGGCTCCTGTGGGACTTTCCTCTGAAGGACAGGTTCTCGGCGTGGACATTGCAGGAAAGAGCTCCCTGGTTCAGTGTCAGGTAAGTACTGCGTGCCCTGGCAGTCTTAGGGCATTTTCCCATGCTTTCCTGGGGGAGGGGGCGTGACCGGTGCTCAGAAAACTGCATTCAGATCCTCAGCTGGGGCGCTAGTGCAGAGACTAACACTTTCAGACCCAGGACGTTGCTGCTTTTGGTAAACAGGACTCTCAGGATGCATGAAACAATTGATGTAGAAATGTAGAAAACCCTGTTTTCTTCTAGTTGGGAGGTTGGAATGGTTGATCAGTACTGAAACACTGTGATTGAATTCTGCATTGGGCAATGGGGTGCTTTGTTTTACCTCTTCAGAGCTGAGTCTTGGTACATTTGTATGATACGGATGGTAAGTGAAAGAAAGGGGAAGGTGTGAGACATTTACTCTTTATGCCATGATGTAGGCTTCTTGTAGGGATTTTTATTTTCTGATAATAAGCCTGCTCTTGATCTTAGAATCAGTTCCTACCACCACAAATAATGAATTATTTATGAAAGATATGGAATTGATTAGGTTGGTACACTACAATCAACTGCCCTTTTTAATTTGAGGTGTCAACATAAGGGAAAGCCTTTCCTAGAAGTTAAGCATCACGGCTTGTAGAACCCCAAGTTGGTACACTCTTGTGATCTCTAATAAAGGACATTGCCATTTTTCACTGTCTGATCTTAAGCAAGCCACTTTATCTTTCTCAGACTTTATATCTTTGCTTATTATTCCCACCTCCACCTCCACCCCCACGCCCCACTATTATCCTGTCAGCTAAATGCTACTGTAGTGAGAAACAGGCCAGAAAGCCCCATACTGTGTGCTGGTGCAGTTTCATTGATCAGCTCCTGGTATGGACAAAATGGAAATCCTAGCCTTCAAGGGAATACTTGTCACGAGCTTCGCTGTTATTTTCCCCCATGGAAAGCAACTAAACTAGTATAAGACATCTGTCCTTCCTCTTGCTTGGGAAAGCTGGCCTGTTTTCATTTTCTGTTTGGGTCTTCTCATATTATCTCTTTGAATATATATCAGGGAGTATTTTTTAGCTAACTTTTGGTTCAGAATGCTTGTTAGATGCAAATCACAGTGAATATAGCAGCTGACTTTGATGCTGGGGTCTGATGTCGGGTGAAGCAGCAGTTAACAGTGAGCAGTGTCTGGATATTTAAAGCAGACTACGGAGGAGGTCAGTGTAGCTGCTGTTCTTTACTGTCATTTTCATACTTATCATTTAAAATTAGTTCACTCAGTTTTCTTCTGTGATAGGTGCCCTTTATTTTACCTACTTTCATCATTTCATTCTCAACCCTTCCCTTCTGTGGTGGGGACCAAGAAAGAATCCTGAGAATGAAATTATTAACCAATTTTTAGAATAAGGAAAAATTACCTAGTAGGCCTTAATGTGGTGTTGAGTTGATTATTATGACTCAGAAGTCAGGTTTTTCCATGTCATTGATGCTGCCATATGAAAATTTCAACTTTATTTTAAAAACAAATCAAATTTGTTGAGGTATTACAGAATGCAATAAATACACCCATTTTAAGAACATAAGGTTTAGTGAGTCATGATAAATCATACCTGCCTGTAACACAACAGGGTCAAAACATTTCTACCATTTTCCAGTCTGATAGACCTGCCACCTTCTAGGTGCTCATCTATTGCCTGCTCTACCATAGGCAACCCCTAGGGTACTCCGTACTTTTGATACAGTAGGGCTTTCTTCTCTGGCCAGCTGCCTGTTTTCATAAATAAGGGTTTAGTGAGATGCATCCACACCCATATTGTCTATGGCTGCTTTGGCGCTATAGACTTCTACACAAGTAAGTTGTTGAGCCTCAATCATAACTAACAAGACCCAGTTATTTACATCTAATGTGACAATACTATATTTTTCAGCATATGTCTGATATTCTTTTAACATTCATTCGAAAATCTATGGAGGGGCTGTTTAATTGGTCAGTGGGTAAAATGTTAATGTGTTAAGCTTGAGGACCAGGCATGACACCATGTGTCTGTAATCTGAGGGCTGGAAGGTGGAGACAGGAGGATCCCTGAAGCTCCTAGCCAGCTGGTCTAGCCAGTCTGTGAGCTCCATGTTCTCTGAGTGACTGTCTCAAGGACTAAGGAGGAGAGTGATAGGAGGAAGACAGCTGACACCCACTGTCCTCCCTAGGTACACGCACTAGCACGCGGCCTGCATCATAATGCACACACCACACACAGATGTGATCCAGGGAAAGTCAAGCTCAGTACATTGTTACTATGTCTCCTTTTTCTCCTACTTCTTTTATTCTCCAAAATTATATCCTTTACATTTATTCAAATTTGCTGACTTTAGTGTATAATGTCTTACAGATTTTGACAAATGTGTATATTCATCTAACCACTGCTTAAATTAGAATAATCCTTTTGTCCTTCCATACTGGGCTGTATCTTTTGTAGTCATCCAGGTTTAAATTCCTAATTCACAGAAACCATTAATCTGCTTTCTGCCTTCATGTGGCTTTTGTTTGTTCTTTGTTTGTTTGCTTTTGTTGTTGTTGATCCATTTTAGGAATGTTTAGGTCTAAGAATGTATGGCAATTTGTGTGTCTCTAGTATGTACAAAAGGCTATGTTCAATCCCTAGTAGCAGATAACCCTGTATGTGGTGGTAGATGTCTATAATCCCTACACTTGTGGTCAGGTAGAAGAGGTGGACGCTAGAAGATCACAATTTGAGATAATCTATTTCTACACAGAGAGTTCAAGGCTACCTGAATTATATAAGTCCTGTCTCAAGTCAAAGTTTGTGTGTGTGTGTGTGTGTGTGTGTGTGTGTGTGTGTAGGGGGTGTCATAAAAATGGAATTATATAGAATGTAACTTTTTGTATACTAACTTATGCTATCTTTTTATGTGATTATTTTCCATCCCTTGGTGAGATATGTGTTCAAAACTGTACACCCTGAAGCTTCAGCTAATTAAACCATAACCCTAACTCTAACCCTGTATATGTGCAGTTGATTATTATTTGAAAATGCTACCTTCTAATATGTTGCTTATATTTTTATCCCTTTCTTCCACCTTCCTCCAAGGGTCTTCTATATAGTAGGTTGGCCTGAAAGTCTGTAGTTGAGGATGGATTTGAACTTCTGATCTTTCTGTTTTTATTTCTTGAGTACCTAAAGTACAAGGGTATGTTAGTGCATTGGGTTTATATGGTGTTCTGATTGAACTCAGCATCTTTTGTATTCTACCAATCAAACTGTATTTCATCAATTTGTATTATTATTCAAGTGTGCTAAAGAACACACTTTCGACTAGAATACATAGTTAATAGCCTACTTAGCACTGAGCTATATGCTTCCTGATTTTTGTTTAGGTTTTGAAGCACTGGGATCATTCCTAGAGCCTCTTACATGTTAAAAAAGTAGCACAGACAATAAGAGCAACAATGAATAAATGGGACCACCTGAAACCGAGAAGCTTCTGTAAAGCAAAGGACACTGTCATTAAGACAAAAAGGCAACCTACTGAATTGGAGATCTTCCCCAACCTTGCATCAGACAAAGGTCTGATCTCCAAAATATATAAAGAACTCAAGAAACTAGACATTAAAACTCTAATTAACCCAATTAAAAAATTGGGTACTGAACTGAACAGAGAATTTTCAACAGAAGAAGTAAAAATGGCTAAAAGACACTTAAAGTCATGCTCAACCTCCTTAGCAATCAGGGAAAAGCAAAGTGTATATTGCCACACCTTCTTTATCCATTCTTCTATTGAGGGAAACCTAGGTTGTTTCCAGGTTCTGGCTATTACAAATGGTGCTGCTGTGAAAATAGCTGAACAAATGCTTTTGTAGTATGATTGGGCATCTCTAGGGTATATTCCCAAGAGTGGAATTGCTGGGTCCTGAAGTAGATTGACTCCCAGTTTCCTGACAAACCACCACACTGATTACCAAAGTGGTTGCACAAGTTTGCATTCCCACAAAGAATGGATGAGTGTTCCCCTTACTCTACATCCTCTCCAACAAAAGCTATCATTGGTGTTTTTGATTTTAGCCATTCTGACATGTATAAGATGATATGTCAAAGTTGTTTTGATTTGCATTTCCCTGATCACTAAGGAGGTTGAACATGACCTTAAGTGTCTTTTGGCCATTTGAACTTCTGTTGAGAATTCCCTTTTCAGTTCAGTACCCCATTTTTTTAATTGGGTTAATTAGAGTTTTAATGTCTAGTTTCTTGAGTTCTTTATATATTTTGGAGATCAGACCTTTGTCTGATGCGGGATTGGTTAAGATCTTCTCCCATTTAATGGGCTGCCTTTTTGTCTTAATGACAGTGTCCTTTGCTTTACAGAAGCTTCTTAGTTTCGGGAGGTCCACTTTATTAATTGTTGCTCTTATTGTCTGTGCTACTGGGGTTCAATGTAGGAAGTGGTCTCCTGTGCCCATGTGTTGCAGACTATTCCCCACTTTCTCTTCTATCAGCTTCAGTGTAGTCAGATTTATATTGAGGTCTTTGATCCATTTGGACTTGAGTTTTATGCATGGTGAAAAATATGGATCTATTTTCATTCTTCTACAGGTTGACATCCAGTTATGCCAGCACCATTTGTTGAAAATGCTTTCTTTCTTCCATTGGATACTTTTAGGGCCTTTATCAAAAATGAGGTGTTCATAGGTTTGTGGGTTAATATCTGGGTGTTCCATTCGATTCCATTGGTCAACATCTCTGTTTTTATGCCAATACCAAGCTGTTTTCATTACAGTAGCTCTGTAATAGAGATTTAAGTCAGAGATGGTAATGCCTCCAGAAATACCTTTATGGTATAGGATTGTTTTGGCTATCCTGGGTTTGTTGTTTTTCCATATAAAGTTGATTATTGTTCTCTCAAGCTCTGTGAAGAATATTTTGCGATTTTGATGGGGATTGCAGTGAATCTATAGATTGCTTTTGGTAGAATTGCCATTTTTACTATGTAGATCCTACCAATCCATGAGCATGGGAGATTCTTCCATTGTCTGGTATCTTCTTGAATTTCTTTCTTCAAAAACTTAAAGTTCTTGTCAAAAAGATCTTTCACTTCCTTGGTTAGAGAAACACCATGATACTTTATGCTATTTGTGGCTATCATGAAAGGTGATGTTTCTCTGATTTCTCTCTTTGCTTCTTTGTTCTTTGTGTATAGGAGGGCTACTGATTTTTTTGAGTTGATCTTGTATCCAGCCACATTACTAAAGGTGTTAATCAGCTATAGGAGTTCTTTGGTAGAGTTTTTAGGGTTGCTTATGTCCACTATCATATCATCTGCAAATAACGAAAGTTTGAATTCTTCCTTTCTGATTTGAATCCTCTTGATCTCCATTTGTTGTCTTATTGATATTGCTAAAACTTCAAGCACTATATTGAAGAGGTATGGAGGGAGTGGACAGTTGTCTTGTTCCTGATTTTAGTGGAATGGCTTTAAATTTCTCTCCATTTAATTTGATGTTAGCTGTTGGCTTACTGTATATTGATTTTATTATGTTTAGGTAGGAACCTTGTATCCCTAAT
Source organism: Microtus pennsylvanicus (assembly GCF_037038515.1). NCBI lineage: Eukaryota > Metazoa > Chordata > Mammalia > Rodentia > Cricetidae > Microtus > Microtus pennsylvanicus. The sequence continues at coordinate 12,143,778 of NC_134593.1, read as the reverse complement.
CTCTAAGACCTTTATCATAAATGGGTGTTAAATTTTGTCAAATGCTTTTTCAGCATCTAATGAAATGATCATGTTTTTTTCTTTCAGTTTATTTATATGATGGATTACATTGATAGATTTTCATATGTTGAACCAGCCCTGCATCTTTGGGATGAAGCCTACTTGATCATAATGGGTGATTTTTTTGACGTGTTCTTGGGTTCAGTTTGCCCGTATTTTATTGAGAATTTTTGCATCGTTGTGAATGAGTGAGATTGGTCCATAATTCTCTCTCTTGTTTGAGTCTTTGTGTGGTTTTCGTATCAGGGTAACTGTAGCTTCATAAAAATAGTTTGGCAATGACTCTTCTGTTTCTATTATATTAAACACATTAAGGAGTATAGGTATTAGCTCTTCTTGGAAGTTACGGTAGAATTCTCTATTAAAACCATCTGGTCCTGGGCTTTTTTTTTGGTTGGGAAGTTTTTGATGACAGTTTCTATTTCCTCAGGACTTATAGGTCTATTTAAATTGTTCACCTGGCCTTTATTTAATTTTGGTATATGGTACTTATCTAAAAAAATGTCCATTTCTTTCACATTTTCTAATTTTGTAGCATACAGGCTTTTTTAGTAAGATGTGATGTTTCTCTGAATTTCCTCAGTGTCTATTGTTATGTCCCCTTTTCATTTCTGATCTTGTTAATTTGCATGTTCTCTCTGCATTTTGATTTGTTTGGATAGGGGTTTGTTAATCTTATTCCTTTTAGCAAAGAACCACCTCTGTGTTTCATTGTTTGTTTTGACTGTTTTTGTGTTTCCTTTTGTTGATTTCAGCCCTCAGTTTATTTCCAGTCTTCTACTCCTCCTGGATGAGTCTGCTTCTTTTTTTTCTAGAGCTTTCAGCTGTTTTGTTAAGTCTGTAATGTGAGCTTTCTCCTTTTCTTGTTTGTTTGTTTGTTTTTTAATGTGGGCACTTAGTGCTATGAACTTTCCTCTTAGCACTGCTTTCATAGTGTCCCATAGGTTTGGGCATGTTCTGTCTTTATTTTCGTTGAATTTAAAAAGTCTTTAATTTCTTTCTTTTCCTTGACCCAGGGGTGGTTCAGTAGTTGACTGTTCAGTTTCCATGAGTTTGTAGGCTTTCTGGGGGTAGAATTGTTGTTAAATTCTAACTTTATTCTATGGTGATCCGATAAGACACGGGTGGTTACTAATTTTTTTTTGTTGTTGTTATCTGGATGTTTGCTTTGTTACCGATTATGTGATTTATTTTTGAGAAGGTTCCCTGAGATGCTGAGAAGAAGGTATATTCTTTTCTATTTGGGTGGAATGTTCTATAGATGTTTGTTAAGTCAATTTGATTCATTACCTCTGTTAATTTTATTTCTCTGTTAGTTTTCTGTCTGATTGACCTTTCTATTGGTGAGAGAGGAGTGTTGAAATCTCCTACTATTAGAGTGTGAGGTTTGATGTATGCTTTGAGTTCTATTAAGGACCTGTTAAAGAAACCATAAATTCAAAGTCATCTCTACCCCTGACCAACGAAACTATCCAATTCCTAAGCAAAAAGCTAAATGGGACCAGGGAACGAAAAAGAAGTTTGACCATAAAGGCAAAGCTTCTCTATCCCTTCAGTTAAAGGTGCCTTTAATACCTCCCTGGAAGAGGTAGCCACTCTCCTGGACTCCTCCTTCTCAAATAAATGTCTTTCTCAAAAGAGTCTTGGGTGACGACCTTCATTTGCCAGGGCAGACAAGAAGAACCAAGGTTGCATGTACATAAAGGGACTGAGCTGAAAAATGTTGCTGAGTCATTCCCTAGGGGATCTCACAGCAAGGACAAGCTGAACCAAAGTACTTTGATATCATGTTTCTTTTTGGGGCTGAGCAAGGCCTGGCAGAAAAAAAATAGCAACTTTTCACAGGAGACAGAGGATATTGCTACATTTAGCAGGGGCTTCTTCTTTAGCAGAGTGTTAGCAAAGAAGCATCATCTTGGGCTGGAGAAGAAGAATATAGCTCAGTTATGATGTTCTCTTAAGGGAACAGAGCTGAATTCAGCTGTAGAAGCTCTCCAGGAGAAGAGCAAGATCACTATATCCTGTGGGGAGACCATCCCCCACCACACCACAGCTTCTGTTAGCCTGGCTTCCCAATAGTCAGGACACCTTTTCTCCAGGGTTGAGCTGTTGTATTGAAAATCTAACCTCCATGATTGAGCTGTGCTACTGAGGGTCTAGCATCCGTAACTGTCCTATTGCAGCTCTACCTGCTAGGGCTAAGCTGTCCTATTGTGGCTCCAACCTCCAGAGCTGTCCTATTGTGGGTCTACACCTCCAGAGTTGTCCTATTGTGGGTCTACACCTCCAGAGCTCTCCTATTGTGGTTCTGTCCTCCAGGGCGTCCTCTGTAGTAATATGAGCGGCAGCGGGGCTACGTCCCCAAAACCCCAGCCGCCTGCCCTGCCTGGCTAGCTTTACCCGAAATAATTACACAGACACTGTATTCATTTAAACACTGCTTTGGCCCATTCCTATCTAGCCTCTTCTAGGCTAATTCTCACATATTAATTTAGTCCATTTCTAATCATCTGTGTAGCGCCCCTAGGTGCGCTTACCGGGAAGATTCTAGCCTATGTCCATCCTGGGTTGGAGCTTCATAGCATGCATCTTCCCTGGAGCGGGCAGCATGGTGTCTCTCTGAAGGCGTCTGCTCTGGAGAGGAGAGCTGTCGAGTCTGAGCTCACTTCCTCTTCCTCCCAGCGTTCTGTTCTGTTTACTCCACCCACCTAAGGGTGGGCCTATCAAATGGGCCTAGCAGTTTCTTTATTGCTTAACGAATGAAATCAACAGATTGATATATGACACTCCCACATCACTTCCCCTTTTTCTGTTTAAACAAAAAAGAAAGGCTTTAACTTTAACATAGCAAAATTACATATAACGAAACAGTTATCAAGTAAAAGTTACAATAATCTTTATCATAACTAAGGAAAACTATAACTATAACTAACTATTCTTAACTCCATCAAAGACTCCAGAAAGATACAATACTACATAAGCAAATAAGAAAAAAGCAACTTTTAAAACTCTAGAAATGACAGAGACATCTCGCTGCCTGGACAGTCACCCAAAGTTCCTCTGTACCATTGGGGCATCCATCTTCAGCCTTCAGGCCCATGGTATCCAGCAGACATTTCCATAAAGCAGGAAATTTCAAAGGCAGTCACTATCTGCTTGTCCTGAAGAATGTCTCGCAGACTCTTTCATGAATCAGGAACCCCGAAAGATCATCTCACCTTAGGCAAGTTTAGTAGTCCTCTCTCTGCGGGTTCTCTGTGTCCAGTTTATGCAATAGTCCAGGCAAGAGCAGTTTCTTGCCCAAATGGCTATCAAACTCCATAACGAGCCTCTTCGATACCCATCTTCCTCTTGAAGTAGATTGGTGCTGCCAGGAGCAGAGTGTCTCATTGTCATGAAAAGTCCAAAGTTATTAAAACATTTAAAAAGCCATATTCTATAATCTTTGAAAGATATGAAGAATGCCTATCTAAGATATATCTATGCACATCTAGAAAATCTTAACTAACATGACTACAGACTGATGATTTTCTATTAACAAGCTATATATATTACATTTTAAGTGAACTACACAATCACAATATCTTAATCAATAGCAGAAATATGCATATACATATAACAAAGTTGACCTTAAAATCCATACCAATGCAAATTATTCATACCTATATCATTTCCCCCTTTAAATGTAAAAGAACGTTTATAAACCATATTTGGGAACATGGGCGCAGTTTTTTCTCTCCAAACTGCTTCCTGCTGAATGGGGGCGTCGTTAATTAGGCCTTTCATGGTATAACCTGTGTGCCAGGGTCATCTCAGTTGGCAGTTGAGCGAAGCAATTTTCTGAAGATGTTCACAGCAACCCTTCAGGAGGACATGGTCCATCATACCAAATCGGAATAGAAGAAATGAACAGGGTCTCATCCTCTGTGAAAACAAAAGAAGACTCTCTCCAAAGCATCATATCCTTAGACCCAAATTCTGAAATCATACCCTCATGATATCCGTTCTGGTTCCACTGGGCAGCCCATATAATGAAATGTCTCTCTGTACTTAGCTCCTTCACAGTCAAAAATTTTAAAGAAAACACAATGTACATAATCCAGACTCTCTGTGAATTTTCCATCTTTACGCGGCTTATTTTTATTTATATCTATAACTATCTGTACTCTGTCTCTTTAAAGACTTTACTTTTACTTTTTTCTTTTTAAACCATTAACTTTATTCTCTATATACTTTTTCTTCTCTCTCCCAAGCCAACGTACATTCATCCAACAGTGTGATTCATTTAGTGGTCTGAATCTGTCCTATTGTGAATCTGCAATTTTTTACTATCCAGGAGCACTTTTGATCTACGCCTTTAAATCACTAGGCGCTTAAGAATCTAAGCTGTGACATTTCTAGGTTAACTTTTTGCTTTTTGAGCGTACATCTTTGACCAGGCTGTCTTTGAACTCTCAGAGATCCGCCTGTCTCTGCCTCCCAGGCATTGGGATTAAAGGTGTTTGCAACTACACCTTGAACTCACAGAGATCTGTTCGTCTCTGCCTTCTAGGCACTGGGATTAAAGGCGTGTGCTACCACACCTTGAAGTCACAGAGGTTTACTTTAAGAATTTTAACTTTTAGTCTGCATATATTTTAACACTGTAAATCATTTAAAATTTTTCTTTGTCTTTGAATCTCTCTTTACTGTATATCTCTCTTTTTCTGACCACATGAGTCCTTAATTTAGCAAGCAATATCAGTAGAATTAAAGCCGTGGCTTTGCGGGCTAGATGTAGCCCATTCCTTAGCTTTCTAGCCTCATGGCTGAGGTACTGGCTGTAAGGTCCCTGCCAGCCAGCAAGCTACAACAGACAACACTCAAGTCCTCTCTCGGTAGCTGGCCCTCCTGCCTCAAACAGTCAGAGTTTGCCCTGGCAGGACAGCCCAGAAAGCCGGCATTTTTAAACGTGCAGCTTTTTTCCTGCTATGGCTGAAAACCGAAAAGCATGCATTCAGCTTTTCGCCAACACCGTTTAAGTGTTTCGTGGCAGGACCTCTTAATGAGCTGCAGGCTTTGCAGCTAAAGCTGAGTCAGGAAGCCTCTCTTAGATGAGGCGCTTGCTTGCCTCTAGCAAGCAGAGCAGACCCAAGAAATTGCCATAAGAAACATGCCTTACTCTATTCTTTTCCAAGCTTTCTCAGGCTTTCTGTGGACTCATTTAGCCACACGTCTGGGCGTCATTTGTAGTAATATGAGCGGCAGCGGGGCTACGTCCCCAAAACCCCAGCCGCCTGCCCTGCCTGGCTAGCTTTACCCAAAATAATTACACAGACACTGTATTCATTTAAACACTGCTTTGGCCCATTCCTATCTAGCCTCTTCTAGGCTAATTCTCACATATTAATTTAGCCCATTTCTAATCATCTGTGTAGCGCCCCTAGGTGCGCTTACCGGGAAGATTCTAGCCTGTGTCCATCCTGGGTCGGAGCTTCATAGCGTGCATCTTCCCTGGAGCGGGCAGCATGGTGTCTCTCTGAAGGTGTCTGCTCTGGAGAGGAGAGCTGTCAAGTCTGAGCTCACTTCCTCTTCCTCCCAGCGTTCTGTTCTGTTTACTCCACCCACCTAAGGGTGGGCCTATCAAATAGGCCTAGCAGTTTCTTTATTGCTTAACGAATGAAATCAACAGATTGATATATGACACTCCCACATCAGTCCTCCTGAAGCTCTGTAACTCTAGAGCTCTCCTATTGTGGTTCTATCCTCCAGGGCATCCTCCTGAGGCTCTATAACACCAGAGCTCTCCTATTGTGGGTCTATCCTCCAGGGCTGTCCTCCTGAGGCTCTATAACTCCAGAGCTGTCCTATTGTGGGTCTACACCTCCAGAGCTGTCCTCCTGAGGCTCTATAACTCCAGAGCTATCCTATTGCATATCTAAATGTATCCTGGATTTCTGATAAGTCAGGATATCTCTGTAGTACTGCAACTGTAACACATTACCCTTAATATACAATCTCAGGATAAAGAATTGACCAAGGAATATAGGTGTACAACTTAATTCCCAGCACTGGAAGCCAAGGGTATGTAGATCTCTTTGAATTCAAAGCCTGCCTGGTTTACAAAATGAGTTGCAGAATAACCAGAACTGTTTCACAGAGCAACCCTGCCTAAAATAACCAAAAAGAGAAAAGAGAAGGAGAGATGAGAAGAGGATATAATAGGAAAGGAGAGTAGATAGGACAGGAGAGGAGAGGAGATCAGAGGAGAGGAGAGCAGAGGAGAGGAGAGCAGAGGAGAGGAAAAGAGATGACTATCCCAAGACTCTCTGATATACTATAACCATATGATAGAGACAGTGATGGTCATAGTTATTGATGACATATTCAAAGAAGCCTTGATGGTTGAGTCATGCACACATTGAGTGTGGAAATGTATGCCACACAGAGTCCCCAGAGCTATGCTGAGCTCCTTTCCATCTCCATGTGACTGAGATAAGGCCCCACGATAACCCACGGGAAAAGGTTGCATAATGAGACCTAACCATATCTTAGGAGAGAGTCAGTTTCCACAGAGTGTGAGGCTCCTTACAAGCACAGTGTGCGAGAACCCACACCCAGTGTGGTTATCAGTTGCTAAGATGTGGCACACTTTGTCCATTGTTGATGGATACAGAATGATTGTGCTCTCCAAAGCCTAGAGAATTATACAGTTGAGGCGTGCTCTATATTCTTTTATGGAAATGAAAACACTGATATATGGGTTGTCTGTAAAGATCACAAAAGTGAGAGACATATATGGCATCAACGGTAATGGCACAAGAGTTGTACAGCCTTCCCATGCATGTGGGACTCAGTGATTCGCAGATGTAGCTACTTGATGGACACTTGGATTTGTCCTTCTATCCTCATGGTCTGTACCAGTTGGACTGCATCATCCTTAACCAAATAGAGTAGTTTCTATTGATCTGTGGGGTAAAGCACAGGAGATAGGTAAGCTAATTTTTCTAGAGTGCCAGGTGTCCATGCAGGTCTCCTGTGTCTGGGATATTCTCACTGGTCTCAGCATTCTGGATACCCTGGTTTCATCTCCATTTTTTGGTAAAATGCTCTAACCAAAAGCAAGTTATAGAAGGGAAGAATTGACTTTTAGCTCATAGGTCCAACTTAGAGTCTATGAGGGGAAGTCAAGGCAATAATTTATCTAGTCACGTCACACTGACATTCAAGAGCAGAGAGCCCCTGCTTATGCTCTGGCTCTCTTCACTGTTGTGCAGTTCAGGCCCCAGGCAATGAAATGACACCACCCCTTTAGGGGGAGTCTTCTCCTCACAATTAGCAATCTCAGGTACTGTAGACTTTTTCCATTGAATTTGATGAGAGAACACATGGGAAACTAATGCACTGAGTTCTGGTGTGAGAGCTGGCACAAAAACCTAGAAAATCTTGAGCAATATGGCCAGGAAGTGGTGTGGTCCTTGAGCTCAGTAGTGACCCCTATCAATACCAGGCCTTATTCTTCACTGTATTTCCACAATGAAAAGCCCATAATGAATGTGTTTGTTGCCTGAGAGTCTATAAAGGAAAAGGGTGTATTTCTCAATAATGTAGTCTTTTGAACAATTTATGAAAGTGTATCTATAGAGTACTTTATTAGGGGTAACTAAGTACATGAAAGTGTAGATACATCATGAGACAATGATTTTATCATTAAGTGTGTGTATATGGAATAAGCCTAGCTATGCATACACAAGACGCCAAACTGCTGTGTCTGCCAGGCTGTCTGGGAACTCCCTATGTGCCCCCCCTTGTTTTTGGTTTTTCGAGACAGAGTTTCTCTGTGGTTTTGGTTCCTGACCCGGATCTAGCTCTTGTAGACCAGGCTGGCCTCGAACTCCCAGAGATCCGCCTGCCTCTGCCTCCTGAGTGCTGGGATTAAAGGCGTGCGCCACCACTGCCCATTCTGCGTGGAAGTCTCAGCGATCCACAGTTCCTTTTGATGTCTGGGGTTATAAGAGTATGATGCTACCCCTGAGTAAAGAAGTTGGGTTTAAGTGTGAAGAGTTGTAAATTGTTTTTTTTTTATTCACAAAGAAATAAATTTCTCTCTAAAGGAACAATAAAAGGACTTTCAACATAAACACTGAATAGCCTTACCAAACTAAGAAAATCAATAACAACAGCAAATAACATCATAACAAAGAAACCAAAACCAAAATAATCAAATCCAAATGTATAAAGCAAAAGGCAAACAAACTTTAAACTAATTAGCATTCATCAAGGCAGATGGAATAGCACAGAACTATAATAGGCTGTGGCTTGCCTTGGAGACATTGTGGCAGGCAATCACCCATTGGAACCGATTTTCTTGGGGTCTGTATATATCAAGTTCTCCCAAGGGATGAGGCCATTTACTAGTAAATGTAGACTTTTGAGTAAATCTGTCTAAGATTTTCTGCTTCCCAAACATATTAGGCTGCTTTCTTTTCTTCAGAAGAACTGAGTCAACAGACAAATGACACACTGTGTATGATCACCTGGAGGTCAGTTAGTGTTTCCCTCACTGGTGAGTTCACAACTACAAGAAAGGTCTTTTTGTCTGGAGGCCTTGACCCTAATGTGAACAATGTCACGGGTGCAAGGTGCATGTGGCTTCCTTTGGTTTCTTCAGTTCTCTTAAGGACTGTTATCAAGAAGGAATCAAGACCCAAAAGCAGCCACGTGGGTCACTGCGTAGTCATAATCTGGGCCTGTTCCAAATGGGAAACCAAACTTGAGGAAGAGTATGCATCCCCAGAATTCAGTATCTGCTGGGGGTGGGCTCAGCAGGTGGCTCTGGCTCTAACAGCTCCTTCTGCAGGTTGCTCGAATCTTGGGCTGTTGCCTGTTCCAGATCATTCTGAAGCTTTTTGGACCTGAGAGAAAAAAGCAGTTATGACACATCCTTTGTGACGAGCTTCTGTGTTGAATGTCAAGCAGCTCCCTCCCTCCACCTCAGCTTTGCTTTACAGTCAAAATTCATCTTTTGACTGATGTCATTGTCGGTACCCTCAAGAAATTAGGATGATAGAGTAGCTGAGACTAAAATATTCTCAGTCCAAAACACAAGTCATAATTTAAAATAATCACTCTATGTTGTCCATTCTGTTAGAAAGATTAGAACATGCTCCTAGAGATCGGGAACTCATTTTGAAATATCAGCAATATATTACAACATTCTCAATACCATAAGAACAATACACATTCTGTAGAAGATGAGATTGACTGCATCATTTTATAAATAGACATAAAAGTGTCTTGCATTCTGGGTAGCTGAACAAGGTCATGAGCCTAGCTCAGTCCTCATGCCCAGAAGGCACCTTGAACATGAACATGTATGATAGAGTCTGTCGTGCTAGAACAGCATTTCCTGTGATGTGTGCCTGAGGACACTGGCTCTTCTGGGGCTCTGGGGCCACAAAGAATTTGTGATTTCTCAGGACTAGAGTTGGGAATCTGCATCCAGGCTCTCTTTGGGAGTCCGTGATAGTACAGTCTGAGAATGGTCTGATCTTCCCTGAAGCTGACACATCTGCCAGGGCTCATTCTCAAAAGTCATTATCCTGTTCTCTCCAGAGAACACTTTTCATGGGAACGTGCAAATGTTGCAGAAAGCTTTTTTCAAAGGTGGGAATCTATTGTGTACATGATATTTTTCAAAAGAAAATTGCAATTTCAACCAGGCCCCATGTTGAACAACTTTAAATCCAATATGATGGGAGATGCAACAGGAAGCTTTATGTGACTTCAGGGAAAGCCTACTGAAAATATATAGAGAGGGTTCTGAAGGGACAAAGGAAGACTCAATTCTACAGACTCACTGAGTGTCAAAAGTATGATATACTAGAAAGAAGATCTTGTTGACTGTATCAGCAGTATTCTCTGAGGTCTTTGTTCCTTGTTTCTTGTTGGGAGCCACAGAGATGAGCAGAAACCCACCAATGACAGAGATTCCAGGTACAGGGGACTCACTTAACTCTATCTTCCCTCCCAGTCTGTTCTCCTACCTCATCTGGGAGGCCTCAAAGTGATGCTGTAGATTTTCTGCCATGTCCTTTTCAGCAGTGATCACCTCCTTCTGCTTCAGCAGAAACTGGAGTCTTTCCTCCAGCCTCTTGAGCTCCTATTCATTAGAATATTGTATTCTTAGTGGAGGGCTACAGTGTCATACTAATCTAAGCACATATAAAGGATCTAAATAGCTTGCTGGTCAGCCAATCAGGCAAACATAACCATCTGGTTTAGGAAGGAACCCTGATTTAATCAAGAGGCTGACTACAAACACAGCAGTACTTGTGCATGGACACTGAAATGAACACCCAGATAGCATGCATGCATGGATGGGCAGAAAGACAGTCAAATGGGCCAATGGTGGTTGACCTCCTGACCTACTTGCCTGGCCCTACCTGTTGTGGCTGGGTTTTGAGGTCACTGGTATCTTCTTCTTTGTCCTTGCAGATCATTTTCCAGTCCTCCAGGTGGGGCTTCAGCAAGACCCAGTCCTCCAACAGCTTCATTTTCTCCTGTCTCAGCATGTCCAGTTTCTTCTCCAGTTGAGTCTTTTGCATCAGGAGTTGGCTGTGCAGACCCCTGGAGAAACATTCTGCATTCTAAGGCCCTGTAAGCCTCATCCTGATAACCCTGCCTCCAGGAATGAGCACCCTAAAAGGATTTATGATTCCTAGAAGAGTTAACCAGGAGTCTGATACAGCCAGGACAGCTGCATTCAAAAGCCAAAATGAGAGAACAGCTTGATACTGGAAAGTATCAAGCTACTATGGAAAGCCCCAACACCAAAAAGGACCCATGCCCCTTCAATAGAAAGAGGAGTCTACCAGCTGTCCAGCTGTCCTTAGCACTCTGTGGTAATGGAGAAACATTGGCATGTAGTGGGCAAATACCCTCCAAGGGAAGACGGGAGACCCAAGGTGATTCTATTCTATCTCCAGGTTCCACAACCTCCATATGTGTAATTGGTCCTGAGCTCCAGATGCCCAAGGCTACCAGACATTCTCCTCACACTGTAGATCCCTTTTCTCCTTAGAGGCTCATGGGGCTCTAGGACAATGGTGGCTTAACTGCCCCTTTCGCACTTAGCAATACTGAGTCTAAGAGAAAAAACCCAAGAGCTGCTTACTATCAAGCAGAAAGGCTACAACCACAGTTGGCGATTCTCCATCCAGACAAAGAAAGGCATAGATGTCCATTGCACGATTGTGGGAGTCTATGTCAAGGTGGGCCTTACCGATAGAAGACTATCTCCTTGGTCAGCTCACTGAACTTCTGTGAGGCCTTGGTATTCTCATTTTCCAATCTCTTCAGTTGCATCATGACCTCATCATGTTCTGACTTCAGCTGTTCATATAAAGGATTTGGCTTGGGGTAGGGCCTAGAAACAGGAAGAAAGACCCCATGAACACAGGTCTCAAGTATAACAGGAAATCAAGTTGCACACTGGTTCACCACAGCCCTGTGGATGCCACAATCAACCCCCATGGCCTAGAACCACTGGGTGCTATTCAATTGGAATGCTGGGTCCAGGACGGCTGAGACTCAGGTTCAGATGGAAGCTTCGCTGGCTGCATGATCTCACTCATGTAGCCAAGAGGTTCAGTCTTGCTCTCTATGTTAGCAAGAGTCTATGATACAGGTCTTGGCACACCACATACTGTAGTGACATTTCTCCCATTTCACTACAGCTATTCTAGAACCTGGCTGACAATTCCTGAACACTTGGACAGAGCACATAAGTTTGAGTTTTATGCCCAAGAACAGGATAGTGATATAACCTACCCAAGCGATTCCTTGGTGCCACCAAGGTAAGCGCATAGGGCAAGAGCTATGCTGCTTAAACTGGTGCTCCGGACCTCAGTACTGGCATCATCTGGAAAGTGGGACAGGCAAATCCTCAGTCCCTAGCACAGATCTCTGTCTCCCAGAAACTCTTGGGACACACAAACATTAAATTGTATGTATGTACACACACAGAGACATATGAGAGAGACAGAGACAGAGATAGAAAGATAGCAATAGAGACACAGAAAGGGAGAGGGACCACAAGTGGACGTTAAAGAAATGCATGGAGCCTTATCATCTAAGAGAATAATGTACAATAATATATAGAAAATGTGATGAGCCCCAGGACATCCAGTTGCACACTGAGAGGGAACAAGGCCCCTCCAGCTGCTACCAGGATTTTCCAATACACAATCACCTACCAGTCAAGTTCAAAGTCTTACCACAAACTAATAGCAGCTAGTATCTCACACAAGCCACCACCCGTAAAGTCCTTTCCAAATGCATGCTGGAAACTATTTGTTACTGCTGCTGTCCCTGAGTTTTGTGATTGAGATCACAAGCTCTGGATTTCATTTGAAAAAAGGAGAATAGTTAGAGTCCCAATCTCATGCCCTCCGAAGCCTCAGGTCTGCCTCTCCTCTGAGAATTATTTTGAATGCGAGGTGAGGTACAGAGGCACTCCAGAGTTTCAGCCTCCTAGAAATCCACACCTTCTTATCAGAATTTAATTATTTGACTTTTAGTTAAACAGCATTTTCCATTTATTTTATATGCCAACTCCAGTTTTCCCTTCTAATCGCCTCCCTTTCCAATCTAACCCCTCTCCTCTCATGCCTCCTCTGCCTCCACTCAGAAAGGGGCAGGCCTCCCATGGGCTTACGCAAAGCATGGCAGATCAAGTTGAGGCAGGCAAAGCTCCTTGCCTTATTTCAAGGCTAGGCGAGGTAATCCAGCATGGGGAACATGTTCACACAAGGTAACAAAGCTCCAAGCACAGGTTCTGATCTCACTGTTAGGACCCTATAAATTTACCAAGCTACACAACTGTCACACATGAACAGAGGTCCTAGGTCAGTCCCATGCAAACTCCCTAACTATTGGTCCAGAGGGCATGAGCTATCAAAACCTCACATCAGATGTCACTGTGGAAGCCAAGACCCAAAGAGAAAGCTGGTGAGGGTGACACTGCCGACGCCCCATGAAGTCTGAAATGATGGGCACCTATTGTCCACAGTTCCTTCTGTGATGGAGATGAGGCGTGCTTGTAACTCATTCCTTTGGCTGGTCATCTGCTGCAGCTCCTTGGTCAGCTCCCCCTTTTCCTTCAGTTTCATGGTGAAGAGATCTGAGTCTGACATTGGCTCTATATCATCCCCTGTGGGAAATAGAACACAAGTAACGTTGCACATGACAAGGAATAGAGGATGGACAGACAGCCTTGAGACCCAAACAGAAAGGTCGTGTATGGAACGCATTGAAAAGCAAATATTTTGGCCCATGTTGAGAGATTCCCACTCTGGATCTCAGCTCTCCCATCACTCTAGACATGTGGCTACATGAGCCGCCTGCAGTTTCCTTTGCCTCCCTACAGAGGCTTCAGGAGAAGACCCCAGTCACCTCTTCAGGCTTATTCCCAGCAGCACAGGATGCAGCATGGTCCAGAGCCCTGAAGCAGGCCCGTGGTTTCAGAAGCCAGGAGAAAAATAACAGAGTGCACAGGTACTCAGGTGTTGTGAGGAGCCAGATATACTGAGGCCACTCCAGGACCATGGCTGTGGATTGGAAAGTCACGCAGGGGCACAACATGGTCAGCAGACTCACCAAGTCACCCCACTGACAGCCCAGAACATTGAAGCTGGCAGAAAGCAGCCAATCTCTGGCCTGATGCCATACCCCTGGCGGTTGTTTGGCTACACTAGACAACTGCCTGCCATCCTCAGCTGCTAATTCAGAACCCTTAGGTAGCCACAGTCAGGGAGAGGTCGTCACAGGAATTCTGCTGTACAGTCTGAGGACACAATGTCTTGGCCAGAAGCACTTTTCTCTCTGTGAGAATAGTGTAAGGCAGTCACTGAACATAAAAAAAAAAACTACTGAAGGTGAAGTACAGTGATGTGTGCCCTAAGAAGGGGACACATTATCCCCTCCTTTCCTCCTGATGGTCTCTTTCTGCCCCTACTTTCCCCAAACCACAGCAAAGGTAAAGCTAAGTGGTGCCCCCAGCACAATAGCCTTGCCCAGGTCAGCCTCTGGCTTAGGAGATGGACAAACCAATGTTCTGGAATCCTTGCTTTTCAGGAATTACCATAAGGAGGGAAGTCCATTTGCTTCTCAGAGGCACAAGACCTGATCATCCATGACTGGAAGTCCAAATTAAAGCCCACCTCCACCAGCAAGTACCCCACCCAGGACTCACTCTGCCGTCGCCAGAACAATTTACTTCTTCGTGTTTTTTTCTGGGACTTAAAGGCAGATTCTTTCTGCCTCTCTCTGTTCTCTGGATGGACTCCATTCTCCCTCCCAAGTAGACGCCTCAGTCTAGACAACATCTCTAATGATGTCCACTATGGGCAGTGAAGGAATATCCTAAGGGCAGTTGGTGTTGCTACAACACTGATGACATACTTGGGATTCCAAGAGGTCTCCAGGATACAGTAGAATGCCCAGAGAACGGACTGCTGATGTCATGAGGAACTGCACTTGCTACCCTGCTAATTACCTTTCCTCAAATGACCAGAAGTCCAGGTTCCCTTTCCAGAAGTCTCCCTGGAAACACAGAGGAAAATTTTCAATGCCTCTTCTTCCAAAGCAAGAATTCTGTTAGCTTGACTGGAAGGTCCATGGTACTTCCCATGAGCTGTTCTTTCCAAGATTTCCTAGGAATGTCTCATCCATTCCTCAGAATTCCTCTGTATCATCTCAGGAGGCATTAGGAATCATGCACAATGAAATCAAACCCCACTACTGCCAGGGTCTGTGCTGATGTCTGTTGCTCCTGATGCCATCAAAGCTCATGCAGACACCAAAGATAAAGGGCCAAGTTAGTGTTTTGGGTTCGTGCCACCATTGGGCTCATGGTGACATCCAGACCCAGCTACTTTCAAGAACCATTGTTAAGGTATATGATCCTATCACAGCTGAGAGTCTGATGCAAGTTACAGGTTCTGCACCAATAATGGTCATATAGAGGCCCAGTGTTGGAGCGACAACTTGAGGCCATGGTGGTGACAGGCAACCACACGGGTGCCAGGACCATTCCCACCTGCATGGCCATTTCCTCCACCCAGAGCCAGGATGTCATCTTGGCCTAAGCTGTGGCCAAGCACCATGTCTGAGTGAGTGGTCCAGGCACAACTAGGGTCTGTAGCCATTGTCGTATTAGGAGGTCCTGGGAATCATGTGAGATGAACTCAGAGGGCTATACTGAACAAGTCCCACCCTTCACTGCTGTGGAACAGTATAGTGAGGAGGAGAGCAGGCCTGCTTTTAGTCCTGCCCGGCTCCCACATGGCTAGCTTTACACCCAAAATAACAATACACAAATTGTATTCATTTAAACACTGCTTGGCCCATTAGCTCTAGCCACTGACTAGCTAACTCTCACATCTTGATTAACCCGTTTCTATTAATGTGTGTAGCACCACTAGGTGATGGCTTAGCAGGAAGATTCTAACCTGCGTCCATTTTGGAGAGGAGAGCTATGGCGTCTGACTCACTTCCCTTCATTCTGTTCTGTCTACTCCACCCATCTATGTTTTGACCTATCAGGCCGAGCAGTTTCTTTATTAATTAACCAATGAAAGTAACACATAGAAAGAAGGCACTCCTATATCAGAAAAGCTTACCTCATCCCTTGCTGGCCACTACAACAGGGGAGCTGGTCCCAGCACTCAGGTGAGAGGCCCCCCACCCCTCACACAGGTGAGGATGAACCTAGCCTTAGGGCATGCATATAGGGGAGCTGACTCCACCACCACATCCAAGGTGAGGGGCCCCAGTGGCTCAATCTGACCTGCTTGGCTAATACCAAGGACCACTACTGGGCCTTGGGTTGACCCACCTTAGCCTCTACCACAAATATGTCCTGTTGGAGCTTAAGAAAGGACTGGTCCTGTGGAAGGATACCTGTAAAATTTCTGAGACACAGAAGAGTTCTGGTGAGGATCCAACGAGAATGATGTACCAAAAACCAGAGGCCTTAACACTGGACCAAAGACTCATTGCAATGAGTAGTGGCCAGTTGAGCTGATGGTACAAAGGGGTATTTTATATGACACACTGAACCTCCAATGCCATCAGGAAGGAGGAAGAGGTGATGGAGAGTCAGGAGGGCAGAAACAAAGATTTTTCTGTCTCTAGTGTAGGTTTTTTTTCTGTTTTGGTTTAGTGTGGAGGCTTTTCCTCTTGCTTTTGCTCGCTTGCTTGTTCATTTTGTTTTGTTTTCTTTTATGGTGGGCCTACAACAGAGAAGAGAGAAGATATGGAGGACTGGGAGGTGAACAGAATTTGGGTGCATTATGTGAAACCCCCAAAGATTCAATAGACAAGCCAAAAACAAAAACCAAATTAGCCCTAAATTTAGCATAAAATAGCTGTCTTAGTCATGTAATACACAACAGTTTATCATTCACTGTTTTTAGCCATCTGGCATTAAATATAGAATAAAAGGAATACTTTAAAAATACCATTAAAAGTAAAATATGGCTAAGGATTAAGAGAACTGGCTGTTTTTCCAGAGTACCCAGGTTTGATTCACCCCAGAACCTATGTGACATCTCATTACCATCTGTAAAGCCAGTTCCAAGGGATCCTATGACCTCTCTGGCCTTAGCCAGCACTAGGCACACATGTGACAACATAGACATTTGTGTAGGCAAAATATTTATACACATGAAATAAAAATATAAGTTTAAAAGAAAAATATCATGTTAAGTACAAGTTTCTTTAAAATGTTCTCAGGTCAACTTGAAGCTAAATTTTACATTATTTTAGAATGTTCCTATCCTAAAACTGCAAGGTGGAAAAATCTTCTATTTCAAAAACATGTTTAAATTTTTCTCCAGTCCTGGCCCCAGATTAATGTACAGGTAGCAGATGCCTGGAGAGCACTGTGCACTTGCTGCACAAAAGTACAGGCTTTAGTCCCCAGGATGGGCAGCTATGGAGATCAGGAAGAGCTGTTTGCCCTTCTAATTTAGCAGGGCAGTGAGTCCTTGCTTGTACCAGGAGAAGTAATTATTGGTAGTGTCTGTATATGTGCAGTTGATAATGGAGCTGCCTCCCTCCTGGACACTCAAGAGAGAAGGCTGCTGCTCCCGCTTCTCTCCTCTGCTCACACCCATGCAAAAGGAAACAGCAGGAAGACCATCAGGACACCATTCCCCAGACTTTGTTTGTCTCCCACATGTTGATCTCAGGCAATCTGGAAGAAACAAGTCTGCTCTTCAGACTGATAATGAACATTGCCAAATGCTGTGTTTCCCCAAAGCTCTCACTCCCAGTTCAGCTGCAGCCACAAGCACAGGACAAAAGGGCCAATCAGTGCTGTCATTGCTCTCTCTGGGAACTATGGCCTTCAGCCAGTCAAGATGGTTCTGTGGTCAGCTCCCCTCCTCTGTCCTCCACAGCACTGCAGGTTCTTCAGCAGCTGCTCTACAGAAGTCAAGCAAAATGTCCCTAAGTTTGCAGCAGCAGAGATGCTCTGCCACCTGGTGGATAGTTCCTACCTGCTGTACCAGCTGCTCCCACTCTCTTTTATACAGTTACATTTTTTCATCTGTATATTTTCTGCTTTTAGTCAATATCTGCTCTTAAGAATATAGAATGCAGAGGTGAGAATTGATTTAATATTGTCTACCTATAGCACACAATTTCATATGTTGCTATAAACTTAGAATAAATATTTCTGAGACTCTCCTGACAGACTCATTCATCACACAGGTTATTTATTACTGAGTAGAATTAGCAAACACTGAGATGAGTCCTCCAGTAATAAACTTCAGTGCTCTCCTGCCTCCCCAACCTCCAACATGCTCAGAATGCCATACATGGTTTAGACATTAGACACCTCAAGGTGTATCTGGAGCCAGTGAGAACCTGCCTAATGAATAGGTTGGAAAACTGATTGGGATCAGAAACAAGTCTGGTCCCTAGACAGGAAAATCACCTTAAGTGATCACAGTGCACTTGAGCATCTTATCCTTGGCTGACAAGCACACAAACAGAGCCCCCACACCAACAAACACAAAGAGATGCGCTCTGGTTCTTAACACTTGAAGACTGCAATAGTCCCTCACTCATCATTGTAAGGTAGCTACACTCACCTTTACATCTTCAACACCCAATAATCAGGAAAGACATTTCTGAATTAAAAGGCACCATGGATCAAATGGCTTTACAAATATTCATACAACATTCCACACAAAGCTCCTGGGTATACATTCTTCTCTGCAGCACAGGAAACTCTCTCTAAAATAGATTATATTGTTGGTTACAATTTAAACCTTAACAAATACAAAACAATTACAATTTCTTCTTATGTTTTATAAGATTGTGGTACTTTAAGATTAGAAGTAAATAGTGAAACTATGCAACTGCATGATAATAGAGAGAAAAACCAAAAGGCTGATAACTTATTTTAAAAGCAGCATGAATATCTTTATTTTTTAAAAATCAAATGAAAAACAAAATCACAAATTATAAAAATATTTTGGACACATCAAAAACAATTCTCCAGACAGCAAGATGGTTTAATGAGTCAAACACTTGACTATAACCATAGCAACCTGAATTCATTCCTTTATACATTGTTAGTAATGGTCAATAACCAAAATAAACAACTCCTGATAGTTTTCCTTGCACCTACATACATACATACATATGCCTTCACACATGATGGAGGAGGGTGATCTGTCTATGTGTTACTTTCATTGGTTAATAAACTGCCTTGGCCCTTTGATAGGACAGAAGCTTAGATAGGTGGAGTAGACAAAACAGAATGCTGGGAGAAAGAAGCAGATTCAAGCAGATGCCATAGCTCTCCTCTCCGAGATGGATGCAAGTTAGACTTTACCCAGTAAGACACCGCTTTGTGGTGCTATACAGATTATTAGAAGTGGGTTAATCAAGATGTGAAAGTTAGTCATGAAGAGGCTAGAAATAATGGGCCAGGCAGTGCTTAAAAGAATACAGTTTCCGTGTAATTATTTTGGGTGCAAAACTAGCAGGGTGGCCGGGTACCTGGGCGCTGGGAACATAGCCTGCCACCATATCACTACACACACACGTTCTCTCTCCCTTAGCACACACACACAGACACGCACACAAACACACACCTAATGTAATTTTTAAGTGTAAACATTTTCGAACAGTTTTTAAACAAAGGCTTATGTTTATAAATGCTCCCACTAGGATATCAGATAGGGCCCCTCTTCCCCTGGCCCACCTATACCACCTGAGAACGAGACTTCAGGTGTTGTCTGTGGTCTCATGAATCATGCCACATACATCTTCCAGGAATTTATCTCCAGGACTTGTAGTAATATGGGGCGGCGGCAGGGCTGCGTCCCCAAATCCCCAGCCGCCTGGCTCGGCTAGCTTATGCCCCAAATAATTACACGGACACTGTATTCTTTTAAACACTGCTCTGGCCCATTTCTAATCATCTGTGTAGCGCCCCTAGGTGCGCTTACCGGGAAGATTCTAGCCTAAGTCCATCCTGGGTCGGAGCTTCATAGCGTGCGTCTTCCCTGGAGCAGGTAGCATGGCGTCTCTCTCTGAGGTGTCTGCTCTGGAGAGGAGAGCTGCGGAGTCTGACCTCACTTCCTCTTCCTCCTGGCATTCTGTTCTGTCTACTCCTCCCACCTATCTTCTAACCAATGAAATGGGCCGAGGCAGTTCCTTTATTGCTTAGCCAATGAAATCAACAGATTGATATATGACACTCCCACATCACTTCCCCTTTTTCTGTTTAAACAAAAAAAGGAAGGCTTTAACCTTAACATAGCAAAATTACATATAACAAAACAGTTATCAAGTAAAAGTTACATCAGAAACATTTATACATATAACAAAATTGACCGTAAATCTCTATCAATAAAGCAAAATCTATACTAATGCAAATTATTCATATCTATATCATATCCCCCTTTAAATGTAAAAGAACATTTATAAACTATATTTGGGAACATGGGCGCAGTTTTTTCTCTCCAAACTGCTTCCTGCTGAATGGGGGCGTCGTTAATTAAGTCTTTCATGGTATAACCTGTGTGCTAGTTTCATCTCAGTTGGCAGTTGAGCAAAGCAATTTTCTGAAGATGTTCACAGCAACCCTTCAGGAGGACGTGGTCCATCATACCAAATCGGAATAGAAGAAATGAACAGGGTCTCATCCTCTGTGAAAACAAAATAAGAAACTCCTTTCCAAAGCATCATATCCTTAGATTCAAATTCTGAAATCATACCCTCATGATATCCGTTCTGGTTCCACTTGGCAGCCCATATAATGAAATTTCTCTCTGTACTTAGCTCCTTCACAGTCAAAAATTTTAAAGAAAACACAATGTACATAATCCAGACTCTCTGTGAATTTTCCATCTTTACGCGGCTTATATTTCTTTATTTCTTTTAATCTCTTAACTATCTGTACTCTGTCTCTTTAAAGACTTTACCTTTTTTTTTTAACATTAACTTTATTCTCTATATTCTTTTTCTTCTCTCTCCCAAGCCTACGTACATTCATCCAACAGTGTGACTCGTTTAGTGGTCTGAATCTGTCCTATTGTGAATCTGCAATTTTTTACTATCCAGGAGCACTTTTGATTTGCGCCTTTAAATCACTAGGCGCTTAAGAATCTAAGCTGTGACATTCCTAGATTAACTTTTTGCTTTTTGAGCGTATATCTTTGACCTGGAATAACCCTGTAGACCAGGCAGTCTTTGAATTCTCAGAGATCCGCCTGTCTCTGCCTCCCAGGCATTGGGATTAAAGGTGTTTGCTACTACACCTTGAACTCACAGAGATCTGTTTGTCTCTGCCTTCTAGGCACTGGGATTAAAGGCGTGTGCTACCACACCTTGAAGTCACAGAGGTCTATCTCCCTCTGCCTCCCAAGTGTTGGGATTAAAGGTGTGTACTAGGACACACAACAACTCTCTTCCTTTTTTTTTTTGCTTTAAGAACTTTAACTTTCAGCTTGCATATATTTTTAACACACAGTAAACCATTTAGAAATTTTCTTTGTCTTTGAATCTCTCTTTACTGTATATCTCTCTTTTTCTGACCACATGAGTCTTTAATTTACCAAGCAATATCAGTAGGACTAAAGGCGTGGCTTTGACGGCTGGATCCAGCCCATTCCTTAGCTCTCCAGCCTCATGGCTGAGGTACTGGCTGCAAGGTCCCTGCCAGCCAGCAAGCTACAACAGACACCACTCAAGTCCTCTCTCAGTAGCCGGCCCTCCTGCCTCAAACAGTCAGAGTTTGCCCTGGCAGGATGGCCCAGAAAGCCGGCATTTTTAATTGGCACAGCTTTTTTCCTGCTACGGCTGAAAACCGAAAAGCATGTGTTCAGCTTTTCATCAACACTGTTTAAGTGTTTTGTGGCAGGACCTCTTAATGAGCCGCAGGGTTTTGCAGCTAAAGCTGAGTCAGGAAGCCTCTTGGGGCTACCAGGTAGGAGCGGCACTCAGCACTTTAATTCTGAGACTGAGCGTGTAGCACAGAAATTCTTTTCATCCAAGTTACATCCAAATCTGACACGCAGAGCACTGTGCAGTCTGAAAACACGTCTCTGTATGGCGGCAGGAATCCGCCATGCTCTTCCGCCTGCCTAAGCCTGATTCTGCCTTCTTCCCAGGAGCAGGCGGGGAGCTTTGAGTCATCGCACGGTCTCAGAGCACTCTCCTTCCGATCCCAAGCGGGAACACAAACATAAAGCCAGAGTTTGCACTGGCGGCACAGCCCCAGGAAGCCACGCTTTGAAATGACACAGCGTTTTTTCTGCTGCTGTTGCCGAATCAGGAAATCTCTCTACAGCACGCCACCAACAAACAGCAAAAATCTGTGTTAAACTCTCTCTCCCTTATTTTTAAGCCTTCTCAGGTTTTTTAAGTGGGTTTAGTTAGCCCCACGTTGGGCGCCATTTGTAGTAATATGGGGCGGCGGCAGGGCTGCGTCCCCAAATCCCCAGCCGCCTGGCTCGGCTAGCTTATGCCCCAAATAATTACACGGACACTGTATTCTTTTAAACACTGCTCTGGCCCATTTCTAATCATCTGTGTAGCGCCCCTAGGTGCGCTTACCGGGAAGATTCTAGCCTAAGTCCATCCTGGGTCGGAGCTTCATAGCGTGCGTCTTCCCTGGAGCAGGTAGCATGGCGTCTCTCTCTGAGGTGTCTGCTCTGGAGAGGAGAGCTGCGGAGTCTGACCTCACTTCCTCTTCCTCCTGGCATTCTGTTCTGTCTACTCCTCCCACCTATCTTCTAACCAATGAAATGGGCCGAGGCAGTTCCTTTATTGCTTAGCCAATGAAATCAACAGATTGATATATGACACTCCCACATCAAGGACTCTAGCCCACACAGCCTTCTACAGCAAGTAAGGTGCACATGCCTATACCACCCAGGAATTTAGCCAGCAACACAAACCCAGGGGCCTCCAACAGCAAATAAAATCTGTCTTTCCCTACTGCAGACAGTGTACCCCATTCAGAAACTATTCTCCAGGCCCTGGCCATCCTACTGCACTAGACCCAACTAAAACTCCTGGGCATTTTGTTCTGGGTATCCAACACACACAGCCTCTTATAGAAGTAGGCTACCCAACACACCCTTCTACAGAGCATTCTGCATTAGCCCATGGAGAATGCTGTGCATCTCAACATTGCTACCTCTTGGTCCTTTACTGGACATTATGCATGCCTCCATGAGGATAGAAATGCAGCTCAAACAAAAAATGAGGAAAGGTGGGGAAGGGCAATTAAAGGGAGGAATTGGAAAAGGAAGAGAAAACTTCAGCCAACAATGCACTTCAGATGTGCAGTTCATAACACAGAAACTAAAACCAGATGAAAAACCAAGACAATGTATCTCCTCTATGAATTTGTAATCCCACATTATTGGTACATAAAAATGGCATAGAAGAATTTTAAGAAAGAATTCAAAACAGTGATTATAAGTATGCTTAAATAACACAAAGAAGGAATGAGTATACTACAGCAGAACAAAAACAAAGAGATAAATGAAATAAGTCAATACAATCATTGAAAACATACGCTAGAAGATGGTATCATCTTTTTGCTGCTTCCAAGAAACATACCTTACGATCAAAGACAGGATGAAGACATATGGAATAAAAAAAGCATCCAAAGAAAATGCTACTAAGGAAAAGCAGGTATAAGTAATATAATATAAGGAAAAATAGACTTCAAACCAAAGCAACTCAGAAGAAATGAACAGGGAACAATTTATATCAACTAAAGAAACTTTCTCCAGAAAGGTTATGATAATTCTAAACATGAACACCAAAAACAGGTCACCAAATTTCATAAAACAAAATAAAAAACTAAAACCAAAAATTAACCCCATTACAGTGATCCAGGGTGACTTCAGCACTATGCTCTTAAAGATAGACAGATAATCCAGGCAAAAACTACACAGAGAAATACTGGAATTAAATGATGTCATAAATCAAATATATATATATATATGTAACAATATCTACAAAATATTCGATACCAGAACTAAAGAATAGACATATGTCTCAGTAGCATATGGAAAGTTATACAAACTGACCATATGTAGTTCACAGAGCAATTCTCAACTATTGTAAGACACTTGAAATAATATCCCAAATTCTATCTCATCCCAAGGGATTAATGCTAGCTGTTAACAGTGGTGGGAGTTACAGAAAACACAGACAATCATAGAGCCTATGTATCATGCTACTGAATGGTAATGAAGCCAAGAAAGAAATCAAAATGAAAATGTAAAATTCCTGGAACTGAATGAAAATGAAAATACAATATAACAAAATTCATGAGGTTCAATAGATCCATTCATAAGAAGAAAGTTTATTTATTCACTTTTGTGTTTTGGAGACAGGATCTCGCTGTGTGTAGTCCTGGCTGTACTGGAACTCAGTGTGTATGTACTTGTGAGTCGTTACAAGGTTGACCCCAAAATGACAAAGATCCAGCTGCTAGAATTAAAGGTATGTTTAACCCCACCCCACAAGAGGAAAATTTATAGCAGTGTTCACCTACATAAAAAAGGAAACCTCCAGTTGATAACTAAAGATACACTTGAAAACCTTAGAAAAACATGAATAAACAACAACCCTAAAATAATACATGGGAAGAGATCACCAAATAAGGGATTAAGCTAATTAAAAGCAGGCAATGCAATTTGTTAACTAAACCTAAACGTGGTCTTTGAAAATACTAACAAAGCTTTACCCAAATTAACCAAAAAATCATGATACCCAAACTAACAAAATTAGAGATGAAAAGGGAGACTTCACAACACACATACAGGAAATTTCAAGAATCAGAATATACTATAAACATTTATATTCCACTAAACTGGAAAACCTAAAGGAAACAGATGAATTTCTAGATGTACATAACTTACCAAAGTTAAATCAGGATGAAGTAAAATCATTAAAACAGATATATTACAATCAATTTAATTTTACTGGAAGCAGTAATCAAAAATTCCCTCTCAGGGCACAATGGTATATGCCTTGAATCCCTTAGAAAGCAAGGACATGTGGTTATCTGTGAGTTTAAGGCCAGTCTGGTCTACAAGAAGAGTAGCAAGGAAAGAAAAGGAAGGAAGGGGGAAGAAAAGAAATAAAGGAGAAGAAAAGTAGACTCACTTTAGTTAGCCAAGAGCTCACCAGTGCATGCTTTCCTAGTCCCTCAGGCATCAGGGCTTGACCCTGCTCCCAGCTCCTGTTGAGAAGCTTACACCATTCTCTGGAGTATGGGGAGACATGGCCACCCTGCAGCCCACCCATAGGTGAATATACAGGGCCAAGGCAACAATGCAAGCAGCACCCTGTGCACACAGCCAGCCTTGACGTAGAGCTTCAAAATGCAAGTGCCTCTTCTACCACCTGTCCCCCCCCCCATCCAGCCATGACTGAGACCGAGGTCCCTGGGATAAAACAGTTCCAGTATAAGAGCCTCCTCCTCCAGTAATAGTTGCATAACCTCGGAGTCGGCAATGCCAAGTGGTGTATATAGACCTCCTGTAGCCAGGCTGCTCAGAACAAGGCAAACACCACAATGACAACCAAAAGCAGACAGTGACACACACTTCCCATCCCTACAGTCCACCACCAAACACATAGAGAGCCAGAACAGGTGCTTAAAATGAATGCTACCTGTAGTTAAATTACCACATATAGCGCATGTACATCTTGGGACATGAATATTCAAAAGTAAATAAAATGGGAAGAAATGTGAATGGCATCAGATGGAAAAATATTGGGGTGGCTTTAATGTAAATCCCACCCTCTTTGTCTCATTGAGAGCACAGCTGGCTTGGATTCAGACCTTCAGTTGGACTTGTTTCTCTGCTCTGTCCTCAAATATATGGGGACTCTGAGAGGGCAGTGACTTGCCACAGATATCGTTACCTGATCTAATCAGACCACTCCCCAAAAGAAAAAAGGGAGGAGAACTGGTTGAATGATGAGAAAATTACTTGAATGAGAAAATGGGTACCTTATGTATAAAGATTTATTATCTGCTAGCTGCTAAAGCTTAGAAGTGAGTCTTAGGAGGAATGTCATTACACAGCTTCTTTCCAAATGTCGTCAAGCTTGGTTCTACACAGTCTATTCAGAAGAGGAGACCTCAGAGCTTCAGTACGGTACAACATTTTTTCTCTTCAACTGAAGCCTCAAAGTAGTTTGATAAGGATTTTTTATTCCCTTCTTCTCAAGGATTATTCTTAGGGGTCATTTATTTTAATTTCAGGAAGAATACTTTCAAGATGTATTTACTGATTACATTTCTTTTCCCTTAGGGATAAAGAAATGGAGAAAAGCTTTGAAACAGTTAGACATAAAAATAGAGGTAAGGAGGTTTCAAAAACCAAGCCCTTAATCTTCAGCTAGATGAGCAGTATGCTGTGCTTGAAAAATCAGGAGTAGAGCCGCATAGTACAGTTAAGTAATGGCCTTTTTTTAAAGCATTCCCAGACAACTAGACCACAGTTAAACAAAAAGAACACTAATTCAGCATCTGATTTCTAGATCTACAGTGACTGACTGATGAAGACCTTGATTTCAGTGACTGTCCAGCCCTCACCCAGAAAGCCAAAACCTAGGTTCTGATTGAATCCCAGGACCAGCATACATATTAGATAGAGAAGCTACTCCCATGGTGCTTTTGGGTAGACACATGGACTAAGGGGGATTTCTGGTACCAACATATTAAAAAAAAAGATTGCCAAATATTTAAAAGGTGAACAGATTGCTTTCTGTTTGCTCAGGGGCAATAGCCTTGGTGTCTCCTGCTTTTCCACCAACCAGCCTTGAATCGCTGTCCTTGGCTAACACCGCTTCTTTTTCTCCTCTCCCCTGTATCACATATACATCATGAACTTGAATAAAAAGCTAACTCACCTCTAAAAAGGAGAGACAATTTAAAATAAAAAAAAAAGGCAAAATGTCCCTGTTGCACTACCGAAAATCAAGAGTTACAATTGTTCTTGATGTGTGTTGGATTTATAGGTGTTTTCATTGTCTTAAATATTTGTGAATTAGATTTAACAGTGTTTCTATAGTTACTCTGCATATAAATCCAAACCTGCAGCCACTGGTCACTGCAACATCTTTATGTTCAGACACTGAGCCTTCGCAAGGTTGACTGCCTCAGATTTGCTGCAATTTATTGCGGATTTCTTGTGGATCACAGCTTCTGCTCAAGTTATATCTATTAGTGTCAATATGATCCTTGAAACAACTCTACTGGATTCCCGTCAGGAAGCCTTCAGAAGTCAGCCATCTGAGTTCAGATCTGCTGTAAAAGATGAAGAGCTAAGTGACCTTAATTAACGTCTTCTGTGCCCCACCATAAAGAATCCTCTGTAAACTCTGGCAAAATAGACTTCCTGGAACAAGATACTGTGAGAACTAAGGTGTTCAGATCATCTGTGTGGGGCTAAGATTTCTAGCTTAACTTTTAGTTGTAGTATGAGGTGACTATCGATTCAACTAAACCGAACTTGGATCCTCCAGATGGGAAATGGATGGGGAATAGTCTAGTTTTTTTATACAGATAGGGCTTATTTTGTTCCACATGAAAGCCTTGCTTTGGCTTGGAGTAAGTTCTTTGACAGAATATTGTGTGGTGAATGAGCCTGAATGAGGCACTGGAATTGTGAAATACCCTGTGAATTTGCCAATCTCCCGGTGGAATTATAGAACCTTTGATATATAGGGCAGTGGATCCCAGAGGCTCTACTCCAGGTGATGCACAAGCCTCCTCTAATCAAGTCTAAATTTAATTGTTGTGGATAGAATGGTGTCAGCTCAGGTCAGAAGGAGTTCACTGACCTGTCTTAAAAATTCAAAGCAACGTGTTCTCCCTCCTTCTGTTCATCATTTGGACCTTGGGAGTTCAGTCAATTGCTCCAATGTGGGTCTCTGTCTCTATCTCCATCCATCACCAGATGAAGGTTCTATGGTGATATCCAAGATATTCATCAGTATGGCTAAAGGATAGGGCCATTTCAGATTCCCTCTCCTCAGTTGCCCAAGGAACTAACTGGGAACATCTCCCTGGACACCTGCGAGCCCCTCTAGAGTCAAGTCTCTTGCCAACCCCTAGATGGCTCCCTTAATTAGTATATATACTTCCCTGCTCCCATATCCACACTTCCTTTATCTCAAACATCCCATTCCCCCAAGCTCCCCCCATCCTCCCCTTCTCACTTTTCTCTCTCCATTTTCCCTTACCCCATCACACCCTACCCCCAAGTTCCCAGTTTTTGCCCCGCAATCTTGTCTACTTCCCATATCAAGGAGGATGACTATATGTTTTTCTTTGGGTTCACCTTCTTATTTAGCTTGTCTAGGATCACAAATTATAAGCTCAATGTCCTTTATTTATGGATAGAAACCAATTATAAGTGAATACATCCCGTGTTCATCTTTTTGGGTCTGGGTTACCTCACTCAGGATAGTGTTTTCTATTTCCATCCATTTGCATGCAAAATTCAAGATGTCTTTGTTTTTTACCACTGAGGAGTACTCTAATAAGTATATATTCCACACTTTCTTCATCCATTCTTCCATTGAAGGACATCTAGGTTGTTTCCAGTTTCTGGCTATTACAAATAATGCTGCTATGAACATAGTTGAACAAATGCTTTTGTCATATGATAGGGCATCTCTTGGGTATATTCCCAAGAGTGGTATTGCTGAGTCTTGGGGTAGGTTAATCCCAAATTTTCTTAGAAATCGCCACATGAGCAAGGAAGTCAGGACCGAGAGGGTTGCACCCACCCACTGTGACAGTGGGGCTGATCTAATGGGAACTCACCAAGGCCAGCTGGACTGGGACTGAATAAGCATGGGATAAAACCAGACTCTCTGAACATGTCAGACAATGAGGGCTGATGAGAAGCCAAGGACAATGGCACTGGATTTTGATCCTGCTGCATGAACTGGCTTTGTGGGAGCCTAGCCTGTTTGGATGCTCACCTTCCTGGACCTGGATGGAGGGGGGAGGACCTTGGACTTCCTACAGGGCAGGGAATCTGGACTGCTCTTCAGACTGGAGAGAGAGGGGGAATGGAGTGGGGGGAGAGAGAGAGGAGTGGTGGGAGGGGGACAAGAGAAGGGGAGAGGGAGAGGAATGGGAGGAAAGGAGGTGGCCGAAATTTTTTCGATAAAAAAAAATTCAAAGCAACAGGAACAAAACCTCACCAACATCCTGAAGTTGTTTCATGATTCTTGCATACTGTCTGATGAGAAACCCTTGTGTGTGCCCCAAATTTGAAGATATTGCCTACTCTGTAGTTACATTCCTTGTTCTGGCCAGCTCTGTTGTCCACCTGGGGAGTATTTTGTGATGCTCACGTGGAAAGGCAGGGGAATTGCAAGGGATGTAGCACTTCTGTTCTCAGTAATTAGATGTAAGTGCAGTAGTACTTGACCCTTAAGGAGGTCACAGCTGTGTTCCTTTACAGCTAATGAAAGAACGCGGCAGTGACCTACTTTCATGCCCCAAAAATGGTTCAGTACAAATACTCTGTATTGGCAACTGACTACATGATGGCAGTTCCTGGGTTTTATGTAATTAATCCCTTTGCCAAATGCAGTACTGGCAGGAGTAAAACAGGTAATGAGGGAAGCTCTCCCAGCTTGAGACTATGTTCTGCCGTTCAGTGAATTAGTGCAGTAGTGTAGGAAGTGGGAGGTGTAAGCCAGTGTTTCTTGATCAGACTGCACACAGGTCTGGACAATAATGTTGGCATGATCTGAGTCAGTCAGGAGGAGTTTGGGTGATTAGAAGGTTGAGATTCTTGGGTAAACTGAAGACCCATTTAGCACCAGAAACCTTAACAGGTAATTCACACGTTGAGCCACATCCTTCCCTTAAAGTAGGTTTTTCCCTCAATTCCCAATTCTGTTTTGGGTTAGGGTTTGAGAATCCATTATCAAGGAAAGCCAAGGCAAAATCCCAAAGGAGGGCCTTGAGACCACAGAGGAATGCTGCTTACTGTTCTGCTCAGCAAGCTTTTCTCTGTGGCCAAGCTCACATGTCTAGGGATGGCCCTGCCCACAGAGGGCTGAGCCCCCTCCATCAATTAGCACCATGTTAGTGTCAGTGGTGAGCTCTGGAGTAGGAATTGTTTCCTGGTTCTGTTGCCTCAAATCCTGCTTCTCTGAACCCTCAGAGAAACTTCAAATCCTAATAAACTCTTTTGCTTTGAAAGCAAAAGGATGAATCTAGATGTTGTTTACAATAAAGGCTACACAAAAGTCATCCCAGTTTGTCCTGTTTTAGGAAGGAGTTTTCCCATCCTAGGATGCATGGAGTAAGCAATACTACTGGAAGCAGGAGAGGACCAGATTGGCCCAGTGAGAAAAAAACCTCAGCTGCTCACAGAGCCGGATACACTTAGAGAAACAACAGATAAAGGTTTAACTCTGGAAACAGATAAATGTTCTGACTAAAGACCTTTTACTGGGGCCAGAGGGATAGCTCAGCAGGTAAGGGTCCTTGTCCTTCTAGATGTCCTCCATCAGGAGGTTCACAGCTGCCTGTAACTCCAACTCCAGGGGATCTGTTACTCTCTTCTGTCCTCCTCAGTATGTGTACACAAATATCACACATTTTCATAGACCCACTTTCATACTAAAATAACAAGATTCATCACCATGAAATAATTTAAGTAAAATCACCGCAGGAGAAAAAAAAACAGGAACATAATAGTAGAGTAAGTATGAGGGGAATGGTTTTAAAGTTTTTGAAGGCATTTTAAAAATTGGAATAATCTGCTCCAATCAGAGGTTATTCTAAATGTTGATTAAAAAAGAGACTGCATCATAAGGAAGTGGGCTGGGGAAAGCTAATGCAGGAGTACTGCATCCAGAGTGGCAGGGGCAGCAGATCTGCTGCGCCTTCGCATATGGTGAATCCAGGGAGCTATGCACTGTGTGTTCGTAACATTAGAAGAATACATTCTAAGGGTTTCATTTTAAAGTTGACTGCTTGAAAAATGAGACTAGTAATTAGAAGCTAGCATGCAGTCTTCTCAAAAATATCTCCCCATCAACCTCACCCTATCTCCACCCATCATTGTTCTCCAACAGTATGAGAGTCACTTATGACCTCCAGGCCTGTAGGACATTTTGGGTGAAGTTTTGACTGAGTTAAAAAAAAAAAGTACTGTCCCAGAAAGTGCCCTATCCCTCTCTGAACATGGTCCCTCCTTTGTGCTCTGATGATGCAGGAGGATGCAGAGCCCAGTTGGTGCCTCAGCCTGATGGCTGCACCTGTGCATCTGCAGCAGCTGCTCTTGGCTGAGGGGCAGCAACTCTTTTCTTGTCCCTCAGAGTCAAAATTCCCTTAACCTTAGCCTTCCCTAGGTGCTTGTTCACTTCAAAGGACTCAAGCCTCATCTTCCATATTATTCTGACCTAATTTCTTGGCAGGCTTCATTGCTCATATTCCTGAGTATGGATGTTCAGGAGAGGAAAGGCCATTCATGGACAGTACATGTAAAGTGAATGTTCAACTCCACATGGGTAAAGTAGTGAAAAGATTCTAATAAAGCAGAAAAAAATTTCTGCTTTGGGA
The DNA here is from genome assembly GCF_037038515.1 of Microtus pennsylvanicus. Taxonomy (NCBI): domain Eukaryota; kingdom Metazoa; phylum Chordata; class Mammalia; order Rodentia; family Cricetidae; genus Microtus; species Microtus pennsylvanicus. Next base: position 12,112,580 of record NC_134593.1, on the reverse strand, counting down.
AGGAGGAGATGCTGAATGGCTTTCTCTGTGCCACAGGAGAGACTCCTGGAAAGGAAGCCTCAGCTTCTGGTCAGATTAGGGAGAAATAATTAGTAAGGAGGTAAAGGCTGTGCCCGTGACATCAGCAGTCCCCTCTCTGGAAATTCTATTGTATCCTGGAGAGCTCTTGGAATCCTGTGATGTCACTTGTGTTGTAGCAACTCAACTGCCCTCAGGACGTTCGTTCAGTGGCTGTAAGATTCGCTTATAGACATGTTGTCTAGACTGAGGAGACTACTTGCGAGAGAAAATGGGCAGCGTGGAGAGACCAGAGTGAGGCAGAAGGAAGCAGGCCCTAGGTCTCACCGGAAAACATGGAAAAATAAATGGTCCTGGGGAAGACGCAGTGAGTTCAGGGAAGGGACTTGGAAGCTTTCTGAATGTGATGGCCTTGAGCATCTCAGGGCTAGGGCTCTGGAACTACGGGTTTCTGGGACACAATAGGCCAATCTTGCTTCTCTGAGTTCTTAAAGGGCCAACCAACATCAAGGATTCATAATAGTTAAATTTACAGATTCTGGAATTGACCAAGCTGTAGCCTTTGTGTTGGAGATCCTCTGCATTCTCTCTGAGTGGGGAAGGAGGCACAGTGGAATTAGTTAGATTTTAATACCAGCACTGCACTTTGCCCCCAGTAGAGTCCTTTAGGTAGTGTGCCAGTAATAATAGGAAAAGGACGGTGCTCTGGAAAAGCCTGAGGTTATTATGCTTTACATAACAGCCGTTAGCAGGGCTGAGGTATCAATAATTCTCTCTTCCATTGACTCCTAAGGTTTCTGACCTCCCAGTTATTAATGACACCCCTGGTCTGCCGTTCAGCTTGAAAGCTATTAGAGCCAGTGGGTGAGAGACTGGGAAGAGACTGCGATTTCTTACTTTTTATTTTCTTATTCTTTTTTCTGTTTGTTTGTTTTTGTTTTGTGTTTTTATGTTTTTTGGGACAGGGTTTCTCTGTGTATCTCAGGTTATCCTGGAACTCACTCTGAAAATCAGGCTGGCCTCAAACGTATAGAAATCCACCTGCCTCTGCCACTCTGAGTGCTGGGATTAAAGGAATGTGCCACCACAGTCCATCTGAGACTTCAATTTCTTGTTAGCTCTGGGTGTCCTGGGCTATTAGTGAGTGAGAATGGCTTTGTGAATCTGATGAGTATGTCCTGCCCCTGAATGGCTTCTCCATTAACATGAGAGTCTGAAGCTTCAAACAAGTGACCTGGGCATGCCTATACTCCCTGAGTGATTATGACAGTAACAATTTTCTCCAGGCTTCTGAAAGCACATGGCTGAGGTCTAAGAAGACAAGGTGCATCCTCTGTAGCTCTGAATAAGCCTGAGAATGCTTTCCCCTAGATCACCTTGTACAGGGAGACAGAGGTAACCAGGTGCCTTCTGAATGACAGACAGGCACCTCCCTATATAAAGAAGGGAGAACTGACACCCACAAAGGGGGAGACTCAATCTTATATATCAGATCCTACCCGGGCAAAGTCTTATCTGTCAGTCACTTCCTGAGCATCCTTCAATATGTCAAGTTTGACTGAGAACAGGTCGTGTGTGGGCAGGTTCTGTCCTTTGACTTCTAGAATTGGGTATTACTGAGACACCTAATCCTGTCTAACATGGTTGTCAGTGTGATATAACTTCTGAATGGACAAGTTTGACTGAGAACAGGTCGTGTGTGGGCAGGTTCTGTCCTTTGACTTCTAGAATTGGGTATTACTGAGACACCTAATCCTGTCTAACATGGTTGTCAGTGTGATATAACTTCTGAATGGACATAGTTCATCACTCATTTGTTCTGGGTTCCACCAAGACCACTTGTGAAACCACAGTCAAGGCTTTCTGTGAATCTTCAATCCAGGCTGAACACGGTGCTAGTTCTTCATTTTCAGGAGGCCAGTAAATTCAAAAGTGGGAAGTGGGCCCTGGGAAGGGTCTAGAGGAAAAGACTCTAGTTATCTCACTTTGTGTCCTTTGCCTGCTCTTCTCATGCTCTGATGTGGATTGTAATTTAAGCTGGCTGTGTCCCCTTTTCCTAAGGCAGGTCCATTGTCATAGGTGGCTCCAGATCAGCCTTTGTATGGCCCTAGGTGAAGCACCATAGCAGTGACACATTACTTACCCTCTCCATGACTGTGAGAATTTTGACTTTCAGGAAATGTCTTTGCATATCTGTGTGTGGTGTCTCAATAAGTATTCATCTTTCCTTACACTTGAGTATAGGAAAGATTCATCACTCTTCATGGGAGTGTCTACTCTTGTGTTGAGGGCTCCCCTGGCAAGCCCCAGTTCTTAGCATCTCCAGCCCAACCTGTCTAAACCCAATCAAAAAGGTGATCACACATTTGCTAACTTAGGATGGCTGAAATGAATTCTGCTGAAGTTTGGGGGTAATTTTCATCAACTATGGAGCTACCTTTGTTTGGACAGGACACTCACAATCTCCTATCACACCCATATAGAATTAAAACTTTGTGGATCATTCATAATGTGCTTATTGCTGTCAGGGGACTGAAATTTTCTCACCAATATTCTGAATTAATTACCTAGAAACCTTTATTTCTCGTGATATTGATTAGAGATGTCAAGAAGGGGATGAACCACTTCCTGGGATGTGTTTGAAGTGAATCTTCAATATCCAATACATGAAGTAGTGAATATTTTCTTATGAAGCAGAGAGAGATCTCTGGCTTTGTAATGAGGAGGTGATGAAGGTCTTCCCTAGTGTTTCTGGGAAGGGTCCCGAGGAGGCAAGTAAGGCTTCCAGTGAATCGTAGAAGAACTAGTTAGTAAGCAGGTGAGAAGGGCTACTAATGCTGACCCTATTATTGCCTTCTCTGCATATTCTATTGCATTCTAGAGAGCCCTTGATACTCCCTGTGATATCAGAGAAGAAGAACATGGGGAGATTGTGAGAGGTAGAAGGAGGTTAGACTTCAGTCTCAGTGTAAACCATGGAGAATTACGGTTCTGGGGAAGGCACAATAAGTCCTGGGCAGGAAATTAGAAGGTTCTGGAGGAGATGAAGCTTGAGTTTGGCCTTCCAGTAGTAAGGCTTTCCATCTGGGGACTTCTCGGAACCACTGGGCTTCTCCTACTTCTCTGGGTTCCCCAAAATAATGCCTAGAGTCAGTTGTTAATGATGGTTAGTTTGGGAGGGCCATGAATTGCCTATTGTGCAGCTATTTTTCTGAGAGATTCTTAACCTCATTCTGAGTGGAAAGGGAGGCCAGGGGGAGCAAAGGAGGGACTAATTAGGTGTTCCTCTTGGGGGAGGGAGTTGCTGCACTTTAGCCTAGTGGATTCCTTCAGTTTCCATAAGAATCTGATGCTAAGAAGAGAGGGAAATTCCCCTGGCCATGAACCAAAGTCTCAGACATTCAGATGCTTTGGTCCTGGCACACGTGATCAGGACTTAGTGGTGTTAAGCACTGGGGACAACAGGACTTACCCGCATCATGTCAGCTATGAGGTGACACTGTCCTCCAGATCTACATGGCCGGGCTACCTATGCCTTCCAGGTACAGAGGACTGCATTAGGGAGCAAGGCAATGCTAGCCATGGTGTTTGAAGACAGACAAATCTCATGGACACCAGTTTGAGGACAGTTTCCCTGTTCTTTGGAGACTTCACTTTGTTCCTAGAATTCCCTCTTCCTCTGGTTTATTTTTTGGATTGAGCATGGACTCTCCTGTCCCTATACCATTCAATTATACAAGCTCACTTATCTTTATCTACCTGCAGGGGCTGCTGGGGAGGCACCATCCCAACTCTCCACCTTCACTGAGCAGGAGCAGGAGATGAAAGAGGTGGAGGATCTCACCATTCAGATACAGAGTATAAAATACGAACAAATTGAGCTGTGTGGCTTCATGACCAATTATTACTACAAGGATTTGAACAACAGGTAGCTGTTTATGCCCAGTTCTCTGCTGACCATCTTGATTCCACAGTGTCAAGCCAAGATTTCCTGAGGAATAGGAGGCTGAACCTCAGGGGGTCCTGGTGCCTAACATAATTTTCCTGAATGTTTCAGGGAGTCAGAATTTGCAACCTGGGTAGCTATGAGATGAGGACACAGGCTATTCTGCTTCCTCCAAATGAAAAACAGAGCCTGTGACCTGAATCACACTCCGGGGATAGGGACAGCAGTGTGTCAGCTTTCAACATGCCTCAAAAGAGACCTTGGCAGGTTTTAGTTTGTGAGACATGCTAGTCCTGTGAGTTTGTGGTGAGTCTTTGCACTTGACCAGCAGATGACTGTGTGCTGAAAGATCCTGGCAACAGCTGAAGGGCTTTGTCCCATCCATCTGCATCAGTGTGTTTCTGGAAGGCCCAGAGTTCATCACTACTCCTCTCTGGTCTTGTTCTTTATAATCTGAGTCCATGACACCTCCCTGCACTTCATGGGCAACCTGATTGTAGGTGTGGGTGGGTGGGGAGAGAGAACATGTGGGGTGTGTGTACTTCTGGGAACCTGGGGTCTTTGGCAGAGGCTGAGGTTTTGCCATTCTCACAGTTTCCCAGGGATGCCAGTGCTGAAGCCAGGGAGCCACACTTTGAGCATCACAACTCTTTGCTACTGTGGTCACCTTGGTGCAACACTGGAATCCCCTGTGGAGTTTACAAAGCCATCCTGAAGTTAGGTCTCCTCCCTGGAAATACTGATCATGTGTTCTGGCCTTCTGTGTAGCAATAGGTACCTGTGGATGAGAATCCATGCTCTGAATTCAGGAGAAATGTCGTCATAGGTTCCTGGAGGGCCCAGATATGTGATTCATGGGAAATTCTTAGAGAGCTCATCTGTAGCTCCGAGATCACTGAGGGTGCTCATGTAGCCCTGGATAACTCCCTTTGGACACCCTGCCTCTTCTGGTGGGGCACAGGATAGTAAGTTAAATAGCACCAGGAGGCCCCAGTGTATAGGTGCCAGGCTGTGGCATCTACTGAGCAGGGGCAGTCCAGGACACAGCCTTATTTTCTTGTGATCCTTGAGTCCTATGTTCATGGAGGTCTTTTCTCCTGGGCCATGCCCTACCACAGGATGAATTCTCTTGAGATGCGGGAAAATGAGCATAAGCAGGTGATGTTGGACCTGCAGAAATGGCCCATGGAGATCAGTGATGCCTTGAAGAAGTGCAAGCGGCTGAGAAAGGAGAACAAAACCTACAGGTAAGTGCCTGACACAGCTTTGGAGAGACTGATTCTACCCTCTTTATCTTTGACCCAAAGAGAGGGTTCTGGTTCTAGCCCAACTGCCTCTTACCAAGAAGCCTGACTTGTAGCACTTGAACTTGTGCCTCTTGGACTCAGTTTTGCAGAGTGTGAAAGACAATGAGCCTCTCCCAGTGATGTCCTAAAGAGAAGCCCCTGTATAGAAAAATGATTTGCACCAAGAAGGGAGTGTCATGAAGCCCAGGGCCTCTGGTGCTCTGGCAGTGGTTTCGCAGATCTGGTTTCCATGGGACATGCAGACAGAAGTCCTGTTGGGACCTCTGTCCTTCTGAGATTGTTTGCCCTCTACATGTTGATGCTTCCCCAATACCATGAAGAGTTCAGAAAAGGTGTGGGCTACACCCTGTTCTCAGGCACACAGTATCAGTTTTGGTGCCAGGGTTTTCAGAAGTAGTTTGAATCTTTCTGGAATTTGTGTTTTCTCTGGATTTTGACAGATACTGGCATGGCTAATGTGAGCTCCAGTCTTGGGTTATCTGGAGTGTGCAGCTTTTCAGGGCTGGTGGTACTAGGGTTGGCAAATGGAGGATGGATGGGATTCATCATCTTTGGATGGTGGTTCAGTTACCTTCACAGTCAGATCGTACCAGAATTGCCTGAGCTGAAGAATAGCATACATGTATTGAGAGCTGAGAAGATAAAGTTGTGGGAGGAGCAGATTGCACTGCAAGAATCCTGTGAGGAGGTGAAGAAGCTCTTGAAGGAGCTCCGTGAGAAGATCTGTGACCCCTGTGCTGAGAAGCATCAGGTAGGCTGAGGGAGTAGGGGCATGCTTCCTACCAGTCCAACCATAAACAGAGAAAACCGACATGTATCCATACACCTACCCATCCAGACGACCACCTACTGCCACCCACTTGTTCATATCTGTGATCATTCACAAGTCTCTGGAGAGTTACTCTCTTGCAAGGAACTGGATGATGGACAAGAAATCCTCCTGTTCTGCTGGATGCTGGAGTCCATTGAGGGAGATGGATCAGTTACACATCACACACCTACATGGCATTATGGTCAGAGGGAGTTACTCAGGGAATAGAACAGAGCTTTCATTGATAAGGTCAGCAGCCTGTGGCTCATTTCCTTTGCAGGGGGTCACATGAGATCACAGGTAGGTAGCAACTTGCAAGGACTAGAGCCCAGTGCCAATGCCAAGTGGGTGTTTCTCATCTTTATATTTGGGGCGGTCAGGAATGTGGTCTTCTCCTTTCTTCTGTATTCCAATGCCTTCTCTTCCCATTGATCAACTCTTGGCTCACACTGACAGAAGCCTGAGTAGCAGATTGTCAACCCTGTTTTCTGTGGGTAGTGTAGAAAAGTTTCCCTGTCCTGGAGCTTCCAGATGACCATAGATGCAGGGGGACTTTTACAGGCTAAGGACTGGGGTGACACTTGGGAGGCTGCAAGAGAACATTTTATCTAAATACCTCAGCAAGATTTAAGCACACTGTGTGTGTCCCTAGGAATTTTTAGTCCCCAAGTGACGGATAGCAGTGCTGTGGGTCTCAGTAGAAAAGCCTGGTGTGCATGGTCTAAATTCAACTGCTCATTCAGTGTGATGTCCTCTTCATTTATTCTGCTCACTTATGTTTTATGTGGTCCATGTGTGATGTGTACATGCATGTGTAGATGTGTACAATGGTGGGTCTGTTTCCAGACAGATAATGACATCTGTTGTTGTTCTCTGTTGTTCTTTCCCTTATTCCCTTGAGCCCAGACCTCTCAGGGAACATGAAAATTTCTGCTTCGGTTAATCTGGCTGGCCAGCACTCTTTGGATCTGCTCTCCAATGTGGATCTTCTGTCTTGTTTGGTCTCTCCCAATTGTTACAAATTTCAATAGTTCGGAAAGAGGATGGATGTGGTCGCTCTCTCCATTTTACACATATTTATTCTTTTGAAATTTAACGTGTTTTGCAATAAATATCAAAATTCAAACAGTATAGCTTTATTAAAAATGAAAAGTAGACTTTTTTCCTTTCACTACACAGAGATAACACCACAGGAAATGTCTGGTTGGTCTTACTGACTTCACAGCATGGAATCCCACAGTGCATCTCCTTGCTGACATTGCGCTGATGACTGTGTTATGGGCATGGCTGTGTCTTAGGACAGATTCCCTCTCATAGTTGTAGAGTGTGCATTCCTGAAAAGCAATGCAGGTGATGTCACTAGCCTCCTTCCTACTGACATTGGGGATGAATTCCTATTATATACACTGTAACCTTTTGAAGACTTCCTGAGTGTTGATTATGAGTCAATGTCTTTCACATGAGCTGTCAAGATTATATGTGAAAAAGCCAAGATAGGTTTAGTGAAGAGACTATGATGGATCAACTTAGAACCTGTGGGATCAGAGAGTCTCAGTATGGATAAAGTTCATGGAAGGAAAAGAAATTGCAGTGCAGGGTAGCATAACCTGGCTGAGTCTAAGAGTCTTGTAGACAGCAGGGAGGACCTTCTACCTCCCCCTGCAGAAGAAAAGATTATGAAAGACAGCAATGACCTCCATGGCCATTCTGCGTTCAGAACTGTGTGTGTGTGTGTTTATGTATATATCTATGTACATACATATTGTTGTATGGCTCGTTTTTGCTCATCTGTGTGTGTGAACTTCTATATGTGTTTGTGTGTATGTCTGTGTGTGTGTCTGCTGCCTGTTGTTTCCACAGTAGTATGTATCCCTTTGTGGGTATATGTGCCCTTGTGTGGTTGAGTGTGGTTGTGTGGGCCCATGTTCCCTGTATGTGTAGGGATAAGTGCTTTTGTGAGTATGGGTGCAAGTATGTGTTTGTGTGCATGTTTGCATGTGTGTATTTCTGCACATTTGTATGACCTACTCATGAAGCATCTATAATGATGATGGAATCTAGTTTTCCTGAGAAATCAATGTTATCGCTCACCTTGTGTCCATCAAATACTGTTTGCTGCTGCCCATCTTTCTGCAAGTCCACCCAGTGCTCTAGAATAAAAGCACACAAAACTACTCTAATTCAGTGGTTTTATGGTGTTTTTAGAGGGAAAATATATATCTTCCAGAAAAGACTTCAGAGAAAATCAAAGGAATGTAGTACAGGAAGGTGAGGAGGGGGTCACTGTGGTAAATCAAGGCGTCTGAGGGACAGGATAGACCTGTAAATGATTTGTGTCCCTTCCCTGCTCTGGGTGAATGGTGACTGCACATTCAATGGTCAGGTAGCTCACTGTGTCTTCTGTGTCCCCTGCTTTGTCCTCATCTGCATTGCCTGCTATCATTTTCTTTCCACCTTTGCCTAACCTAAGCTCAGTTAACATTGGAGCTTAAACTGAATTTTATTCATTGAGAGATAATGTTCTTCCAGCTGTATCTAAGTCCAGCAGAAGTACCATAGCTATATTGTGTGCTAATGGCGCTATTTCAGTGCACCCCACTTAGACTCATGATGGTCTAAAGCACTCACCATGTGCCCTATCTGTAGAACTCAGAAATTTTTTATTCAAATTGTTCACTCTGAGTTAAAAATCAGTCTCCTGGAGGGTTGGGAGAAATGAGGACCCTCAGAGATGCTGAAGGTATAAAATGATGTGGTGCAGTTCAGAAAGTTCAGAACGTTAGACTGCAGACCCCAGGTGACCCAGTGATTACAGAACATGAGGTAGGTGTCCACAGAGAAGCTAGGCAACATCAGGGCTGTGGCAGTAATCCGCAGAGTAGCCTCACAGTTAAACTACCCAGATCTCCACCATTTGATGAGTGAAAAAGCACAATGTGATTGAGCCCTTCCATGGAATGTTGTTCACCATGATTTAATACATACATCATTTGACCCTGACTTAGTCAGTGTTTTGTTACTCAAAGAAATTCCTGACACAACCACCTCACAGGGAGGAATTGTTGATTTTAACTCTTGGCTGTCAATTTTTTGATTTCTTGAGCTCATTGCTTTGGATCTGAAGTGAGGCAGCCTGTGGCAAAGGGAGCTTCTTTTGGAGGAAGTTGCTCACCTTGGGGGTCACTGGTAAGTTAACAGGACCAGAGTGCAGGTCCACTAGCATCCAGTGGTCCTGTGCTGGGAACATTCCTGTTCTCCACAGCCTGGGAAACTTTCTGAACAGGGTTGGCTAAGGAGCCAGGACTCCAGAGCTCCACCTGCCTGTGAATTAGATTGACGGGATGGACATTTGAATGACTGAGCTGCCGCTCTCTCATGCCCATGTGTTTCTCTTATACAACAAAAATTAATGTTCTTCTCAACAGTTTCCCTGGTGATTTTTCCTTACATTATCACTAACTGGTAAACTAAACATGTTACTGCTTTACAGTGTGCTTGTAAGTATACATACATGTATTTGTTTGTGTTCATGAATTCATGTATATACATGAGTGAGCAACCCTCCTATGAGAATGCAATCTTCTAATAAACAGGAGCAAGAAAGCCTGGATGAAAGACTGAAGAACCTGCTGAAGCAGGAGAAGCTGGCCACCCAGAAAAGGGACTTGGCAGAAAAGCTGCAGCATCATCTCAGTGTCCCTGAGATGAGGTAAGAGCCCAGCTGGGAGGAGCAGTTAGAACCAAGTAGGTCACCTGTACCTAGATCTCTGTCCTTTTTGGGATTCTCACTTTCTGGATGTTTCTTGGTTACAGCCAGGGAAAGAACACCTTAGGGTATTAGGCTGATCCAGTCAACAAGAACTTCACCAGGAAACACTGATTTTTAGTTTTTCTGGGCATTGTTTTTACCTTATTTCCTTCTGAGCTCTCTTGTATCTTCTTAGCATCTGTTACTTCATTTCTCCACAAAATTCAACCTCTGATAGTCCTAAACCTATCAGAACGAAGGTTAGTTGTGGAAGACAGTGTGTGCTCCTGTCACTTTACTTTCCTTCCAGAACATCAGCTTTAGTGAGTCTACATTGAGTTCACCAGGTTGCTCACACTCACGTAGTATCTAATCAAGGCCATTCATAACTGTCTTGAATCGTTATGCAGACATTGCTACACTGTTTTTTCCAAAGTCTATACAACTGGAGAAATGTGCTGTATTTTCTTGCTTAGCACAGTGTAGTTCTCAGTTCATCTTCAAGCACATTCTAAAAGCTGAGAAAAAAATCCAAGCCCAGGTGCACTCTGACCCTTCTCCCTTGGGGAACACCCTCAGTTGAAAAGTCATGTTGGATTGTCCAGCTTAACAGAGCTGATTCAGATCAACAGATGACAGAGCAGGTTCCTTCCAGGCTTTTCCCCTAACTGCCTTCCTCCTCTAGGTCAGAGAATCTCCATTGTGAGGTGGAACAGGTCACAGCCCAGGATGAGAGCCTCCTGCAGACAGAGCTGCCGCAGCAGGTCTAAGTCTCACAGGCAAGTGAACCACCATTTCATCCTATCCCCAGCAAATTTGGCATTGGGGGGACTAGGAGTTCTCGACCTTGGCTTCCAGTATGAATGGAGCCTGATTGTTTTCTAGCTGGTGTCCCAGCCAGGCTGCTTATTGGTCTGATTTCTTTTTCTTCTAATATAGCGATCTTGAGAGTGCTGAGGAGACCCAAGAAGTCAAAGATGCCTCGAACCCATGACATTCTACACCCATGGATCAAGGCCTCCTCCTCAGAAGACACCCCCTTATATCTGTGGACTTACCAATGAAGTGAATACCAGCTGACCTCCACGTGATCCATCTCCAAGTATATCCATCAAAAACTGCCCAAAAGGGCTACCAAGAATGCTCTTGAAACATGTCTCAAACTTACTGATGGTGAGGCCTTGACTCACAAATCTTCAAGGAAAAACCTGGCTATACTAGCTTTGAAAATGCTTTTTACAATTGGCAACAGACTTCTTACCATGTTTCCAAACATGTCCAGTGACAGTGTAGGTCTGTGTGACTAAATCTGAAGAAAGAGAATGCTGGTTGCTTAATTTTTTTGTTTCATTTTTGGTTGAATTTTATTTGCTTTGCTTTGTTGATTTTCTTTGTTATGGTTTGATGTTCTGCTATATTTATTTGTTCTTTGGATTTTTTGTATTTTGGTATTTTTTAAAGGATATTCACTATTTATATTGACTGCTCCCTTTAAGCCCCTATTGAATAAAATGACTAATTAATACAAAAATGATTTCCAACTCTTCTCTCTTAGAACCAATTTCTTTGGTCGGGTGTGGCGTCTCACTCCAGTAGCCCCAGAACTACCTGCAACACCATAACTCTTGAGTGCCCAACTTGGGCTGCATAATAAGTTCACAGTCAGCCAGAACTATCCTGGGGTGTGAATGTGGACAGTGTTGCCAGCTTGGATATCCATTGCATGGTGGGAGAAATATCCATACTGTATCCTTGTGGTCATATATTTATCCATCCCTAAAATATAACTTTCTGTTTATACATTTCATGAAATAATCATGTATGCCAAATTAATAAGAAACACAATAGTATTGCTGTAAAACCTCTCTGGAAATGAAAACACTTACTAAGGGACTATGAAAGAAATTCATGGCCTGCTTGCCATCAGGGACCATGATAATGTCCTTGCCTGGGCTGCTGCCTAGGGCCATATCCAGTCCACGGCCCTGACACAGATGTGGGGATTCTTTTTGGTATCCATGATTCCTCTTACCAGTGAGGCCCTTGCAGTCACCTGCAGACTAGGTGACCACCTGTGACCATGTTGGTGTTAAAGGGATGTGCCCCCATAGGGGGCATGTGTGTCTTAGAGTGCTATGCTGATATCCAGGCGCAGAGTGACATCTGGGCAGAAACTGATACTGAGGGCCTTGTCTGGTGTAAACGGTGGCCGCTCTTTCATTCCTGGCTGCCCAGACACGAACAATCAGACAGAAATTAAATTGATTGCAACATTGTTCACCCAATAGCTTAGGGACATTTCTATTAGCCCTTTTCTATTAATCTGTGTATTGTCATAAGGCCGTGGCTTACCTAGGTTATGGTGTCTTTCCCCTTCAGTAGCTATATGGTTTCTCCTTGACTCCATATATCTATATTTCTCTTGTTTGGATTTCCCACTTGGCTTTATTCTGCCCTGCCATAGGCCAAAGCTGATTCTTTATTAACCAATGGTAATAAAACATATATACTGCATACAGAGTACAATCTCACATCCATCTGGGTCAAAGTCTCTTCTTCAGTCAGAGTCTGAGTTGATGTCTCATGCTCCTGTTGCCATCAAAGACAGGGCAGACATCTGGAATAGGACCGCATCCTGGGGACATGGCACTCCTGGGTCCATACCAATCTGATTGACCTGCACTGTCAACCAGGGCCCTGGAGACATCCAGGTCTAGACTGCTGCCAAAGGCCATGTCTGGATCGCATATGCTGCCACAGCCTCAGTCTATGTTAATGTCAATGTCCCCTGTTACCACTGAAGCAGGAGAGGTTAACAAAGAGTTACTTAACCTGCCCCTCACTGACTGTGGCACTCGGGAGAGTGGGTCCTGCACCTGAACTGAGCAGCACAATAGAGTGTTGTAGAATAGAGTGGTGATGCAGGTAAGCTGGCCCCGAGGGTGTGAGAGCAGCAGAACTGAGTCCGCCCTACTCTGTCCACCTTGTGTTGGCAAAGGTGAGGGAAACATGTCTGCCCCACCTGAGCATATGCAGCTGTAGCTGGTGGGAGAGTTGGCCTCTGGGCCATGAGAACAGAAGATCTCACCATTGGCAGAAATTGGGATTATGGACCCAGGACCTCACCTGGTCAAAATATTAGAGCTCTCCCCGGTGGTCAGAGTGAAGGTAAGTGAGATGTGAGGGTATGGGAGGAGGAGAATTGACTTCTCTCCATTCTGCCTGCTGCCTTGGGAGAACTAGCTGGGGCAGTGCTGGAGAGCTGGCCTGGGTGGTGAGATGAGAAAGGGTGGTGAGCTATCCAAACTACTACCACCTAAGCACAGAACCTATGAGTTACAATCCTCTTCATCTAGGTACTGCGGGAGTGTGTGAAGGGCCCAGATGTACAGATCCAAAGCTGAGGATCTCCATGACACAAGGCATCAATAGAATATTCAAGAAGGGGATATGTGAACGTCCATTATCTATAGTGTAGAGAAACCAGAGGCAAGGAAGTCTTATCAGAAGATATGTATGGACTAAATGGTATACTGTTATTATTGGGTCACACAACATCTTTCTTGATAAGAATTTTGTTTGTTTGTTTGTTTGCTTTTAATTTTGTGTAATGGATATTATACTGAAAACAATCTAAAGATTTAATAATATCAATATTAAAATCCCAGTACTTTATATAATTTACAGGGATATAAAAGCATTAAAAACATATGTAATTAGAAAATACTCAGAATTGTCAAAGCTATTCCTAAGTAGAAATAGTAAGGTAGAAGATATCACAGTTTCTGATATCTATTTATAGAACAGCATCATGGGAGCAAAACGACATTTTACATTAATGAAAGAGACACACAGAACAATGGAATTATTCTTAAGGTCTCATAAAGCAATATAACTACAGCAATGCAATGGTGAAAGACATCTTCAATAAATGATGCTGGGAAAAATAAATAGTAGAATAAGTTGTAACTTTGCTACCCTAAAGAATATTAATTAAAAATTGATCAAATATATCGATGCAAGGCTTTAAACACTAATACTGTTGGAGTAGGAAAGGGAAACCAGTTTACTAGGAATTCTTATTGTGATTGCATCATATCTACATACTGATTTGGGTAGAATAGTCATTTTTACAATATTAATTCATGCGATATATGGAAAAAAATTCAAGACTTTTTTCACATACACAGAAAAACAACTCACTTAAATGATCTCTTTCATAAGTTATCTTGGTCATGATGTCTCTTCACAGCAATAGAAAAATAACTGAGGCCAGAAGTCAGGTTGAACCACCTGTAACATGGACCAAAGAGAGAAAGAAACTAAATATCTTGTGGACTGAGACTGAAGCAGATGTTTAAAGACTGGAGTCTGTATTTGTCATGTGGATATAAATTTGCAGAGAAATAACAGAAGACTGCTGGAGAATATCAATCACTATGTTTTGTAAGACATCTTGGTAGAGATAAATTCTGTCAGAATTTTCCAGGAGACGTTTTCTGTGAGAGGTCCTCCACATAGGGAGAGAACAGTATTTCTGTGGAACAAAGCCCGAGTTGTCTCTGGTAATGACTTCCATCCTATCCTGTCAGAAGAACCACAAATTCCAAGTTTTCTAGGACTTTGATATGAAATTTGTTGCTGTATTTCAGGAGGCACATAGCCCTCCCTCACAGGCCCACTCCCCTCAGCCCTCCTGCCCCCTTGGTTTGTGTGCAGCTTCCCCTGCAGTCTCCCTCCCTGTGTTACTCAGAACACAGTAGTACAGGGCAGAGTCCCACAGCTGCACTGAGGACCTCTGCCTGGGGAAGGAGCTATTAGTCTTATAGAGAGAAGCATGGAAAACTTGCTGTTCTGTCCTCTTGTTGTCTGTGGAGCTCCTGAGCAGTATCCAAGGAGCTTTGACATATTGCACGTACCAGAGAAGGAAAGGGGCTGAATCAGTAGTCTGATAGGTACAGTTCAGCTTCACAGGCAACCCCTCTGTGACAGTAACCAGGCCTTCTGTCTGGGTGACTGAGTCTCCATTGCTCCTCCCTGAAAATAAATAAATAAATAAATAAATAAATAAATAAATAAATAAATAAATAAATAAATAAATAAGGATAAATCACTTTTCTACGAGGAAGAAGGTAAAGACATCCACACTTGTAAGAGAATGACATCAGCACCACTTAGGGTAAATGTGACTTACTGAGCATTAACAGGAGCACAGGGACAGAGCAGGTGTCAGGAAGCATGTTCACAGAAGTCAATGACACTTGGTTCCTGAGTTCACCAAACTCACAGGGCAAGTCTCCCCAGGACCTTATTAAAGCTTCTCACGCTCAAAGGAGAAACTCCGTCTGCGCCGTGACAGTCTGTCAAGTGAAGCTACCACCTGGATGAGATGTTAACCACATCTGAAGAGGCAGCGCCCTCTGCTGATTTCCCTTCACACTGCACACAGATGTCTGCACAGCACATTGTGAATAAACTTGAAACCTCACCCAAAGGTGGCAGGTCTCAAGTCCACAGAGAATGTCTGCAATCGCCAGTGTTACTAAACCATATGTATTCTATTATATTTAGTGTGATGAATATACATAAAATTTATCTATCAATATACATACACATATATACACACACATTCACATAGCTCCTAAAATTTTTCTTTTTCTCATTTATTAGTTCTTAGGAAATGTTACAAAAGATTTTGATTATATCCACCTGCCCCCTACACTCCTACCAGATCCATCTACTCTTCCCTACCAACCCAGTTCCCCACACACACACTTTTAAAAGGAAATAACTCATTTTTTGCTTTACAAGCTGTACAGCACATATTCTCTTGGATGTGTGACCTTCAGTGGAGTGTAGTCAATGCAATGAAGGCCTCACCAATAAAGAAACCTGAATCCGTTTCCCAGCAGCTACCAACTGTCCATAGCTCCTTAACTAAGGGTGAGAATGCCCACTCTCCTTCTGCTTCCTGGAACTCTGTCTGCCCTGATCCTTGCAAGTCTTACCTGTGCTCTCAACCTCCGTGAGTTCATGTGTGCAGCTGCCCTGCTGTGTCCAGATAACACTGTCTCTTTGTGGCCATCCCCATCTATGTCTCTGATATTCTTTCCACCCCTCCTTCCTCAGTGGCCTCTGTTCTTGGGAGGAAAGTGTGTAATGTAGATGTCCCATCTGTGGGTGAATGTGCTATAATCTGTTCTTCTCTGCAGTGTATTCTGGTTCTCTGTGACAATCACCATGTGTGAAACCACAGAAAGGGAATGATGAAATTGTATTTCAAGTTTTAAAAACAGAATAAATTATCCTAAATTGTATTGAGGGACTTGAAGCTAACTTTATTATTTTGTGTTTTCAATGTCTACACTATAGTTGGTACTGACCAACCAACAACTGGCATATGCTGTACTGGAAGGCCTGTGGTACAGGATGTTGATGGGGCTCCAGGCCCTGTGGCAGGTTTGAGGAGTGGCTGCAGGTGTCTGGGGAGCAGTGTGCCCTTGCAACATAGTAGTACATGGCAGAGTCTCCAGGCTGGGTGTCTGTGATGTGCATGGAGAAGTGGTTGGCTTTCTTAGCCAATAAAATTATCAGTCTTTCATCCTGCTTTCTTTCCATATTTGAACCATTGTCTATAATGAGCTTAGGATGCTTTCCATGTCCTTGTTTATACCAAGGAAAGTAAGATGAGGCAGTATCTACATATATGCAGTTGATGACAGTGCTTGCTTCCTCCTGGACTCTCAGGGTAGAAGGATGCTGTTCCACCTGCTGGCCATGGCTCACTCCTATGTAGAAAGATGGAAAAAATGATTGTCAAGCCATCACTATCCAGGATTCTTTTTTTACGATATAAATGACAAAAATAGAAGTCCTCCTGTATTCTCAGAAATACCCACTGAGTATTTTGCGACCCTAAAATCTTAACTCATCATCCAGCTTCAGCCACAGTAACATGAATAAAGTAGGAACATGTGTTCCAATTAAACTAAGCCCCTGGGTACAGTTGTGACTAGCAGGTTAACTACAGCTAAGGGTGTTGCTCTTTCTCAGTAACAATTCTACCTCTTGTCATCAACTCAGTCTCTGGGGAAGAGGCTGTGCTTCTGCCCTAAGCCTGCACAACCAGCATACAAGGAAGTGAGTCCTCTGTCTACCCTCCAGTAGCTGAGGTCTACTACCACCTGCTGGTTGCATCTTTGACCAGCGAGGTCTCTGCTTAAGGGTTCTCTGACCTGTGAGAGACGCAGACACATAAAACAGCAATATGTCATATCAAGTAGGTCCTAGTGCTGAGATAACAAGAATGGTGTTTGTACACACTAGTGAGTCTTCTGTTTCTTCCATATAAATATAGCATAGATTATATACAATCTTTTATATATAAATTCATATACATGAAGTTTCATATATAAATATGTATATATGATGTGGTCATGTGTGTGTTGTATTCCTTATATCTGGAACTGTGAAAGACTTGTATAATAAAAACTGGCAATTTAGGGCAAAATTAAAGAAAAAATCAGAAGATGCAATAATCTCCAATGCTCATTGATCAGTAGGATTAATGTTGTAAAATGGCTATTCTACCAATAGCAATTATTAATAAAAAGAATAAGTCAACAATCTTATATATATTCTGAATTTTTTGTGTTTTCATACAAAGTTGGAGATTTTTATTTCAATTTCTGTGAAGAGTTGTATTAGAATTTTGATGGTGATTGTGTTGAATATATAATATACACTGGAGAAAAGACAGCATCTTCAACAAATGGTTCCAGTATAACTGGATGGCTGTATGGATCAAGGACATAAATACAAGATCTGATATCCTAAATCTAACAGAAGAGAAAGTGGAGAAATAGTTTTGAACTCATTGGCACGGAGGAAGACTTTCTGAACAGAACACTGATAGCAGAGGCATTAAGACCAATGATTAATAAATGGGACCTCATGAAGCTGAGAAACTTCTATATGGTAAAGGACATTATCATTTGGACAAAGCAGCAGCCTACAGAGTGGGGAAATCTCTCTATCAATTAGTCATCTGATGGATGATTAATATCTAAAACATATAAATTAAAAGCTGAAAATCAAGAAAACAAATAATTCAATTCAAACTTTGGATAGAGAACTAAGCACAGAACCCTCAAGAAAATAAAACAGAAATGGCTGAGAAACCTTTAAAGACATGATCAACATCTTTAGCCACCAGGGAAATGCAAATTAAAAGGACTTTGAGATTTCATCTTATACCAGCCAGAATGGCCAATATCAATAAAATAAATCATGTGTTGTCAACGATGTAGAGAAAAGGTGACACTTATTTATTGCTGGTGGGAGTAAACCTTCTCTAGCCACTGTGGTTTCCAAGGAAGCTAGAAACCAATCTACTTCAAGATCTAGCTAAGCCATTCTTGTGTATATATCCCAAATATGAAAATACTTGCTGATTTATATTCACTGCTGCTCTATTCATCATAGCTAGAAACTGGTGACAGCCTAGATGTCCACCAACTGACGAATGGATAATGAAAATGTGAAACATTTAGACAATGGAATATTATTCAGCTATTAAAAATCATAAAATTCTCAGGTAAATGCATAGAGCTAGAAAACATCATCTCAACTGAGGTAACATAGATCCTAAAAGATATTGTATGTTTTCTCTCATATGTAGATGTTAGCTTTTAAGCTTTCAATATATGTAGTTATTGTCCAGATAACCACAGAGGTTGGATACCAAGTAAGGGAGTTGGGGAAGGAGAGACTCCCCGAAGGAATAAAAGATAGAATATGTTGTTGTGGAGAGACAGGGATACTAGGAGAATTAAAATGGGAGGAGATGGGAGAAAAGGGTAAAGGAGGGACTATGGGGAGGACAACTAACACTAAAGGACATTTGAGAAACCAACATGGAAACCTACTACGGTAGAAGATTCCTAAAACACATATATGTTTAAAAGGGATCTAAATGGAGTTACCAAATAACAGCCGAAACAACTGGACATCTTATGCCACCAAGTAAAACCCCCAGTGCCAGAAATGGGTGATACCTTACTGAGCTTTTGATCAGAGACCCCATGGAAATCCCCAAATATATTAGGTTATTTCCAATGCCATTGATTACTTTCCATAAACTGATAGTAAAGCTCTATTGCTGAAAATATCATTCACTTCTATCATCAAATATGGAATAGATGAGCTAGTGCCTAATTAGAAATTTTGCCTTTATTGATTAGCCCCCATGGTAGTAGAAGCTATTCTACTTGATACCAAAAGATAAAGATAATCACCAATATTACCAAACTACAAATCTGTGACTTACAACAGTGAGACATTCTAGTTTGAGGCACAAATGTTATAGGAGCAACCAGCCACTTTGTGATTCCACGAGATAAAGCTCAGACCTACACTGACAAAGTGGCTTAGAACCCCAAACTGATATGTCACGGTCTTAGGGGATGCCTGCTATTATTATTCTGATAAAGGAACATAGCAATAAAATGTCTCTTAATTGCACCTTGCCCAATCCACATCAGAGAAGCTTCTTCTTCTAGTAGATGGGAAACCCCCGAGTGCACAATGTGTAGAAAGTGACAGACATTGGGGCATTGAGTCCTAAATGGGATGTTTTGATTGAACCCCTCCTCACAAGGCTCAGGGAGGTATGAGGAGAGGAGGCAGCAAAATTGTAAGAGCCAGAGGTGATGCATGACTCCAAGGAAACAGTGACTTCTAGGCACAGAAGGACTGATGTACATATGAACTCATGTAGACTGTGGCAGCAAACACAAGGTTTGCACAGGTTCAATCCAGTAGTCCCAGCACTGAGAGGAGGGGGAACTGTTTATATAATTCTTTGATACTTTCATACATGCATATAACATATTTTGGACATATTCACCCACGCCATCCCTCTCAACTTTTTTTAAATATATATATTATATATAACAGGGAGACCCCTGTTAATATATATATATTATAATAATTCACTGGGTTCAATTTGTTCTGCCAGTATAGGGACTGGAGTTGGGCATCCACTGAGACATGATTGACCAAAGGGGTTCCAGTTCTTAAACTGACTGTCATTCCCCAGAAGAGATCAACTGTCAACAGCTCCTCAGAAGCCCCGCCCCCAGAAGGGGCGTTCACTGGGGGCATAGCTGTCACTCCAGGTCTAAGGGCAGCGCATGCGCGGGTGGGCGAGGCTGTTGCAGGGGTAGTCAAGGAGACCCCTGTTAAGCTTCAGGCTCCTTCACTCCCGCGGATCCCCGACCTCTCCCCAGCCGCCGCCAAGGAGCTGCCGCCTCTCGTCGGTCACCGCCAAGGCGCGGAGCTGCTTGGATTTGGCCGCGGGTGAGCCTGGGAAGCCAACCGGTGAGGGCTCAAGGTAGTTGAGGGAAGTCTGGGCGTCTGAGGAGCAGTCGCGCGCAATGGCCTCTCTGCCTCGGTTGCCCGCGACCATGCGCGAGATACAGGACCCGGGTCAGGCGAGAGCAACGCGGGGGTGGACCCTTCTCCCTAGCATCCGTGGCCAGGGGTGGGTGGCGCAGCCGCGGATCCCAGCCTCCATGGATGCGCATTCTCCTGCGACCATCTTCAGTGGCTCCTGCTGGGATTTTCCTCTGAAGGACAGGTGCTCGGCGTGGACATCGCAGGAAAGAGCTCCCTGGTACAGCGGATCAGTCAGGTAAGCACTGCGTGCCCTGGCAGTCTTAGGGCATTTTCCCACGCTTTCTCTAGGGGAGGGGGTGTGACCAATGCTCATAAAACTGCATTCAGATCCTCAGCTGGGGCCCTAGTGCATACCCAGCTAGTCGCTGCTTTTGGTAAATAGAACTCGCGGGATGCATGAAACGATGTAGAAAACCCTGTTTTCTTCTAGTTGAGAAACTGTCTATCCACCCCCATTCCCACCCCATCTTGCCTCTGAAAGATTGGGTCACGTTAAGTTTCTAGACCCTACTGTGAATTCAGGAATTCATAATGAAAATTGGATTTTGGTGTTCTGTCTTTGCTTTTCTACTCCATAATGAAGCTCCTTTGAGAGTTCATTGCCAAAGTGATGTATCTTTTTATGCTTACTACCGCCACTCCCTTATCATCCCCATTTATTTCCAGAAGTCGCTCATTCATGTTTTTAAACCATTCCATTTTCCGGATCTGAAAAGTGCTCCAGATTTTGAAAGGTCATTGTCTGTAGAGGCGTTCCCATGAACTGAGATGATTCTGAGATAAATAGGTGTCATTTTGTACACTTTCATTTCTTGGGGATTTACAGAATGCATTAAGCACGTGCCTTCTTATGTTTTGGGTGCATTCATTTCCCTGCATTTGGTTGACTGGAGTTTTGCTGTGATGATGATTCTGTTTTAATTCCCGAAGTAGAACTAGCTTAATTGTCCTATCATTCATATTGAAACACAATGGTCATGTCCTTTCATGTTAATTTCAGTTGCATCTCTTTGGCATCTGTTAGTTAAAGTTTTCTTTGGAAAATACTGCAAATGATATTTTGATATTTTGATTTATTTTCTTTTTTTTATTTTTCCATTCAAAAATTTCCACTTCCCTCCCTCCTCCCATTCCACTCCCACTCCCCCACTCACCCTCCTCTTTCCCCCTGCAGTCCTAAAGAGAGGGCATGGTACCCTGCCCTGTGGGAAGTCCAAGGTCCTCCCCTCTCCATCCATGCCTAGGAAGGTGAGCATCCAAATAGACTAGGGTCCCCAAAAGCCAGTACATGCAGTAGAAACAAGTCCCAGTGTCATTATCAATGGCTTCTCAGTCAGTCCCCACTGTCAGCCAGATTCAGAGATTACATGCTCATTCAGTCCCAGTCCAGCTGGATTTGGTGAACTCTCATTAGATCAGGCACACTGTCTCAGTGGGTGGACCAATCCGTCACAGTCTTGACTTTCTTGCTTATCTTCTCCCTCCTCTGCTCTTCAACTGGACCTTTGGAGCTCAGTCCAGTGCTCTGATGTAGGTCTCTGTCTCTCTCTCCATCCATTGCCTGACAAAGGTTCTATGGTGATATTCGAGAAATTCATCAGTGTGACTATGGGACAAGGGCAGTTCAGGCATCATCTCCTCTGATGCCCAAGGACCTAGCTAGGGGCATCCCCGTGGACACTTGGGATCCCATCTAGAGCCAAGTTTCTTGCCAACACTAAAATGGCTCCCTTGATGAAGATATCTTCTTCCCTGCCCCTTTATCCACCCTTCCTCTATCTCTGCCCTCCCACTCCCCCAAGTTCTCCCAAATCCTTCCCTTCTCCCTTCTCTCTCCCCCTCTCCCCTTTCTCCCACTCACACCCCTATGCTCCCAACTTTTGCCTGGCAATCTTGTCTGCTTCCAATTTCTAGGAAGATCTATATATGTTTTTCTTTGGGTTCACCTTATTGTTTGGCTTCTCTAGGCTTGTGAACTATAGGCTAAATGTCCTTTGTTTATGGCCAGAGCACACTAATGAGTGAGTACATACCATATTCATCTTGTGGGGTCTGGGTTATCTCACTCAGTAAAGTGTTTTCTATTTCTATCATTTGCATGCAAAATTCAAGATGTCATTGTTCTTTTAACCACTGAGTAGTACTCTAATGCATGTATATTCCATACATTCTTTATCCATTCTTCCATTGAGGGTCATCTAGGTTGTTTCCAGGTTCTGGCTATTACAAATTAAGCTGCTATGAACATAGTTGAACAAATATTTTTGGAGTATGATTGGGCATCTCTTGGGTATATTCCCAAGAGTGCTATTGCTGGATGCTGAGGTAGGTTGATCAAAATTTCCTGAGAAACCACAACACTGATTTCCAAAGTGGTTGCACAAGTTTGCATTCCCACCAGCAATGGATGAGTGTTCCCCTTACTCCACATCCTCTCCAGCATAGGCTATCACTGGTGTTTTTGATTTTAGCCATTCTGACAGGTATAGGATGGTATCTCAAAGTTGTTTTGATTTACATTTCCCTGATCGCTAAGGGGGTTGAACTTGACCTTAAGTGTGTTTTGGCCATTTGACTTTCATCTGCTGAAAATTCTCTGTTCAGTTCAGTACCCCATTTTTAAATTGGATTAATTAGAGTTTTGATGTCCAGTTTCTTGAGTTGTTTATATATTTTGGACATCAGACTTTTGTCTGATATGGGATTGATGAAGATCTTCTTCCATTCAGAAGGATGCTTTTGTCTCAATGACAGTGTTCTTTGCATTAAAGAGGCCTCTCAGTTTCAGGAGGTCCCATTTATTCAATGTTACGCTTCTTTTCTGTGCTACTAGGGATAATGTAGGAAGTAGTTTCCTGTGTCCATGTGTTGCAGTCTACTTCCCAAATTCTTTTCTATCAGGTTAAGTGTGTTCACATTGATACTGAGGTCTTTAATCCATTTGGACATGAGGTTTGTGCATGGTGATGGATATGGATCTATTTTCATTCTTCTACAGGTTGACATCCAGTTGTGCCAGCACCATTTGTTGAAGATGCTTTCTTTCTTCCATTGTATACATTTTGCCCCTTTGTCAAAAATGAGGTGTTCATATGTTTGTGGGTTAAAATTCGGGTCTTCTATACGATTCCATTGGTTGACTTCTCTGTTTTTATGCCAATTCCAACCTGTTTTCACTACTGTAGCTCTGTAATAGAGTTTGAAGTCAGGGAAGGTAATGCCTCCAGAAGTACCTCTATTGTATAGGAATGTTTTGGCTATCCTGGGTTTTTTGTTTTTCCATATAAAGTTGATTATTGTTCTCTCAAGGTCTGTGAGGACTTTTCTTGGGATTTTGCTTTTGAATTGAGTTGAATTTATAGATTGCCTTTAGTAGAACTGCTGTTTTTACTATGTTGATCTTACCCATCCAAGAGTATGGGACATCCTTCCATTTTCTGAAATCCTCTTCGATTTCTTTCTTCAAAGCCTTAAAGTTCTTGTCAAATAGATCTTACACTTCCTTGGTTAGTGTAACTCCAAGATACTTTATGCTATTTATTTGTGGCTATCATGAAAGGTGAAGTTTCTCTGATTTCCCTCTCTGCTTCTCTATCTTTTTTTTATTGAGAAAAGGAAAAAAGGTATCTGCCACCTCCCAGCCTCCCATATCCCTCCCCTCCCCCTTTTCTCACCCTTCTCCCCCTCCCCCAAACTCCTGTCCCCCTCCCTCTCCAGTCCAAAGAGAAGTCAGGGTTCCATGCCCTGTGGAAAGTCCAAGGTCCGCACCCTCCGTCCATCTCTAGGAACATCCAAAATGGCTAGGCTCCCACAAAGCCAGAACATGAAGTAGGATCAAAACCCCCTGCCACTGTCCTTGGCTTCTCATCAGTCCTCATTGTTCGCCATGTTCAGAGAGTCCGGTTTTATCCCATGCTTTTTCAGTCAAAGTTCAACTGCCCTTGGTGAGCTCCCAATAGATCAGCCCCATTGTCTCAGTGGGTGGGTGCACCCCTCGTGGTCCTGACTTCCTTGCTCATCTTGTCCCTCCTTCTGCTCCTCATTGGGACCTTGGGAGCTCAGTCCAGTGCTCCAGTGTGGGTCTCTGTCTCTATCTCCATCCATCACCAGATGAAGGTTCTATGATGATATGCAACATATTCGTCAGTATTGCTATAGGATAGGGTCATTTCATGTTCCCTATCCTCAGCTGCCCAAGGGACTAACTGGGGACATCACCATGGGCTCCTGGGAGCCACTTTAGGGTCAAGTCTCTTGCCAACCCTAAGGTGGATCCCTTAACTAAGAATTGTGCTTCCGTGCTCCCCTGTCCAACCTTCCTTTATCCCAATCCTCCTGTTTCCCCAAGTTTCCCCCCTCCTTCCCTTCTCCCTTTCCTCTCCCCATCTTCCCTTACCCCCATCCCACCCCACCCCCAAGATCACAATTTTATCCCCGGCAATTTTGTCTACTTCCAATAGCCAAGAGGATAACTATATGTTTTTCCTTGGGTTCACCTTCTTATTTAGCTTCTTTAGGTTCACCAATTGTAGTCTCCGTGACCCTTATTTATGGCTAGAAACCAATTATGAGTGAGTACATCCCATGTTCATCTTTTTGGGTCTGGGATACCTCACTCAGGGTAGTGTTTTCCATTTCCATCCATTTGCATGCAAAATTCGAGAAGTCATTGTTTTTTACCGCAGCATAGTACTCTAATGTGTAGATATTCCATACTTTCTTCATCCATTCTTCCATTGAAGGGCATCTTGGTTGTTTCCAGGTTCTGGCTATTACAAATAATACTGCTATGAACATAGTTGAACAAATGCTTTTGTCATATGATAGGGCATCTCTTGGGTATATTCCCAAGAGTGGTATTGCTGGGTCCATGGGTAGGTTGATCCCGAATTTCCTGAGAAAGTGAAACACTGATTTTCCACAGTGGTTGCACAAGATTGCATTCCCACCAGCAATGGATGAGGGTACCCCTTCCTCCACAGCCTCTCCAGCAAAGACTATCCTTGGTGTTTTTGACTTTAGCCATTCTGACAGGTGTAAGATAATATCTCAAAGTTGTTTTGATTTGCATTTCCCTGATTGCTAAGGAGGTTGAGCATGACCTTAAGTGTCTTTTGGCCATTTGAACTACTTCTGTTGAGAATTCTCTGTTCAGTTCAGTGCCCCATTTTTTAATTGGGTTAATTAGCATTTTAAAGTCTAGTTTCTTGAGTTCTCTATATATTTTGGAGATCAGACCTTTGTCTGTTGCAGGGTTGGTGAAGATCTTCTCCCAGTTAGTAGGTTGCCTTTTTGTCTTAGTGACAGTGTCCTTTGCTTTACAGAAGCTTCTCAGTTTTAGTAGATCCTATTTCTTCAATGTTGCCCTTAATGTCTGTGCTGCTGGGGATAAACCTAGGAAGCGATCTCCTGTGCCCATCTGTTGTAGGGTACTTCCCACTTTCTCTTCTATCAAGTTCAGTGTGTTCGGGCTGATATTGAGGTATTTAATCCATTTGGACTTGAGTTTTGTGCATGGTGATGGATATGGATCTATTTTCATTCTTCTACAGGTTGACATCCAGTTGTGCCAGCACCATTTGTTGAAGATGCTTTCTTTCTTCCATTGTATACATTTTGCCCCTTTGTCAAAAATGAGGTGTTCATATGTTTGTGGGTTAAAATCCGGGTCTTCTATACAATTCCATTGGTCAGCACCTCTGTTTTTATGCCAATTCCAACCTGTTTTCACTACTGTAGCTCTGTAATAGAGTGTGAAGTCAGGGAAGGTAATGCTTCCAGAAGTACTTTTATTGTATAGGAATGTTTTGGCTATCCTGGGTTTTTTGTTTTTCATGTAAAGTTGATTATTGTTCACTCAAAGTCTGTGAGGGCTTTTCTTGGGATTTTGATTTTGATTTTGAAATGCCATTTTTACCATGTTGATCGTCCCAATCCAAGAGCCAGGGAGGTCCTTCCATTTTCTGGTATCCTCTTCAATTTCTTTCTTCAGTGCCTTAAAGTTCTTGTCAAATAGATCTTTCACTTCCTTGGTTACAGTTACCCCAAGATATTTTATGTTGTTTGTGGCTACCGTGAAAGGTGAAGCTTCTCTGATTTCCCTCTCTGCTTCCATATCCTTTGTGTATAAGAGGGCGACTGATTTTTTGGAGTTGATCTTGTATCCTGCCACATTAGTAAAGCTGTTTATCAGCTGTAAAAGTTCTTTGGTGGAGTTTTGGGGGTCGCTTGTTTACACTATCATATCATCTGCAAATAACCAACGTTTAACTTCTTCCTTTCCAATTCGAATCCCCTTGATCCCATTATGTTGTCTTTTTGCTATTGCTAGAACTTCAAGCACTATATTGAAGTGTTATGGCGAGAGTGGACAGCCTTGTCCTGTTCCTGAGTTAAGCGGGATGGCTTTGAGTTTCTCTCCATTTAATTTGATGTTAGCTGTCGGCTTGCTGTATATAGCTTTTATTATATTTATGTATTACCCTTGTATCTCTAATCGCTCCAATACTTTTATCATAAAGGGATGTTGAATTTTGTCAAATGCTTTTTCAGCATCTAATGAGATGATCATATGGTTTTTTCTTTCAGTTTATTTATATGATGGATTACATTGATAGATTTTCGTATGTTGAACCAGCCCTGCATCTCTGGGATCAAGCCTACTTGATCATAATGGATAATTTTTCAAATGTGTTCTTGGATTCGGTTTGCCAGTATTTTGTTGAGGATTTTTGTGATGATGTTCATGAGTGAGATTAGCCTGTAATTCTCTTTCCTGATGAGTTTTTGTGTGGTTTTGGTATCAGAGTAACTGTAGCTTCATAAAAGGAATTTGGAAATGACCCTTCTGTTTCTATATTGTGGAATACATTAAGGAGTATAGGTATTAGCTCTTCTTGGAAGTTCTGGTAGAATTCTGCATTGAAACCATCTGGTCCTGGGCTTTTTTTGGTATAGAGGTTTTTGATAACAGCTTCTAATTCTTCGCGACTAACTGGTCTGTTTAGACTGTTCACCTGGTCCTGGTTTAACTTTGGTATATGGTATTTATCTAAAAAAGTGTCTATTTCCTTTACATTTTCCAGTTTTGTGGCATACTGGCTTTTGTAGTAAGATCTAATTATTCTCTGAATTTCCTCTGTGTCTGTGGTTATGTCCCCCTTTTCATTTCTGATCTTATAAATTTGTGTATTCTCTCTCTGCCGTTTGATTAGTTTGGATAGGGGTTTATCAATCTTGTTGATTTTCTCCAGGAACCAGCTTTTTGTTTCATTGATTCTTTGTATTGTTTTCTGTGTTTCTATTTTGTTGATTTTAGCCCTCAGATTGATTATTTCAGTCTTCTACTCCTCCTAGGTTTGTCTGCTTCTTTTTTTTCTAGAGCTTTCAGGTGGGCTGTTAAGTCTCCAATATGTGCTTTCTCTGTTTTCTTTAAGTGGGCACTTAGTGCTATGAACTTTCCTCTTAGGACTGATTTCATAGTGTCCCATAAGTTCGAGTATGTTGTTTCTTTATTTTCATTGAATTCCAGGAAGACTTTAATTTCTTTCTTTATTTCTTCCTTAATCCAGGTATGGTTCAGTAGTTGACTATTCAGTTTTCGTGAGTTTGTAGGCTTTCTGGGGGTAGCATTGTTGTTGAATTCTAACTTTAATCCATGGTGATCTGATAAGACACAGGTAGTTACTAACATTTTTTTGTAACTGTGGATATTTGCTTTGTTACCGAGTATGTGGTTGATTTTCGAGAAGGTTCCCTGAGATGCTGAGAAGAAGGTATATTCTTTCCTCTTTGTGTGGAATAATCTATAGATGTCTGTTAAGTCCATTTGATTCATTACCTCCACTAATTTTCTAATTTCTCTGTCTGATTGACCTGTCCATTGGTGAGAGAGGAGTCTTGAAGTCTCCTACTATTAGTGTGTGCGGTTTGATGTCTGCCTTAAGTTTTAGTAATGTTTCTTTTACGTACGTGGGTGCTTTTATTTTAGGGGCATAGATATTCAGGATTGAGACTTCATCCTGATGAACTGTTCCTATTATGAGTATAAAATGTCCCTCTCCATCTCTTCTGATTGATTTAAGTTTGAAGTCAACTTTGTTAGAGATTAGTATGGCCACACCTGCTTGTTTCTTTGGTCCATTTGATTGATAAGCCTTTTCCCAGCCCTTTACTCTGAGTAGGTGCCTGTCTTTGTGGTTGAGGTGTGTTTCTTGTAAACAGCAGAATGTTGGATCATGTTTTGGTATCCAATCTCTTAGCCTGTGCCTTTTTATAGGTGAGTTGAGTCCATTGACCTTAAGTGATATTAATGACCAGTGGTTGTTAACTCCGGTCACTTTTTTAGTAGTAGGGTTTGTGTGTTTCCCTTCTTGAGTTGCGCTGGTGAAGGATCTCTAGATGTCTGAGTTATTGTGGTCATTGTTGGACTGCTTGGTTAGTGAATTTCCTTCTATTATTTTCTGTAAGGCTGGATTTGTGGCTGCGTATTGTTTAAATTTGTTTTTATCCTGGAAAATTTTATTTTCTCCATTTATAGTGAAGGAGAGCTTGGCTGGGTATAGTAGTCTGGGCTTGCATCCATGGTCTCTTAGTTTTTGCAGTACATCTATCCAGGGCCTTCTGGCTTTCATGGTTTCCATAGAGAAGTCAGGTGTAAGTCTGATAGGTTTACCTTTATAAGTAACTTGACCTTTTTCCTTTGTGGCTCTTAATATTCTTTCTTATTCTGTATGCTTTGTGTTTTGATTATTATATGGCGAGGGGATGTGTTTTTTTGATCCAGCCTATTCGGTGTTCTGTATGCTTCTTGAACCTTCATAGGTACATCTTTCTTCAGGTTGGGAAAGTTTTCTCCTATAATTTTATTAAGTATATTTTCTGGACCGTTGACCTGCACTTCTTCTCCTTATTCTACTCCAATTATTATTAGGTTTGGTCTTTTTATTGTGTCCCATATTTCCTGAATGTTTTGTGATTAGAGTTTGTTGGACTTGCTGTTTTCTCTGATCAGTGCGTTTATTTTCTCTATGTTATCTTCAGAATCTGAGATTCTTTCTTCTATCTCTTGTATTCTGCTGGTTATGCTTGTTTCTGTAGTCTCTATTTATTTACCTAGATTTTCCATGTTTGTGTTTTCTTCTTTGCCTCCATTTCAGTTTTCAAGTGTTGAACTGTTTCCATTATCTGCTTGATTGTTTTTCCTTTGTTTCCTAGGGTATCATTCACTGATTTACTCAATTCCTCAAACTTTCTGTTATACTTCTCATCCATTTCTATAAGGGCATTTTTTATATGCTGTTTAAGGGCCTCTATCACTTTCATAAAGTCAGTTTTTTCTACTTCTTCTTGATTAAGGTGTTCATGTCCTCCTCTTGTGAGGTCGCTGGGTTCTGGTGGTTTCATGTTGTTTTTCAGATTGTTGGGTGAATTCTTGCATTGACGCCTGCCCATCTCTTCCTCCAAATACTCCCCTATGGATCTTCTTTTACAGTATCAGGTCTTCTTGCCCACTGATGTACCTTCCCAGTGATGTCTCTCCCCAATGATGGTTCTCCTGGTGTCCAGATCGGATCTCCGTGCTGCTTGGGTAGCTCGCAAACAAAGGGCCCACCCTGCTTGCTGCAGGCAAGCTATGGAGACTAAGGAACTACCGCCCTTCCTTTTGCCCTCCCGATTCGGGTTCGGTCCCAGCGCCCAAGCAGGCTAAGCTGGGAGGTGCTATCTCTCTATCTTTTTGTGTATAGGAGGGCTACTGATTTTTTTTAGTTGATCTTGTATCCTGCCACATCACTGAAGGTATTTATCAGCTGTAGGAGTTCTTTGGTAGAGTTTTTAGAGTCACTGATGTATACTATCATATCATCTGCAAATAACGAAAGTTTGACTTCTTTCTTTTCAGTTTGAATCCCCTTAATCTCCTTATGTTGTCTTATTGCTATTGCTAGAACTTCAAAAAGTATGTTGAAGATATGTAGAGAGTGGAGAGCCTTGTCTTGTTCCTGATTTTAGTGGAATGGCTTTGAGTTTCCATTTAATTTTATATTAGCTGTTGGCTTGCTGTATATTGCTTTTATTATATTTAGATGTGATCCTTGTATCCCTAACTAGCTCTCCAAGACCTCTATTATAAAGGGGTGTTGAATTTTGTCAAATGCTTTTTCAGCATCTAATGAAATGATCATATTTTTTTTCTTTCAGTTTATTTATAATGATGGATTACATTGATAGATTTTTGTATGTTGAACCAGCCCTGCATCTCTGGGATGAAGCCTACTTGATCATAATGGATAATTTTTTGATGTGTTCTTGGATTCAGTTTGCCAGTATTTTATTGAGAAGTTTTGCAGTGATGTTCATGAGCGAGACTGGTCTGTGATTCTCTTTCTTGGTTGAGTCTTTGTGTGGTTTTGGTATCAGGTTAACTGTAGCTGCATAAAACCTCTTCTGTATCTATTATGTGAAACACCGTAAGAAGCATAAGTATCAACTCTTCTTGGAAGTTCTGCTAAAATTCTGCATTATAACCATCTGGTCCTGGGCTTTTTTTGGTTGTGAGGTTTTTTTTTTATGACAGCTTCTATTTCCTCATGACTTATAGGTCTATTTAAATTGTTCACCTGGTCCTGATTTAATTTTTTTTTATTATTGAAAAAAATTCCGCCTCCTCCCCACTCCTCTCCCCATCCCCCTGTCCCCCTCCCCCCTCTCACCCTCCTCCCACTCCTTTCCCTCTCCCCCCACTCCTTTCCTCCTCCTTCTCCAGTCCAAAGAGCAGTCATTTTGGTATATGGTATTTATCTAAAAACAAGTCCATTTTATTTACATTTTCCACCTTTGTAGCA
This sequence comes from Microtus pennsylvanicus, assembly GCF_037038515.1. NCBI lineage: Eukaryota > Metazoa > Chordata > Mammalia > Rodentia > Cricetidae > Microtus > Microtus pennsylvanicus. The sequence goes on along the minus strand of NC_134593.1, from coordinate 12,081,448 downwards.
TATAAGCCTTTGTAGTAAGACCTCATTAGTCTCTCAATTTCCTCAGTGTCTGTTGTTATGTCCCCCTTTTCATTTCTGATCTTGTTAATTTGCATGTTCTCTCTCTGCCTTTTGATTAATTTGGATAGGGACTTGTCAATCTTGTTGATTTTTTTCAAAGAACCAGCTCTTTGTTTCATTGATTCTTTGGACTGTTTTCTGTGTTTCTATTTTGTTGATTTCAGCCCTCAGTTTGATTATTTCCAGTCTTCTACTCCTCCTGGGTGAGTCTGCTTCTTTTTTTCTAGCGCTTTCAGCTGTGCTGTTAAGTCTCTAATGTGAACTTTTTCTGTTTTCTTTATGTGAGCATTTAGTTTTGTATACTTTCCCCTTAGCACTGCTTTTATGGTGTCCCATAGGTTTGGGTATGTTGTGTCTTTTTTGTTGTTATTGTTGAATTCAAGGAAGACTTTAATTTCTTTCTTTATTTCTTCCCTGACCTAGGGGTGTTTCAGTAGTTGACTGTTCTGTTTCCATGAGTTTGTAGGTTTTCTGGGGGTAGAATTGTTGTTGAATTCTAATTTTATTCCATGGTGATCTGATAAGACACAGGTGGTTGCTAAAATTTTTGTATCTGTGGAAGTTTGCTTTGTTATTGAGTATGTGATTAATTTTTGATAAGGTTCCATGAGATGCTGAGTAGAAGGTATATTCTTTCCTATTTGGGTAGAATGTTCTGTAGATGTCTGTTAAGTCCATTTGATTTACTACCTCTTTTAGTTTTCTTATTTCTCTGTTAGGTTTCCGTCTGGTTGACCTGTCCATTGGTGAAAGAGGAGTGTTGAAGTCTCCTACCATTAGTGTGTGAGATTTGATGTGTGCTTTGAGTTCTAGTAATGTTTCTTTTATATATACGGGTGCTTTTATATTAGGGGCATAGATATTCAAGCTTGAGACTTCATCCTGTTGAAATGTTCCTGTTATGAGTATAAAGTGTCCATCCCCATCTCTTCTTATTGAATTTAGTTTGAAGTAAATTTTGTTAGATATTAGTATAGCCACACCCACTTGTTTCTTTGGTCCGTTTGATTGAAAAACCTTTTCCCAACCCTTTACTCTGAGTAAATGTCTGTCTTTCTGGTTGAGGTGTGTTTCTTGTAAGCAGCAGAATGTTGGATCCTGTTTTCGCATCCATTCTCTTAACCTGTGCCTTTTTATAGGTGAATTGAGCCGTTGATATTGATATTAATGACCGGTGGTTGTTAAATTCTGGTTGATTTTTTTTTCAGTGGTAGAGTTTGTGTGTTTCCCTCCTTTGAGTTGTGTTTGTGGAGGGTTGTTAGATGTCTGAGTTATTGTGAGTGTTGTTGGGTTCCTTGGATTGTGATTTTCCTTCTATTACTTTCTGTAAGGCTGGTTTGTGGCAACATATTGTTTAAATTTGTTTTTATCCTGGAATATCTTATTTACTCTATTGATGGTGAAAGAAAACTTGACTGGGTATAATATTCTGGGCTTGCATCCATGGTCTCTTAGTTTCTGCATCACATCTATCCAACACCTTCTGGCTTTCATGGTTTCCATAAAGAAGTCAGGTGTAATTCTGATAGGTTTACCTTTATATGTTACTTGAACTTTTTCCTTTGCAGCTCTTAATATTCTTTCTTTTTCTGCATGTTTTGTGTATTGATTATTATATTTTTGAGGGGATGTTTTGTTTAGCTTTGTTTTGATCTAGTCTATTCAGTGTTCTGTATGCTTCTTGTACCTTCATAGGAATATCCTTCTTTAGGTTGGGAAACTTTTCTTCTATAATTTTGTTGAATATATTTTCTAGGCCTTGAGCTGTAATTCTTCTCCTTCTTCTACCCCTATTATTCTTATGTTTGGTCTTTCCATGGTGTCCCAGATTTTCTGGATGTTTTGTGTTAAGAATTCATTGGATTGGCTGTTTTCTTTGATCAATGAGTTTGTTTCTTCTATAGTATCTTCAGTGCCTGAGATTCTTTCTTCTATCTCTTGTATTCTGTTGGTTATACTTGTCTCTGTAGTCCCTGTTCACTTACCAAGATATTCCATAACCAGCTGTCCCTTGGTTTGTGTTTTCTTCATTACCTTTATTTCATTTTTCAAGTCTTGAACTGTTTCCATTACCTGTTTGATTGATTTTTCTTGGTTTCCTAGGGTATCTTTGATTTACTCATTTCTTAAAACTTTTTTTTATTCTTCTCATCCATTTCTTAAGGGAGTTTTTCACATCCTGTTTAAGGGAATCTATCACTTTCATTATATTATGTTTAAAGTCTATCTCTTCTACTTCTTCTGGATTAGGGTGTTCAAGTCTTCCTGTTGTATGTTCGCTGGATTCTGGTGTTATTATGTTGCTTTTCAGATTGTTGGAGGAATTCTTGCATTGGCACCTGCCCATCTCTTCCTTCAAATGCTGTTTGGAGAGTCTTGGTGGCTTGATCCAATCTTTGCTGTGGCTACCTGCGTACTTGGGGGTTTTTCTTGGTCTGCCCTCTCTTAGGTACTCTCCGCCCTGGAGTCTCTCAGATCCTCTCTACCCTGAAGTAGGCTGTGGTGGTAGATCTAAGAACCCCACAAATGGAAAGAAGTGCATGGGCGAGGGGCAAGCTGGGATGGGATAAGTAGAGAAAGGCAGTAGCCAGGAAGAAGCCCCTCTGAATTGTCAGACAGTTTAGGGGTTTTGGGGTGCCTGTGCTCCATTCCCAGGGTGTCTGGCTAGTTGGTCGGGCACTCACTTACTCCTCCAGATGGATGGAATTTCTGGTACAGAATCAGGGTCATCTGCTGGTCAAGGGCCTCACAGACAAAAGGGCGGGCTTTCTGGGCGCAGGCTCAATGGAACAAAGAAACTCCTACAGCAGTTGCACTCACCTCTTTGTCCCCAGACTCTCAGCCCTGAAAGCAGGCTGAGTTGGGAGATCCTACCACCCCACAGATGGAAAGATGTGCTTGAGGGGCAAGCTGGGATGGGATAAGAAGAGAAAGGCAGTAGCCAGGGAGAAGCCCCTCTGAATGGCCAGAAAGTTTAGGCAATAGAGGGTGCCTGTGCTCCATTTCTGAGGCATCCAACTGGCTGCTGGTTGGGCACACACTCACCCCTCTGGATGGACGGATCTTCTGAGTTTGTGTTTTTTTTTTATTGCCTCTATTTCAGTCATCAAGTCTTGAACTGTTTGCTTCACCTGTTTGATTGTTTTTTCTTGGTTTTCTTGGGCTTCTTTAAGAGATTTGTTGATTTCTTACAAGTTTTTGTTTGTCTTTTCCTCTATTTATTTAAGGGAATGTTTCATTTCCTCTTTAAATGTCTTCATCATCCACATAAAGTTATGTTTAAAATCATTATCTTCTGCTTCTTCTGGGTTAGAGTGATCAAGTCTTCCTGTTGTATGACCACCGGGTTCTGGTGTTGCCATGTTGCATTTTAGGTTGTTGAATGAATTCTTGCATTTGCACCTACCCATGTCTTCCTCCAGTTTGTGCTGGCAGTGTCCTTGCCTCATGGTCCAACATTCTACTGGCTGTCTGTGTCTGCGGAAACTATTCTTTGTCTGCTCTGTACTGTCACTGTCTGTATCTCAGGAAGTCACTGAGGTCTCTCTTGGTCCACTTTCTTGTTCTTCTCTTTTGATTCACTGTCTTGGCCTACTCTGTGCAGTCACAGCCTGTGCTTCAGAGTTCCTCTCTTGGTCCTCTCTGTGAAGTCACGTCCAGTGCTGCAGAGTTCCTCTGAGATTGTGGGGGATAGGAGGGTTTGGAGGTAGAGTACGACTTGTAGCTTACAGGGTCCAATCAGTGGTGGAGGGGTGTTGAAATAGCCTAGCTCTTGAACCTCTCTATGTACTTTCAGCATGTGTTTCAGAGTTGCTCTGAGTCATGGGGGATAGGAAGGTTTGGGGGCAGAGTGAGACTTGTAACTTACAGGGTCTGATTGATGGTATGCTTACCTACTGGCTGGCTAGAGAAGCTGAGACAAGGGTCCTGGGAGTTTTCCCTGGTATGGAGGATCTAGAGAATAGGGTGACCTGCCAAGTGGGTGGTCACTCACCTCTTGGTCCTCTCTGTGTATTTGCAGACTGTGTTTCAGAGGTCCTATGAGGTCATGGGGAATACAAAGGGCTGAGGGCAGAGTGGGACTTGTAGCTTACAGAGTCCAATCAACGAGTTGGAGTTTTTAGAGCAGGCTATTTGTAGTTCTTTGGCATCTTTTATTTTAATTTCTTTATTTTATGCATATGGGTATTTTTTCTTCAGGTACTTTTGGATACCACATGTGTTTTTGGTGTGTTAAGTGGCTGGAAAAGTATGTGTGAACCTCCATATAGTTGTTGAAAACCAAACACTCTTCTCCACAATAGTAGCCAGTAATCTTAACTGCTGAGAAAAATCTCTCAAGCTTACTTTTATTTTTTGGAGACAGTGTCTTTCCATGTAGCTCTAACTGTCCTGGAACTCAGTCTGTAGTTCAAACTGGCCTCAAAATCACAGCTATCTACCTGCTTCTGCCTTCTGAGTACTGGGATTAAAAGCATGGGCGATAGCATCCTCCTTGTGACTTGTATTTTTTTTTTCGAGACAGGATTTCTCTGTGGTTTTGGAGCCTGTCCTGGAACTAGCTTTTGTAGACCAGGCTGGTCTCGAGCTCACAGAGATCCGCCTGCCTCTGCCTCCCAAGTGCTGGGATTAAAGGCGTGTGCCACCACCGCCCTGCTGACTTGTATGTTTAAAGTGCTTACTGTAAAGAAGGCCTTGTACTAGCACTGAAATTAAACCTCACATTGCTTGCATCTCCCTGGGGAAACAGACATGTAGCAAAAGAAAGCATACCCATCTTGGAGGTTCCAGTGTCAGGACAACTAGAGATGGTCAGATAAGTGGCAGCTCACAATGGCAGCAGTGCTGGGAGGCCTATTCATTGTTACAGCCATGATCATCATGCTCAAGATAATTTCAGACAAAGAAGAGGTAGAGGGATGAGGTAGCAATTGACCAAGACTGAATACTGAGCAGTGATGAGCAGCATGTGCTTTGCTAAAGCATGCATACAAACTTCCACCTCTGAATAGCTCCAGAGCATGCAGAGGGATGCAACAATTTCAGACTCATATATTCTGAATTTCCTACAGCAGGCAGAACCTTCCCTTGCTACTCAGCACAATCAAGGCCATGAAGACAGTTGCTAGGCCTGGGGACGTGGGGCCTTGGGTTTAATTCAGGGAGAAGCTCTAATAGCTTAAATACAAGCACTGTCACAAACTCTTTGAGTTGTCCTGGAAGGAGCATCCTACCATTCTTGATCATTAGAGTTTTACTGGTAAGATTGTTCAAGGTGCATATGCAGGTTTATTACACCAGAGGTCATGTCTGAGTGTCTGACAGCCCAAGGAATCTGACTGTCAACAGGGTCCTCTGTTGCACTGTGAATAGTCTAGAGATACATTTGCTTGGTGCTGTACCAGAACCCTAGTATGATCAGCGTAGGGGGAAGTGGGACACCATGTAGCTGCTGCCGAATACAGATGTGCTAGGACCTTGCCAGTAAACTATGAGCCTCATGGTAAAATATAAAATAATGGAAATGGGTTAATTTAAGATATAAGAGCTAGCCAATAAGAATCCCACGCTAATAAGACATACAATGATTTAATTAATATAGTTTCTATATGGTTATTTCAAATCTGTGTGGCCGAGAATGAATGAGCAGCCTCCACTGATGGAGGAAGGTCATTGGTTAATTAATAAAGAAACTGTTGGCCTGATAGGTTAGAACAGAGGTAGCTGGAGTAAACAGAACAGAATGCTGGGAGGAAGAGGAAGTGAGGTAAGACGCCTCAGACAGACGTCATGCTGCTCCACTCCAAGGCAGACGCAATGAAGCAAACCATCAGGTCAGACATGCTGAATCTTTCCCGGTAAGACTGGTGCTACACAGATTACTAAATATGGGTTAGGCAAGATAAGTCACCACCTCATGCTGCTACACACATTAATAGAAATGGGCCAAGCAGTGTTTATATGAATACAGTTTGTGTGTTGTTATTTTGGGGCATAACATAGCCAGGCGGCCGTGAGCTGGATGGCAGGAATGCAGCCTGCAGCTCTAACTACACTCCACCAACAACAATCTATTTTTTTTAATTTTTTCTGTTTTTTTTTTTTTGAGACAAGTTGTCTCTTTGTGACCTTGGCTGTCCTGAACTAGTTCTTTAGATCAGACTGGCCTTCAACTCCTTGAGATCTTCCAGCTTCTTCTTCAGTAGTTCTGGAACTAACCTGGTCTATAAAGGGAGTTCCAGGATAGCCAGAGCTGTTACAAAGAGAAACCCTGTCTCGAAAAACTAATACATATATGTAAATATTTCTTAATAATTTTTGGCCAGACCTGGTCGTGCATACTTTGAATAAAAACAGTCAACAGGCAGATGCAGGTGTACCTCTATGAGTTCAGTCAGCCAGATCTATATAACAAGTAATAGTGCAGACAGAGATCCTGTGTAAGTCCTCTGCGTATGCTCCAGATTTCCTCACTGTTATACAGTTCAGGCCCAAGGCAATGAAGTGATTCTGCCCATTTTAGGATGAGTCTTCTTATCTCAATTAACAATCTATAAAGTCTCCCCCAGTCATGACAAAGTCAATCTGATATCAGTAATTCCTCATCGAGAGTCCCTTTTTCCAAGTGACTTTCTTTTGGGTCAGGCTGATAATGAAAACTAACAAGCACACTGTCCCAACATCACTGCTTGCATCAGGCAGAATTTGTGCCTCACATCTGTGGTCTCCAGTGGGACCAATGCCTGTAAGCTTCTTAACATGAAAAGATACTTCCTGAACATCTTTTGCCCATAAGGAATCTCAGGTTCTTATGTGTCAGATTCTAGTACTTTGACTACCTTAATGCCTAGTAAGAGCAGACCACTTCAAACTACATCACACAGTGGACTTATCCCTTTATCAATCGCATGCTTGCCACACAGAATTCAGTCATATTATCTTCCCCACTGACTGTCTTGCTTGCCTCATGGCACTTGTTCCTAGTCTGTGCAAACCTGTTCCTCTGGCACAAACATTGCCGGACTGACTGCTGTTTCCAACGTAAGACCAACAGAATCTTTAATTTTCTTTGAGAGGCATTAACCACTGAGAACCTAGACAACAAAGAGGACCCTAAGAGAGACATAGATGGATCTACATACGAAGGAGAAAAAGACAAGATCTTCTGAGTAAATTGGGAGCATGGCAGTCATAGGAAAGGGTAAAAAGAGAGAGTGGAGGAAGGAAGGGGAGCATAGAACAATGTACAGGTCGATAAAAACAATAAAAGAGGCATTACCCAGAAACCTGTACCCAACAATTTTCTGTCCTTTTCACTGTTGCATCCTACCCTCTTCTGTGCCCTTTTCTTCTAGAGCAGAGATGCAGCCTGGCTGTGCATTGGGTGCACTCTGTGTACAGAGCATTGGTGAACCAGGCACCCAGGTGACCTTGAAGGTGTTCTGCTTTGCAGGGGTAGCCTCCATGAACATCACCGTGGTGTGTCATGGATCAAAGAGATTATCAAGCTTGAAAGTCCATCAGGTAGCTGCTCCCTGGCTTGTTTCTTTAGGACCCATTGTCCCTTTGCTCATGAATGCCTGTTGTTTGCTAATAGGGCAGTGTCTACTGTTCAGAGGGCAGGTTTGCTATTCTGATCAGTGATTGGCCTTTGGAAAGTCATATAAGTCAAAAATGGATATGGTCAAAATGGAAACTATGGTCTTATTTGCTTTGTTTATTCAATATTTGTTTATTTTCTGTAAATGAGTACTTTATCTACACATAGCTTTACGAGAGAAGATGGCATAAGAACCCACTGGAGATGGTTGCAAGCCAGCCTGTGGTTGCTGGGAATTGAACTTAGGGCATCTGGGAGAGCAGCCTGTGCTCTCAATTGCTGAGCTATCTCTCAGCCTCTTGTTTGTTTTTTTATAGCCAATAGTTACATGAGTTTGTCATAGGCATTGTACTATGCTAGCAGAACTGGGTAGCAGAACTGGGTAGCAGAACTCAGTAGATAAGATGGCCAAACCCACTTTCAATAGTCATCTATGTGGACCTAAGGAATGGAAAGAGCAATGTCCTTTAATTACAAAGATGACTCTACCTACCAGTACATCTCCATAAGATGAACGACTGTTAGGGAGAATGGTAAGTTCTTTTTATTAGAAAGTATTGGGAAGTGAGGCCTTAAAGGTAGGGTTGATTTCTGGTTTATTTTTTGAGGAAGGGTCTAATGTCTCCCAAGCTGTCCTCACACTGGCTTTGCAGGTTCACCTTGAGCTTACATCATCCTGCTTACACTTCACAGTGCTGAGATTATAAGTGGAGCCACCAGGACCAGTGAGGGCAGCACTAGTCATTGAACCCAGAACTTGCTACATGCTGGGCAGGCACTCTGCCAACTGAGATATGTCTACAGTTGTTGTCTTTATTTTCCCACTATCCTTCTTTTTCCTCCATTAGTCAGACCCTCGCTGTAACCTACAGAGTCCTGTAACTAATCCTGCTTTGGTGTATTTTCTGCAGTGTGGAGAGCATCACACTCAGCCTGAGGCCTTTCATCATGGTGGATCCAGTATTTCAGCTTTCCTCTGCCAACGGATCATCACACTTTTGCCAGTAGCCTGATGATGCATTCTCTAAGTGCACCTGGGACAGTTTTCTAAATCTAAGCCTATGGCTTCTATGACTGTACTCTTATACCAAATCCTACACTGTAGCCAGCCCAGATGGTTCGTCTGTGTGTGTTTTCAAACACTTGTACTTCGGGAACATGATGTTTTCTCATTTACATTTATCCTAACATGACTTCTCAGGAATATTTAATTGCTCATATTGATGAACAGAGTGATTTTAGGGAAGGAACAATAAGTTTCTGGGCCCTATTTGAAAAGCATAGCTTATTTCTCAAAAAGAAAGTACTATGGGCCTTCCAATCAAGCTAAGGGAACTCTATCTTTAGAATGAAAAGTTGGTGAAGATCTTCTGTGTTCCAAAAGAGGCTCCTGGAAAGGGAACCTGGGCTTCTGGTCATTTCAGGAAAGCTAATTTGCATGGTGGCAAAGGCTGTTCCCCATGACATCAGCAGTCTCTTCTCTGCACAATCTATTGTATCCTGGAAAGCTCCTGGAATCCCGTGATGCCACCATTGATGTTGCAATACCAGCTGCCTTTAGGCCATTCCTTCAGTGACTGTAGGGTACACCATTAGAGATGTTGTCAAGACTGAGGAGTCTACTTGGGAGAGAGAATGGTGATCGTCCAGAGAGCAGAGAGATGCAGAAGAGTAAACAAGATCAAATGAATGCTCTGGATAGAAACAGTGAGTCCTGGGCAGGAGATGTTGAGCTTCCTGGAGGAGGTGGGCCTTCCAGTCATGGGGCAGAGGAGCTAGAGACTCTGAGATGCAAAAGGGCTCTCCTGTTTATCACAACTACTAAAAGTCAACGATTCCAGAACATTAGTTTGTCCATTCCCTAATCTATGAGCTAGCCATGCCAAAACTGTTATGTGGGAGTATCTAGCTTCTACATTTACTGGGGTTTGGGGACAGAAGGAGAACAAACAGCAGAAGGCAGGGAGGCACTAATGTGTCCCCACCTTAGGACATGCCTTACTGCACCTCACACTCAGCAGCTTCCTTTAGGTTCAGTGGCTCTCTGACACTAGTTACAGGGAGAGAAAAGTGCTTCTGGCTAAGACATTGTGTCCTCAGATTGTACAGCAGAATTCCTCTGACCACCTCTCCCTGACAGTGGCCCACTTAGGGTTCTGATCAGCAGTTGAGGGGGGCAGCCAGTTCTCTAGGGTAGCCAAACAACTCTCAGAGGCATGCTACTAGCGCAGAGATCGACTCTTTGATGCCAGCTCCCATGTTCTGGACTGTCAGTGGGGTGACTTAGTGAGTCTGCTGATCATGTTCTGCCCCTGCATGACTTTTCAATTCACAACCCTTCCAGGCAGGAGATCTGGAGTCCTCACAGAACCTGAGTGCTTATGCACGCTGTCATTTTTCTCCTGGCTTCTGAAACCACGGGCAGGATTCAGGGCCCTGGGCCATGTTGCATCCTGTGCTTCTGTGAATAAGCCTGAAGAGGTGGTCTCTGTTTTCACCTGAAACTTGTGTAGGGAGGCAGAGAAAACCCCTGGCTTCTTATGTAGCCTCATCTCTGCATAGTGATGGGAAAGATTACATCCACAGAGGGTGCAACTCAACCGAGCCAAAACATTTGGTTTGTTACTTGGTTCCAAACTTGATCTTTCTGTTTGGGCCTCAGGCTGGTCTGTCTGTCCTCTGTGCCTTGTCCTGTGCAGTTTCACTTGTGTTCTGTCTACCCACAGATGCTGCTATGGAGCCAAAATCCCACCCAATGCTCCTCACCAAGAAGCAGATGAGGCAGGAAGTGGATAGGCTGACCACGGAACTGCAGCTGATTACAAGCCAAAGAAATGAGCGGCAAGACCACCTGACCTTCATCAGTGAAGATACCATGGAGAACAGGTATTCATTGTTTTAGTCTTCATGGGACCTTCAGCAATGTCACCTTCACCGTTTCCTTTAAGGTTTTGGGTTCTCAGCACCGGACCTCCAGTGTGACCCATGTCTTAAATTCTTCTCAGGAGAGGCAGACCTGAAGCTTGGGGGGAGGGAGATGGTGACTCTAGCTGTTCTTCTTTCTCCAAATGAAAACCAGAGCCTGTGGTCTGAGTCACACGACTAAGGGATTGAGATAGTCATGTGCACTTTCCCGATCCCTGAGTGCATTTGGGAAGGACCTGACAGGTGGTGGCTTGGGTGAGATACTAGCTGCTGTGAGCTTGTGTGAGTCTTTGAACTTGTCTGAAAGCTGATTGATTGTGTACTGGAAGTTCCTGGTAGAGGCTGGAGAGACCTGTTCCCACTTTGTCCATCTGTGTGCATGAGTCCTGGGACTCATCACAGTTTCTCTCTAGCTTTGTGCCTCATACTCTTAGACAATAATGCTCCATGAATCTCTTTAGCATGCAAACATGGTTTCCCCCTCCTCTCTCTCTTCCTCTCTCCCCCTATCTGCTTTTTCTCCCTAATGTGTTTGGGTTTTCATTTTGTGTGTGTGTGTGTGTGTGTGTGTGTGTGTGTGTGTGTGTGCATTTTCAGGTTTGTGTGTCCATAGAGACTCTGAGATCCAGGGGTCTATAAGGGACATGAGGATTTACCTGTACCAATTTCCAGGTGGTGCTAGGGGTCAGAAAACCCCACTTTAAGCAGCACAACTCTTGTTCTACATACTCACCTTTATGACCCCTAGAAATCCCTTGTGGGAGTTTATATCATTATCCTGTGTAATAGTCACAGGGGACCTAGAATCGCTGTTCTGAAGTGGGAGAAATGTCATTGTAATATTTGGTGTGGGAAGACATCTTGCATAAACCCTGGTAACATGGAGGGCAACACTGAATCTCTAAGCATACTCAGTGAACACAAGCAACCATGGCATCCTCCGTCTGTGAAGCCAGCTGATCTAGTGCCAAGATAACAAGTTTAAAAGCACCAGGAGGTCCCTGTACATAGGATGGAGAATGTGTGTGTGTGTATGTTTGCAGGGGTGTGTGTGTGTTGTATGGTAGTAGTAGTAGTAGTATCAGTATTTAGCTGATCTTGTGAGTCATGCATGTGTGCCATTGGCTAAAGGAGACTACTGTGTTTCTGATCTGTCTCTAAATTGAATCAGGGTTTCTTACTCTCCTGGGTACTTTTACTGTTTTGTCTATATAGCTGTTCAGCATGCTATTTGGATCCTTTGTATGTGCCTAGAGATGTATGATGGTCTGTGACCCTCCACTATCAACACAGTCTTCTAATGAACTGGAGCTCAAGAGATTGGAGGAAAGTCTTCAGTTCCTGTGGAGGCAGAGGGAAATGCCCATGCAGGAAAAGGACTTGGAAGAAAAGCTACAGCATCACTTTGAAGTCTCCCAGCTGAGGTAGGAACCCAGGGTTGATGAGGAAGTAGAGCCCAGTGGGTCCCTTTTACCTGGGATCTCTGTCTTTTATGGTCGTCTGCTCACATGTATGGTTTCCAACTATGTAGTAGTAGGAGCGGCGGGCTGAGTCCCCGCACCCGGCCGCCTGAATGGCTAGCTTTTCCCGAAATAATTACACGGAAACTGTATTCTTTTAAACACTGCCTGACCCATTAGTTTCAGTTTCTTATTGGCTAGCTTTTACATATTGATCTAACCCATTTCTATTAATCTGTGTAGCCCACAAGCTGGCTTACCAGGAATGATCTTAACCTGCGTCTGTCTGGAGTGGGAGAACCATGGCGACTCCTTGACTCAGCTTCTTTCTCCCAGCATTCCATTCTGTTTACTCCGCCTACCTAAGGGTTGGCCTATCAAATGGGTCTAGGCAGTTTCTTTATTAATAAGAAATCATTCCCACATCATTTTCCCCTTTTTCTGTTTAAACAAAAAAGAAAGGCTTTAACTTTAACATAGTAAAATTACATATAGCAAAAACAGTTACTAAGCAAGAATCACAGTTACAATATTTATATCTATTTTATCTTTTATCATAACAATGGAAAACTGTAACTACCTATCCATTCTTCAACTCCATCAAAGACTCCAGAAGGATATAATATTACCTAAGTAAATAAGAACTAAGAAACTTCAAACTCTAGAAATAACAAAGACATCTTGCTGCCTGGACAGTCACCCAAAGTTCCTCTGTACCATTGAGGCATCCATCTTCAGCCTTCAGGCCCATAGTATCCAGCAGACATTTCCATGAAGCAGGCAATTTTAAAGACAGTTCAGTCACTATCTGTTGTGTCCTGCAGAATGTCTCACAGACTCTTTTATGAGTCATGAACCCCAAAAGACCGTCTCACCTTTAGGCAAGTTCAGCAGTCCTCTCTCTGCGGGTTCTCTGTGTCCATTTTATGCAACAGTCCAGGCAAGAGCAGTTTCTTGCCCAAATGGCTATCAAACTCCATAAGGATCCTCTTCGATGCCCATCTTCCTCTCGAAGTAGATTGGTGCCGCCAGGAGCAGACATGTCTCATTGTCATGAAAAGTCCTAAGTTATTAAAATATTTTAAATGCCATATTCTGTAGCCTTTGAGAGATATGAAGAATGCCTATCTGAAATATATCTCTATATATCTAGAAAATCTAAGTAACATGACTACAAACTTGACTATTATTTATGATTATCCATCAACAACCTATATTTCCTAATTATACATTACATTTTAAAAATGAACTACACAATCACACCTTATTCAAGATCAAAAATACATATACATATAACAAAATTGACCTTAAAATCCATACCAATGCAAATTATTCATACCTATATCATATCCCCCTTTAAATGTAAAAGAACATTTATAAACAATTTTTGGGAATATGGGCGCAGTTTTTTCTCTCCAAACTGCTTCCTGCTGAATGGGGGCGTCGTTAATCAGATTATTTAGGGTGTAACCTGTGTGCCAGGTTTATCTCAGTTGGCAGTTGAGCGAAGCAATTTTCTGAAGATGTTCACAGCAACCCTTCAGGAGGACGTGGTCCATCATACCAAATCGGAATAGAAGAAATCCATAAAGTCTCATCCTCTGTGAAAACAAAAGAAGAATCTCTTTTCCAAAGTATCATATCCTTAGATCCAAATTCTGAAATCATACCCTCATGATATCCGTTCTGGTTCCACTTGGCAGCCCATATAATGAAATGTCTCTCTGTACTTAGCTCCTTCACAGTCAAAAATTTTAAAGAAAACACAATGTACATAATCCAGACTCTTTGTGAATTTTTCATTTTTACGCGGCTTAGTTTTACTCTATCACTTTACTTTATTCTGTCTCTTTAAAGACTTTACTTTTACTTTTTTCTTTTTAAACCATTAACTTTATTCTCTATATTCTTTTTCTTCTCTCTCCCAAGCCTACGTACATTCATCCAACAGTGTTACTCATTTATTGGTCTGAATCTGTCCTATTGTGAATCTGCAATTTTTTACTATCCAGGAGCACTTTTGATTTGCGCCTTTAAATCACTAGGCGCTTAAGAATCTAAGCTGTGACATTCTTAGGTTAACTTTTTGCTTTTTGAGCATATATCTTTGACCTGGAATAACCCTGTAGACCAGGCTGTCTTTGAACTCTCAGAGATCCGGCTGTCTCTGCCTCCCAGGCATTGGGATTAAAGGCGTGTGCTACTACACCTTGAACTCACAGAGATCTGTTTATCTCTGCCTTCTAAGCACTGGGATTAAAGGCGTGTGCTACCACACCTTGAAGTCACAGAAGTTTGCTTTAAGAATTTTAACTTTTAGTCTGCATATATTTTTAACACACTTTAAACCATTCAGAAATTTTCTGTCTTTGAATCTCTCTTTACTGTATATCTCTCTTTTTCTGATGACAAGAGCCTTTAATTTGCCAAGCAATATCAGTAGGACTAAAGGCGTGGCTTTGCCAGCTAGATCCAGTCCATTCCTTAGCTTTCCAGCCTCATGGCTGAGGTACTGGCTGCAAGGTCCCTGCCAGCCAGCAAGCTACAACAGACAACACTCAAGTCCTCTCTCAGTAGCCGGCCCTCCTGCCTCAAACAGTCAGAGTTTGCCCTGGCAGGATGGCCCAGAAAGCCGGCATTTTTAAACGGCACAGCTTTTTTCCTGCTACGGCTGAAAACCGAAAAGCATGTGTTCAGCTTTTCATCAACACTGTTTAAGTGTTTTGTGGCAGGACCTCTTAATGAGCCGCAGGGTTTTGCAGCTGAAGCTGAGTCAGGAAGCCTCTTGGGGCTACCAGGTAGGAGCGGCACTCAGCACTTTAATTCTGAGACTGAGCGTGCAGCACAGAAATTCTTTTCATCCAAGTAACATCCAAATCTGACAGGCAGAGCACTGCGCAGTCTAAAAACATGTCTCTGTATGGCGGCAGGAATCCGCCATGCTCTTCCGCCTGCCTAAGCCTGATTCTGCCTTCTGCCCAGGAGCAGGCGGGGAGCTCTGAGTCATCGTCAAGGTCTCAGAGCACTCTCCTTCCGATCCCAAGCGGGAACACAAACATAAAGCCAGAGTTTGCACTGGCGGCACAGCCCCAGGAAGTCACGCTTTGAAATGACACAGCGTTTTTTCTGCTGCTGTTGCCGAATCAGGAAATCTCTCTACATCACGCCACCAACAAACAGCAAAAATCTGTGTTAAACTCTCTCTCCCTTATTTTTAAGCCTTCTCAGGTTTTTTAAGTGGGTTTAGTTAGCCACACGTCTGGGCGTCATTTGTAGTAATAGGAGCGGCGGGCTGAGTCCCCGCACCCGGCCGCCTGAATGGCTAGCTTTTCCCGAAATAATTACACGGAAACTGTATTCTTTTAAACACTGCCTGACCCATTAGTTTCAGTTTCTTATTGGCTAGCTTTTACATATTGATCTAACCCATTTCTATTAATCTGTGTAGCCCACAAGCTGGCTTACCAGGAATGATCTTAACCTGCGTCTGTCTGGAGTGGGAGAACCATGGCGACTCCTTGACTCAGCTTCTTTCTCCCAGCATTCCATTCTGTTTACTCCGCCTACCTAAGGGTTGGCCTATCAAATGGGTCTAGGCAGTTTCTTTATTAATAAGAAATCATTCCCACATCACAACTAGAACCAAGGAAAATACCTAAGGGAATTGTGCTGGTCCAGTCAACAAAAAATTCTGTCCAGAAAACAATACATTTGATACTCAGTGTGTCTCCAGAATTGAGTCTCCCTTCCTCCCTTCTGAACTCTCTATGTTCTGAGCAGAAGTTTCTTGAACTGGCAGTGATCTGCCTGCTTCAGGTCCAAAGTAATGGGATTGAAATGTGTGTTCCACCACACCTGGCTGAAATAACACTTTTATTTAGGAACACCCCTTGCGGAGAAGAGAATTCCACCTTTGAACTTTGTTTTCTGCAATATTACCCATTTCCTGTGCAAAATGTTCTTTGAATAGAATAGGTTAAGAACTTTCCAGGATGACACAGGCAGATGCCTCTGCTGCAGGTAAGATCAGAACCTTCTAGAGTGTGCTGTTACAGATTCCCAAAGAGAGCCAGGATGCAGGTTCCCAGCTCTAGTGCCAAGGAAATCACCAGTTTCTGCTTGGTCTCAGAGCCCTGGCAGGGCCAGGGTTCTCAGCTACACATCTCAGGAAATGCTGCTCTAGCGTGAGAGGCTCTATCCTGCATGATGTTCATGTTCAATTGTTTCCTGGACATGAGAACTCAGCTAGCCTCATGACCTTGTTCAGCTTCCTAGATGGCAAGGCTTTATTATGGCTATCAATAAAATGAAATAGTTGATTAGTAACTCATCATCAATAACAATTGTATTGCTCATATACTCTGGGACATGGTATTAATATCCTGTTGCTATTTACAAAATGATTTTTCTGAACTGAGAATGTCCTATTCATTCAAGTAGAAAGACCATTTTACAGTGCTGTTTAAAATATGACATATTTAGGACTGGAAAAATGCTAGACCTAGCTACTATGTGATCCTTTTCCTTTGAGGATAAAAAGTACGATATCAGTCCAAAGATCAATGTTGACTGTCCACGCCACCTAAGGTTGTGGAAGATGGTAGCTAGAGAGTAGAAATGCCATGTACCCTCACCTTTGTTTTTTTTTAATTTTTTTAAATTTTTTTTTATTGAGAAAAGGAAAAAAAAACAAGTTTCCGCCTCCTCCCAGCCTCCCATTTCCCTCCCCTTCCTCCCACCCTTCTCCCCCTCCACCTACTCCTCTCCCCCTCCCTCTCCAGTCCAAAGAGCAGTCAGGGTTCCCTGCCCTGTGGAAAGTCCAAGGTCCTCCCCCCTCCGTCCAGGTCTAGGAAGGTGAACATCCAAACTGGCTAGGCTCCCACAAAGCCAGAACATGAAGTAGAATCAAAACCCCGTGCCATTGTCCCTGGCTTCTCATCAGCCCTCATTGTTCGCCATGTTCAGAGAGTCCAGTTTTATCCCATGCTTTTTCAGTCACAGTCCAGCTGACCTTGGTGACCTCCCAATAGATCAGCCCCACTGTCTCAGTGGGTGGGTGCACCCCTCGTGGTCCCGACTTCCTTGCTCATGTTCTCCCTCCTTCTGCTCCTCATTGGGCCCTTGGGAGCTCAGTCCAGTACTCCAGTGTGGGTCTCTCTCTCTATCTCCATCCATCACCAGATGAAGGTTCTATGGTGATATGCAAGATATTCGTCAGTATTGCTAAAGGATAGGGTCATTTCAGGTTCCCTATCCTCAGCTGCCCAAGGAACTAACTGGAGACATCGCCTTGGGCTCCTGGGAGCCACTCTAGGTTCAAGTCTCTTGCCAACCCTAAGGTGGCTCCCTTAACTAAGAATTGTGCTTCCGTGCTCCCCTATCCAACCTTCCTTTATCTCAATCATCCTTTTTCCCCAAGTTCCTCCCATCCTCCCCTTCTCCCTTTTCTCTCCCCATCTCTCCTTACCCCCATCCCACCCCACCCCCAAGATCCCAATTTTCTCCCCGGCAATTTTGTCTACTTTCCATAGCCAAGAGGATAACTATATGTTTTTCCATTGGTTCACCTTCTTACTTAGCTTCTTTAGGTTCACCAATTGTAGACTTCGTGACCCTTATTTATGGTAAGAAACCAATTATGAGTGATTAACAGCCCATGTTCATCTCTTTGGGTCTGGGTTACCTCACTCAGTATAGTGTTTTCTATTTCCATCCATTTGCATTCAAAATTCGAGAAGTCATTGTTTTTTACTGCAGCGTAGTACTCTAATGTGTATATATTCCACACTTTCTTCATCCATTCTTCCATTAAAGGGCATCTAGGTTGTATCCAGGTTCTGGCTATTACAAATAATACTGCTATGAACATAGTTGAACAAATGCTCTTGTCATATGATAGGGCATCTCTTGGGTATATTCCCAGGAGTGGTATTGCTGGGTCCAGGGGTAGGTTGATCCCGAATTTCCTGAGAAACCAAAACACTGATTTCCAAAGTGGTTGCACAAGATTGCATTCCCCCCAGCAATGGATGAGGGTACCCCTTTCTCTACAGCCTCTCCAGCAAAGGCTATAATTGGAGTTTGTGATTTTAGCCATTCTGACAGGTGTAAGATGGTATCTAAAAGTTGTCTTGATTTGCATTTCCCTGATTGCTAAGGAGGTTGAGCATGACCTTAAGTGTCTTATGGCCATTTGAACTTCTTCTGTTGAGAATTCTCTGTTCAGTTCAGTACCACATTTTTTAATTGGGTTAATTAGCATTTTAAAGTCTAGTTTCCTGAGTTCTCTATATATTTTGGAGATCAGGCCTTTGTCTGTTGCGGGGTTGGTGAAGATCTTCTCCCAGTCAGTAGGTTGCCTTTTTGTCTTAGTGACAGTGTCCTTTGCTTTACAGAAGCTTCTCAGTTTTAGTAGGTCCCATTTATTCAATGTTGCCCTTAATGTCTGTGCTGCTGGGGATATACCTAGGAAGTGATCTCCTGTGCCCATCTGTTGTAGGGTACTTCCCACTTTCTCTTCTATCAGGTTCAGTGTGTTCGGACTGATATTGAGGTCTTTAATCCATTTGGACTTGAGTTTTGTGCATGGTGATAGATATGGATCTATTTTCATTCTTGTACAAGTTGACATCCAGTTGTGCCAGCACCATTTGTTGAAGATGCTTTCTTTCTTCCATTGTATACTTTTAGCTCCTTTATCGAAAATGAGGTGATCATAGGTTTGTGGGTTAAAATTCGGGTCTTCTATACGATTCCATTGGTTGACTTCTCTGTTTTTATGCCAGTACCACACTGTTTTCATCACTGTAGCTCTGTAATAGAGTTTGAAGTGAGGGATGGTAATGCCTCCAGAAGATCCTTTATTGTATAGGATTGTTTTGGCTATCCTGCGGGGTTTTTTTCCATATAAAGTTGATTATTGTCCTCTCAAGATCTGTGAAGAATTTTGATGGGACCTTGATGGGGATTGCATTGAATCTATAAATTGCCTTTGGTAGAATTGCCATTTTTACTATGTTGATCCTCCCAATCCAAGAGCAAGGGAGGTCCTTCCATTTTATGGTATCCTCTTCAATTTCTTTTTTCAATGCCTTAAAGTTCTTGTCAAATAGATCTTTCACTTCCTTGGTCAGAGTTACCCCAAGATATTTTATGCTGTTTGTGGCTATCGTGAAAGGTGAAGCTTCTCTGATTTCCCTCTCTGCTTCCATATCCTTTGTTTATAAGAGGGCAACTGATTTTTTGGAGTTGATCTTGTATCCTGCCACATTACTAAAGGTGTTTATCAGCTGTAAAAGTTCTTTGGTGGAGTTTTGGGGGTCGCTTATGTACACTATCATATCATCTGCAAATAACGAAAGTTTAACTTCTTCCTTTCTAATTCGAATCCCCTTGACCCCCTTATGTTGTCTTACTGCTATTGCTAGAACTTCAAGCACTATATTGAAGAGGTATGGCGAGAGTGGACAGCCTTGTCGTGTTCCTGAGTAGTGGGATGGCTTTGAGTTTTTCTCCATTTAATTTGATGTTAGCTGTCTGCTTGCTGCATATAGCTTTTATTATATTTAGGTATGACCCTTGTATCCCTAATCTCTCCAATACTTTTATCATAAAGAGATATTAAATTTTGTCAAATGCTTTTTCAGCATCTAATGAAATGATCATATGGTTTTTTCTTTCAGTTTATTTATATGATGGATTACATTGATACATTTTTGTATGTTGAACCAGCCCTGCATTTCTGGGATGAAGCCTACTTGATCATAATGGATAATTTTTTGGATGTGTTCTTGGAATCGGTTTGCCAGTATTTTGTTGAGGATTTTTGTGATGATGTTCATGAGTGAGATTAGCCTATAATTCTCTTTCTTGGTTGATTCTTTGTGCAGTTTTGGTATCAGGGTAACTGTAGCTTCATAAATGGAATTTGGCAATGCCTCTTCTGTTTCTATATTTTGAAATACACTAAGGAGTATAGGTATTAACTCTACTTGGAAATTCTGGTAGAATTCTGCATTGAAACCATCTGGTCCTGGGCTTTTTTTGGTAGGGAGGTTATTGATAACCACTTCTAATTCTTCGCGACTAACAGGTCTGTTTAGATTGTTCACCTGGTCCTGGTTTAACTTTGGTATATGGTATTTATCTAAAAAAGTGTCCATTTCCTTTACATTTTCCAGTTTTGTGGCATACTGGCTTTTGTAGTAAGATCTAATGATTCTCTGAATTTCTTCTGTGTCTGTGGTTATGTCCCCCTTTTCATTTCTGATCTTATTAATTTGCAAATTCTCTCTCTCCCGTTTGATTAGTTTGGATAGGGGTTTGTCAGGCTTGTTGATTTGCTCCAGGAACCAGCTTTTTGTTTCATTGGTTCTTTGTATTGTTTTCTGTTTCTATTTTGTTGATTTTAGCCCTCAGTTTGATTATTTCCAGTCTTCTACTCATCCTAGGTGAGCCTGCTTCTTTTTTTTTCTAGAGTTTTCAGGTGGGCTGTTAAGTCTCCAATGTGAGCTTTCTCTGTTTTCTTTAAGTGGGCACTTAGTGCTATGAACTTTCCTCTTAGGACTGATTTCATAGTGTCCCATAGGTTTAAGTATGTTGTTTCTTTATTTTCATTGAATTCCAGGAAGACTTTAATTTCTTTCTTTATTTCTTCCTTAATCCAGGTATGGTTCAGTAGTTGACTGTTCAGTTTCCATGAGTTTGAAGGCTTTCTGGGGGTAGCATTGTTGTTGAATTCTAACTTTAATCCATGGTGATCTGATAAGACACAGGTAGTTACTAATATTTTTTTGTAACTGTGGATGTTTGCTTTGTTACCGAGTATGTGGTCGATTTTCGAGGAGGTTCCATGAGCTGCAGAGAAGAAGGTATATTCTTTCCTATTTGGGTGGAATGTTCTATAGATGTCTGTTAAGTCCATTTGCTTCATTACCTCCATTAATTCTCTTATTTCTCTGTCTGATTGACCTGTCCATTGGTGAGAGAGGAGTGTTGAAGTCTCCTACTATTAGTGTGTGCAGTTTGATGGCTGCCTTGAGTTTTAGCAATGTTTCATTTATATACATGGGTGCTTTTATATTAGAGGCATAGATATTCAGGATTGAGACTTCATCCTGATGAACTGTTCCTGTTATGAGTATAAAATGCCCCTCTCCATCTCTTCTGATTGATTTAAGTTTGAAGTCAACTTTGTTAGAGATTAGTATGGCCACACCTGCTTGTTTCTTAGGTCCATTTGATTTATAAGCCTTTTCCCAGCCCTTTACTCTGAGTAGGTGCCTGTCTTTGTGGTTGAGGTGTGTTTCTTGTAAACAGCAGAATGTTGGATCCTGTTTTGGTATCCAATCTCTTAGCCTGTGCCTTTTTATAGGTGAGTTGAGCCCATTGACATTAAGTGATATTAATGACCAGTGGTTGTTAACTCCGTTCACATTTTTAGTCATAGAGTTTGTGTGTTTCCCTTCTTTGAGTTGTGTTGGTGAAGGGTCTCTAGATATCTGAGTTATTTGGTCATTGTTGGACTCCTTGGTTAGTGATTTTCCTTCTATTACTTTCTGTAAGGTTGGATTTGTGGCTGCGTATTGTTTAATTTGTTTTTATCCTGGAAAATTTTATTTTCTCCATTTATAGTGAATGAAAGCTTGGCTGGGTATAGTAGTCTGGGCTTGCATCCATGGTCTCTCATTTTCTGTAGTACATCTATCCAGGACCTTCTGGCTTTCATGGTCTCCATGGAGAAGTCAGTTAGCTAGACAGTTGAAATGCCATGGATCCTCACCTTCGTTTTAATTGCTTTCATATACTGTAGTAAAAGGAGTACGGGTCGTTTTCCGTTGCCCGGCTAGCTTAACCCCCAAAATAACAACACAGAATCTGTATTAATTAAATTACTTCCTGGCCCATTAGTTCTAGCCTCTTATTGGCTAACTCTCACATCTTGATTCAACCCATTTCTGATAATTTGTATTCACCACGAGGTCATGGCTTACCAGGAAAGATTCAGAATAACTGACCTGGAGGCTCCATGGCATCTCTCCCTGCCTGCCTTCTTTCTCCCAGCATTCAGTTCTCTTTTACCTGCCTATCTAAGTGCTGCCCTATCAAATGGCCAAGGCAGTTTCTTTATTCAACCAATGAAAGCAACATATAGACAGAAGAACCCCCTACACCAATCTCCCATGTCCAAAAATCTTCAGGCTCGGCTTGAACAGGCTACAGCCCAGACTGAGGGTCACTTTCAGAAGGAGCTGCTGTGGTAAGAGCCACCTGTTTATCCCCATTTCCAAAAGCTACTCAATTTAAGGCATGCATTGTGTTCTTCAAATTTGGTTTCCTTTGTGTAATAGGTCTTGATTATGTCTAGCCAGTGATCCAGCATGGCTGCTTCTGAGTCTTGACTCCGTTTCCCCCTTGACAATGCTGTTGTAGGAACTGAGGAAGCCTAAGAAACTCATAGACATCTTGAAAACATCTCATTTTTACCCTAGGATCTAGGCCTCTTCATAAACAGACAGCTCTTTGTGACTGGGAGCTCACAAGGAGGAAAATGCCTTCTCACCCTTGGGGAGAACATGACATATAAAGCCCCAAAGATGAGTGGCTGTTTTCATTTTGAAAATTCTGTTACAATTGGTGACTGTCTTCCTCTTTTTTTTTTTTTTTTAGTTTTTTGAGACAGGGTTTCTCTGTGGTTTTGGAGCCTGTCCTGGAACTAGCTCTTGTAGACCGGGCTGGTCTCAAACTCACAGAGATGCACCTGCCTCTGCCTCCCAAGTGCTGGGATTAAAGGCGTGCGCCACCACTACCCTGCTGACTGTCTTCCTCTTATGTCTCCAAGGCAAAGCATATGTTGTCGCTCTGTGTTGTTCAATCTGCAGAGAGAGAATGCTACTTATCTTCATTTTCTTTGGTTTTTGGTTTAGGGTTTTGTTTTGGGTTATTTAGGTTTTGTTATATTGATGTTATTTGTTCTTTTTCTTGCTTTTCCCAATTTACTAAGGCTTTTCACTGTTTATATTTACTGCCCGTTAAAGCCCCTTTTGAGAAAATTCTATGTTTTTGAATAAAAAAGCAATTACAACTTTTCATACTTAAGTCCAGCTTCTTTAGTCAGGTGTGGTTTCACACTCCTATAATCACTGAACTCACAGGCATTTATGCATCTACAAATGATCCAGATATCATAGACAACATAGTGTGTTCCCACCCAGCAAGGGAAATACAGGGGATTGCTGTCATGTGTGGCTGACTCCATAAATACACAATTTCTGATGTGATCTGTCAGTATCCATACTGTATCCAAGCTGTCATATATTTAGCTATCCATAAAATATAGTACTCTATAGACACGCTTCTGTGAATTGATCATAAAGACCAAATTATTGAGAAATACACGTTTGTATGCTCTATGGGCTCTCAGGAAATAAAAATATTCATTGTGGAAGTATAGAAGAAACCAGGAAACCTTGTTTTTTTGTACAATACAGCATCAGTGATAAACATAAAAGATAATGACCTTCCAAGCCACTTTGGGAAACAGATTTTTATACTGGCTGTTAGCTCTGAATTGCAGTTGATGTGCTTTTCTTTTTAGGCTCATTATTTTTCTTTTATATGAATGGTATTTTTCTTACTAAATAGTCATGCCCCACATGAATGCAGTTCCCTCAAATGCCAGAAGAGGGCAATGCATCTCATGTTATAGAGGATTGTTTGGAGCCTTTTGAAAGCACCAAATCCTTTTAACACTTGAGCCATCTCTCCAACTTCTGCTCTTGGCTTTTAACTTTCTACCCCTATGTACTGTATTAGTTAGACTGGATCACCTCCAATCAGAGAGAGAAAATTTTGGGTACATGTAGGAACAGGTACATGAAGTAGGCATGCTAATTGTCTTAGGCTGCCAGGTATCTATGCAGGGTTCTGGTGTCCCTACTGCTCTGTGTGGGTTCAGGATCATTCTTCAGCATCACTTCTTGTTGGCTATGGAGCAGATCCGTCACTTTTCATCTGGGTAACATTTAGATTAGGCATATCTTATATTGGGAGTTCCCGCAGTGCTTTGTTTTTGGTTTGATTTTGTAATGTTAATACCAGCTTTGACACGACCTTAGTGTCCACTCCCTTCTGTGTGATATGTAAGTATTTTCTCAAGTTTCCTAAAGGTTCAAAGTCAATGAAAAACTTGGTTGTGAGAGGACTCAGAAAACTGTGATATAGCCAGGCAGGATGATGCACACCTTAATCCCAGCACTTGGGAGGTAGAAACAGTGGGTCTCCCTGAGGTCAAGGCCAGCCTGGTCTACAAGAGCTAGTTCCAGGGCAGCTAGGACTATTACACAGACAAATTCTGTCTAGAAAAAAAGAGGAAAAAGTAAAAAAGCTGACATGTCCTGTGACTGGGAATTGTTTTGACATTTGTCTCATGGGGAGCTTCACGTAAGAGCTTTGGCATGAGGAAATTGACTTACTGAGGCACTAAACATCACTTTAATAACCAAGTGGCCCAGAAAATGTGGATACACAGGTTGAGGATGGAGAAGGTGACAGGAAATTCAGGCCTGCTGATGAGTGTCTTCAATCCAGGACTCAGGAGGCAGAGGCAAGAGCTCAGGGCTACCCTCTTCTCCATGGCAAGTTCTGGGTCAGTCAGTTCTACATATTCCAACCCCATCTTCAAAATAACATCAAGGTGAAATAAAGAAAAGTGAGGAGGATTAGAATTTGGAGCAATACATACACAAGCCAGAATACAGCAGTCAGACCCCAGGACATGATTAATGGCAGTGAGTCACCATTCCCAACCTTAGCTCCTCATGCTGACAGCTCCTGAATGGAATTTTGTGTGCCCTGGACAGAAACCTGCATGATCTTAGCCAGTGCCCGGGGTCAGACAAGACCCGTGACCTCGACAGGAGCTCCGTAGATGGGGAGCTGAGAGTCTGCTTGTTACTTGACCTGTGTGGCCTCAGCACTGCTGCTTTCTGTTTTCCTCTATGCCCATTCTGCCTCAAACTGTCTCTGAAGAAGCTCCCAAGGTGTGTCCATTCCTGCGTGTGAGCCACAGTCATGATTTCCCAATTCTGGTTATGCCTGATTTTTCACTGATGCACTCATATTAATACATTACTGTTGTTTATTTGTTCTGTTTGAGAGACATACAGTGTTTGTTGTTATGTTGAAACCAGAAGCTGTAGAACCAAGAAAACTAAATCCATAGCATTCCTGGAAAAGCAGCTAGAATGAGAGGTCCCGTGTGGGATGGCCAGGCCCTGGCTAGGCATTGACTATTTCAATTTAGCTGCTTTTCTTTAAAGAAGGGAAATAAAAACTTTCAGGTTCCTAACAATGTGAGTCACCTTTCAAGTACTCTGTAGCTGGTGACTCCCAACTGAAGACTGTACAACATTATTAACAGTCCTGACAAATAAGGGAGTGATTTCCCTAAAGTCTCTGTAGGCAGAGTTCCTGGGCAGGGTCAGCTCTTACTGTCAGCAACAAGTTGCTTATCTACAGCCAGTCCTATAACAAATGTGACACTTGGGTAGGATACCAAGGTACTCATCAAGGGTGTAGGTGTCTGAACTCCACCCTGAACTGAATTCTGAAGTTTGGGGATTGGAGTATCAACAGTAGTTAAACAGCCCACCTCAATTGGAATGGGTTGGCTTGATTTAATCTCTAGCCAAGGAATCTTAGTGTCTCTGATGGCTTCTCTCTATAGTCCCTTGAAGGGATCAGCATGGTTTGGCCTCAGACCCTGACACTTCATGCTGCACCAGCATAACTCAGGGAAAGGCAGAGATTGTCATAGACACAGTACTTTGATAGCATCAGTGTACATTGCTCAGTAGTTCAAATGGTCATACCCAATTCCATCCAGTCTGTATGTGAACCTAAGGAAAGGCAAGAGCAAGATACTTAGATTAGAAAAATCACTTCTTCTGCCCACCATATCTTCCTAAGATGAAACTGTTAAGGAGAATTGTAAGTTCTATTTATTAGAAAGGATTGGTAGGTGAGGTTTTAGAGGTAGAGTATATTTTATTTGTGTGTTTTGTTTGTTGAGACAAGGTACAATGTCTCCCCAGCTGTCCTCATACTGGCTCAGCAGGTCATCCTGCTTCCTCATTACAATTGCTAAGATTAAAAATGGACAGTAGATAATCTCCATAGATTTGTTATGTTTTGAATAACCACACAGGCAAATGTTGATTGAAAAAAAAAACCATAATGGTCAACACATTGCAGGATCAGCCTTCTGTAAAGCTTATTCTTCTTCTCAGGTCTGCTAACAAGTCTGTGTATATCATGTCAGCAGAGGGCAGTCATCCAACACATCCCTTAGTGTCTCAGAGCGTGCTCTGTGCTAAGTCAAGAGTTTATCACCTCAGTCAAGAGATTATCACTAGTAGGCACTAGCAGTCATTTGGATGGAATAATTCAGATCAAATTCTGGTGTTCAAAGCTGTGTCAGGTGTTCATGGATCACATGAACATCAGCTGAAAGACATGCTTATGCTCACAGAATGCGACAATCCACAATTATCGAGAGGCAGCATGACACCCTATATCCAGTGCAGGAGGTCAACTTCTGACCCCTGGTTGATGATGAGATCTTGCTGAGTATAAAGGAAAAATATGTGGGTATCGCCTGTGCATCATGTGACAGTAGAACGAGAAAGTATAGCAAACGTTGCCTGCAGGGAGCATGACCTGAGCTTACTGCCAGTGTACCAGCAGTTGATGAGATTTAGGCATGCCATAAGATGACATAGATATATCAATCATAAGGTTGACTTTTCAGGGCAATTCCAACTTTCTGATCTTTGTTGGGAAAAGATCCTCAGAACCCTACAAATTACTCGCCATGCAACCCTGATTCCCAGCAAGAGAATCATAGTGGATTGGAGGTTTATCTTAACCCCAAAGGAAACAGGAAATGAAGTGATTTGGGGGCTATGAGGTGTGTGAAATAAGCATGTTTGATGAAGAGGGGAACTGATATTACTTTGAAGGTGTATGTTCCTAATGGTGGAGCAGGAGATACTGTGAAGAAAAAAAGCATGAGTTACTGTAGACTTGTGAATGGACAGAGGTAAGTGCATAAGGCTCAGCAGCCAGTTCAGAGCTGAGGAAGTTACACTGGATACAAACATGCATGGCTATGTGCAGGATGCCTAAAGAAATGAAAGAGCTGTGGGGTTCAGAATAAAGCATCAGGGAGACTCAGACTGCTAGAATCTGTATGGTACAACAGTATCAGTGCACATTAGGAAGATGAAGTTTCAACATGTTTATAACCTTAGGAATGGAATGATTGCAGATGAGGAAAAGCCTTGGCCCAGGTATACTTAAGATGTGTCTGCAAATGGAGGTGTTTGGGACTCTACTCTAGCTAAGGATGCACAGGAGAGGGCTTCAGAAAAGAAATGAAGCAAATCCAGAGCTGCTAGACTTCCACTAGGAGTCCACCAGTATAACCATTTCTCATCCTGATGGACCATATAGGGAAATTTAGTGGATATGACTCAAGTGAATTCATCAGTCCTTGAGACAAAGCCTGTAACATGTTAATCCTTGACCTTGGTGAGAATGTGACATATAGTATAAAACCCTGATGTGGGAAGGTCATTTGTCAATTTGTTGTTTCATTGGTTAATCAATAAAGAAAACTGCTTGGTCTGATAGGTCAGAAAATTAGGTAGGTGGAGTAGACAGAACAGAATGCTGGGAGGAAGTGAGGCAATCGCCATGCCTTTCCTCTCTCGGGCAGACTCGATGAAGCTCCAGCCCAAGATGGACGTACACTAGAATCTTTCTGGTAAGCCACCACTTCATGGTGCTACACAGATTATTCAAAATGGGTCAGTCAAGATGTGAGAGTTAGCCAAGAACAGGCTGAAACTAATGGACCAGGCAGTGTTTAAAAAATTGTTGTAATACGAACGGCGGGCTGCGTCCCGCCACCTGGCTAGCCCTACACCCGAAATAATTACATGAAAACTGTATTCTTTTAAACAAAAAAGAAAGTCTTTAACTTTAACATGTAAAATTACATATAATAAAACAATTATCAAACAAAAAGTACAGTTACAATATTTATATCTATTTTATCCTTTATCATAACTAAGGAAAACTATAACTAACCGTTCTGCAACTCTATCAAAGACTCCAGAAGGATATAATATTACCTAAGTAAACAAGAAGTCCAAACCTCTAGAAATGACAGAGACATTTTGCTGCCTGGACAGTCACCCAAAGTTCCTCTGTATCGTTGGGGCATCCATTTTCAGTGGATAGGCCCATAGTTTCCAGCAGACATTTCCATGAAGCAGGAAAATTCCAAAGACAGTTCAGTCACTTTCTGCTGTGTCCTGCAGAATGTCTTGTAGACTCTTTCATGAATCAGTAACCCCGAAAGACCATCTCACCTTTAGGCAAGATCAGCAGTCCTCTCTCTGTGGGTTCTCTGTGTCCAGTTTATGTAACAGTCCAGGCAAGTTCAGTTTCTTGCCCAAATGGCTAGCAAACTCCATAAGGAGCCTCTTTGATGTCCATCTTCCTCTTGAAGTAGATTGGTGCTGCCAGGAGCAGACATGTCTCATTGTCACGAAAAGCCCTAAGTTATTAAAACATTAAATGCCATGTTCTGTAGTCTTTGAAAGATATGAAGAATGCCTGTCTAATTGAAATATATCTCTATATATCTAGAAAATCTAACTAATTGACTACAAGCTTGACTATTATTTATGATTATCCATCAACAACCTATATTTCCTAATTATACATTACATTTTAAAAATGAACTACACAATCACAATACCTTAATTAAGATCAGAAATACATATACTTATAACAAAATTGACCTTAAAATCCACACCAATGCAAATTATTCATATCTATATGATATCCCCCTTTAAATGTAAAAGAACATTTATAAACAATATTTGGGAATATGGGCACAGTTATTTCTCTCCAAACTGCTTCCTGCTGAATGGGGGCACTGTTATTTAGGTCTTTTATGGTATAACCTGTGTGCCAGGTTCATCTCAGTCAGCAATAGAGTGAAGTAATTTTCTAAAGGTGTTCACAGAAACCTTTCAGGAGGGTGTGGTCTAACATACCATATTGGGATAGAAGCAATCCACAGGGTCTCATCCTCTGTGAAAACAAAAGAAGATCCTCTCCAAAGCATCATATTCTTAGACCCAAATTCTGAAATCATAATACTATTATATTCATTCTGGTTTAGCTTGGCAGCCCATGTAATGAAATGTCTCTGTACTTAGCTCCTTTACAGTCAAAAGATTCAAAGACAGCACAATAATACAAAGAATCCAGACTCTTTGTGAATTTTCCATTTTTACATGGCTTATTTTTCTTTATTTCTTTTAATCTATAACTATCTGTACTCTGTCTCTTTAAAGACTTTACCTTTTTTTTAAGGCATTCTCTATATTTTTTTTCTTCTCTCTCCCAAGCCTACGTACACTCATCCAACATTCATAGAGGTCTTTTATGTCTGAATCTGTCCTATTGTGAATCTGTAATTTTTTACTATCCAGAAGCACTTCTTAAAATGTTAAGCACTTCTTAAAAACTTAGGTTTCACCATGTGGGGGTAATACAGTACTGCCTGTGTCCTGCCCAGCCTAACCTTAACTGCGCTGTTATTGTGGTAATTATGGTAGTTCCTGCCTGAGACCAGCACAGTTCAGCGTGGTGGAGCTGAGCCACTCCTGCCTCAGAGCCATTTGGTGCCCCTGACCAACGCAAAAGATTCAGGCACACATCAGTCCACATTGCCATCAAGCAAGCCGTAGCACTTTACT
This sequence comes from Microtus pennsylvanicus, assembly GCF_037038515.1. Classification (NCBI taxonomy): domain Eukaryota; kingdom Metazoa; phylum Chordata; class Mammalia; order Rodentia; family Cricetidae; genus Microtus; species Microtus pennsylvanicus. Next base: position 12,051,566 of record NC_134593.1, on the reverse strand, counting down.
CCAAATGCTCCATTCAAAAGCTCTGTCTCCGGAAGGAGCCAGACAGAGATTGCAATGGTGGCAAAGCCGAGAAACCCGGCATTTTAAAACAGCCAGTTTTTTCCTGCTGCTGAGGCAGGAAACTTTATGGCAAGCCACCCAGAAACAGCAAAAAGCCTTGTTAAACTCTCCCTTTTTTTAAAGTTCTCTCAGGTTTTTAAGTGGATTTAATTGGCCACGTTGGGAGCCACTCTGTTGTAATAGGAACGGCGGGCTGCGTCCTGCCACCCAGCTAGCTTTAACCCCAAACTAATTACACAGAAACTATTCTTTTAAACACTGCCTGGCCCATTAATTCCAGCTTCTTATTGGCTAATTCTCACATCTTGATTAGCCCATTTCTAATAATCTGTGTAGCACCACGAGCTGGTGGCTTACGAGGGAGATCCTTAACCTGTGTCTGTGTCTAGTGGGAGAATCATGGCAACTGCTTGACTTGGCTTCTTTCTCCCAGCATTCTGTTCTGTCTACTCCGCCTAACTAATTTTCTGTCCTATTAAAGGGCCAAGGCAGTCTCTCTATTTAACCAATGAAATTAACACAAAACAAAAGACTCTTCCCCATCAAAGAATACAGTTTCATGTTATTATTTCAGGGCATAAGCTAGCCAGGTGGCTGGGAGCCGGGTGGCAGGAACGCAGCCCGCAGCTCCCCACTACAAAACCCCAAAGAGGCATGGCTCTTCTCATCTTGAAAAGGTTGTAACAATCAGTGACTGCTTTGCTTCCACCTGTCCAAGGTCAGCTGTAAGCTTTAGGTCTGTGCTGCTCAGTCTGCAGTGAGAGAATACTGCCAGCTTAATTTTTGTTTGTCCTTTTGTTTAGATTTTTTTATGTTGGTTGTTTAGGTTTTACTTTTGTTATTTTGATTTTATTTGTTCTTGTTTTTCATAATTTGCCAAGGGTATCATTCACTGTTTATACTGGTTGCCCATTAAAAGCTCCATTTGAAAAAATGTAGTGTTTATTAATAAAATACAAAGTGATTTCAGATTCTTCACACCTAAGAGCAGTTTGTTTTTTCTGGTGTTTTGGTACACTGCTGTAACCCCAGCACTCACAAACAGACATGGATCTCTACTTGTTCCAGGCAGCATGGGCTGCATAGTGAGTTCCCAGTCAGTCAGAGCTATGCAGGTTATTGGTGTCTTGGTTGTGGATAGCCTGGCTTGCTCCCTGGATACACACTTTATGAGGAAATCCGGATCCATACTGTATGCATCATCAATGATAAGCACACAATGTAGATAATGACCTTCCCAGTCACTTAGGGAAGCAGTGTTTGTCTAGATGCTGTTGTCCTTGCCCAAGCATTTGATGTACTTTTTTTCTTTTTAGATTTATTTATTTTTTATTTTATGTGAATGGGTGTTTTTCTTATTGTGCATTTGTGCACATAAGATGAACAGTTGATTCTGTCCCTTGCCATTGGAGATGTCAGAGTATATTGAGGAGAGGTTTCTTCTAGGTGACTGTTTTATGATTGTAGAACTCCTGGGGGCAGATCCAATTTGTGAGACTGGAAGTAAGTCAGAGAGTTCAAATGTGGAGGAAGTAAGCCTGTGGGTCCCCAGACAGGAATTGACAACCCCAGGCATTTACAAGCTTAGCAGGCAAAGCATCATAGTGGTTACTCTCTGCCATAGGTCACCTCCTATCTCTGAGAAAACCCTGACACAGAAAGAGCTATCTATAGTTACACTGGTAACTATGCAAGACTTGGGTTAGGCCACACTGCTAAGTTATTGCTATATTGATTGGTGATCTTTGTCTGTTTTAGTATCTTGTTGAATCTTGAGATAGCTATGCCTTACTCACCTGTGTGTCCTCAGCAGAGTGGCTGCTTTGGTAAATGCTACCAGATAGGTATCCTGGTTTCTTCTACTGGCATTTGTGCAGGTAGATGGCAATTTCTTGTCAGCCTTCCTCAGTCACAGTGTAGACTGTGGACTTCTTTTTTATCCCCCAGATAACTAAATACTTCCTGTCTTGAAAGCATTCTCTCAACCATTCTCAAGGACCAGTGTTGGGGTGAACAAATTGACAGCTGTCTACCCTTATCCAGCCCGCCCTGTAATTGTTGTAGAAGATGAGTTTAGACCTGGGATGTAACTCAGTGGTAGAATAGTCACAGTGTGGCTCCAGGCAAGTGACTTCACCTGTCTGAGCTTCCAGTTATCCACCTAGCAAATGGTAATTCTGTTAGTGCCTCCTTCTGAAAGCTGTTATGATCAGTACATGGACAAGGCAGTGCTCAGCACAGAGGCTGGTACCATGATATCCCTCCTTGCCAGTGCTAGTGAGAGATGACTAAGTGCCTAATGCTGAAGGACTTTCAGCAACTTTCTTACTAACTGGAACAAGAAGAAACAGGAATTTCCTCCAGAAAGGTGACCAGGATGGGCAAACAATGGGAGGAAAGGGTATCCACAGCAGCCCCGAGACAGCTAATGCAAAGGCTCTGTGGCCACAGACTCTGAATCCACATGCAGCAGCTTTAGAAATAAAAGCAAGGGAAAAATGGGGTCTCAGTAAAGGCAATACTAAAACTCATGGCAATTCTTTTGCCTCGGCCTCCGTAGTAATGAGATAAGAGACAGTTACCACTGCACCCAGCTAAGACAAGTGTTTGTGTCATTATCATAATGACTTACAATGGCTTCAACCTCTAATTGGGATGCTAGTGAAAGTGGGGACCAGCTGGATCTAGAGACAGGAGTCATGATGATAGTAAATGAGATCTAGAGGAGATGGGGACAAAGCCAAGTCTTAAGGAATCTGAGCCACCAAGAGATGAAGCCACAGACTGGTAGATTTCAGTAACAAGTGGGTTTGGGAGAGACTCAGGAACCAGTGCAAACTGTTATCTTGCAGCCCCAATCTCTGACCAAAGGCCTCATTCCACACATCCATTTTGGTCTCAGATAGTCAGCCGCATGCTCATGTATCCCAGCTTCTGTGTCAGGGTACTCCCATTATTCCATCTGAGCATCTTCTGTTCTTCCAGGTCTAACACAACTTTCTAAACCATGCTCTGAGTCTCTTGGTTATAGTCCTAAAGCCAATGCAAGGAGGGAATCAGCACAAAATATACCCATCGGTCAGAGGTGCCTACCATAGGATAGAGGGTTATGACTAGATAAGGCATAAACCTAGACCGCCAGTACTGGCGGATCAAGACAGAAGTCTGAGAAACCCTAGGCAATTATAAACACATCCACCACCAGGAGGAAAACAAAGTCCTTCCCATTGTGTCACCCTTCAAAGCCACAGAAGGGGATCCAAGGCAGATGGACCTGTGTACAGTCCAAATCATGTCAGAAGTCTCTGCACTTGCTTCCAGAGGTGAAATACCAGTTCTCTGTCTCTTGAGTTTGATTCTTAGAGAGGATATGGGCCTGTCCAAGCCTCAGCTTCTACATCCATGACATTCCTGGACCATCACCAAGACAGCAGCATTATATGTCCTGGAACCACCCTGTTACTTTCTGCCTGGAAGAAGCCACCTCCATGGCATAGCCCTTTGAGACATACACAGGGACCCAGGAGAAATCCCATGCAAACTCTAACGGGAGCTCCGAGAATACTGATACTGGCAGTAGCAAAGCCTTCCTTCTTTCCTGTGTTCCCGGAGTGGGTTCTGGTACCCTTGGCACCCCTCAGCAAAGCTTCTGGGGACCTACTACTAAAATTTCAGTTATCAGGATGATAAGAGTCCCTGCATCCACAGCAGGACTTCCCTGCTCTGAACAGAGTCATCCTGCTCTGCACAGGGAATTGACCACAAGGCTCTTGGCTGAAACAATCATGGTTCCCTGCTGACTCTGACTGTGATTTTGCCACTCCATGTCGACACTCAGAAGCAGGGGGAATTGTGGCCCATGGTGGGAGCCTGTGGATGATAGTAAGGAGGAAGTCACTCAGGAAGCTGCGATCCCAGGCAATGGCAGAACTTTCTACAAGGCACAGAACCCTGGAGACACACAATCACTGATGGGACTCTGTAAGTTTCAGCATTCTGCTGTCACCATATTGGGATTCTTCCTGTTTAAACAGGAGTGCCATATTTTCATTTTGCTTTAGGATCCACAAATGGGTCTGCTTGTTCTGGTCAGCAGGCTCTGTTTTGATGAGTAACCTAAGCATGTCCTTCTCTCCCAGCCTGGACTCTGTATACATTGTACCATACAGGTATATCAGGTCAGGCAACGAAGGGCCCAAAGGAATACCATCTCACTCTCCTGCATCCAAGCAGACATTACCAATCAAAAACCATGGTTTCCTCAAACAACCCTCAGATTCCTACTCAATGCAGATCTTTCCAGCAGCTCCAGCCTAGGTGCTACTTACCGAGGACCCAGCACCTCACCACTACCCTACATGACAGCCCCTAGCCACCTCCAAAGACCCCCAGCTCCTAATCCCCTTCCTGTAAAGAACCCTTCCTTAGGAAGATGAAGTAACCAAGGAAAAAGACAAAAGGTATGCCTCATCCAGTGTTGAAACATCTGGGGGCACCTGGACTGAGTAGACCCAGCAGATACATGGTTCCCAGCTGTAGAAGGACATCTTTTTCTGGGAAGAGGTGGAAAACTGGGCAAACGTGTATAACTTGGATCCTGGCCTTGGTGTTCCTGTATGAGCAACAGAGATTACAGTATCCTGTCCCACTGTCCAGTCCTGCACAGTGGCCTTCACTGAGTAAGAACAGTAGCAGGCAAGAGGTAACCATTCCTCCTCCTCTTTGCTGTTGGAGGTTCAGAGGAGGGCCTGCTTTTCACCCCGACCACCCAGCTTTCTTACACCCAAAATAATGAGTCAAAAACTATATTAATTAAATTACTGCTTGGACCATTAGCTCTAGCCTCTTATTGGCTAACTCTCTCATCTTGATTTAGCCCATTTCTATTGATCTGTGTATTGCCACGTGACTGTGGCTTACCAAGAAAGATTCAGCATGTCTGACACTGGCTGCTCTATGGCAGCTCTCCCTGTGCCCTTCTTCCCAGCATTCAGTTCTATCTTCTCCACCTACCTAATTTCTTCCCTAACAGGCCCAAATCAGTTTCTTTATTCCTTAACCAATTAAAGCAACACATGAACAGAAAAACCTCTGACACCATTTCCCCTTTTCTGTTTAAACGAAAAGGAAGGATTTAACTTTAACATAGTAAAATTACATATAACAAAATAGGTATCAATAAAATACTACAGTTACAATATTTATATCTATTTTATCCTTTATCATAACTAAAGAGAACTAAAACTATGATTATAAATTCTTCAGCTCATCAAAGACTCCAGAAGGATATAATATTGCCTAAGTAAACAGGAAGTGCATTATAAGCAACTTCTAAAACTCTAAAAATGACAGAGATATCTTGATGTCTGGATAGTCACCCAATGTTCTTCTGTGCTGTTGGGACATCCAGCTTCAGCCTACAGGCTGACAGTGTCCAGCAGACTTTTCCATAAAACAGGAAATTTCAAAGACAGTTCAGTTTATATTGGCAGTTTGCCATTCATTTTCTTCTGTGTCCTACAGAATGTCTTCTCAGACTCTTTCATGAAACAGGAACCCTGAAGGATCATCTCACCTTTAGGCAAGTTCAGCAGTCATCTCTCTGCATGTCGTGTATGTCCAGTGAAGCAGTCCAGGCAAGAGCAGTTTCTTGCCCACATGGCTAAGGAGCCTCTTTGATGCCCATCTTCCTCTCGAAGTAGCTTGGTGCTGCCAAAAGTAGATGTGTCTCACTATCATAAAAAGTCCTAAATTTATAAAACATTTAAATGTCATATTCTGAAGGTCTCTGAAAGATTTGAAGAATTCCTATTCATATGAAATACTTCTCTATACATCTAGAAAATGCAACTAATATAACTAAAACTTGACTATTTTTTTAAATTTATTTATTAAAAATTTCCACCTTTCCCCCCTCCTCCCATTTCCCTCCCACTCTGCCCGCTCCCCCTCTCCCACCCTCTCAAGTCCTAACAGAAGTCAGGGTGCCTTGCCCTGTGGGAAGTCCAAGGTCCTTTCTCCTCCATCCAATTTATGCCAATACAGGGCTGTTTTCATTACTTTAGCTCTGTAATACTGTTTGAAGTCAGGGATGATAATGCCTCCATAAGTACTTTTGTTTTGTAGGATTGTTTTGGGTATCCTGGGCTTTTTGTTTTTCCATATAAAGTTGATTATTGTTCTCTCTAGGTCTGTGAAGAATTTTGTTGGGATTTTCATGGGGATTGCATTGAATCTATAGATTGGTTTTGGTAGAATTGCCATTTTTACTATGTTGATCCTACCAATCCATGAGCATGGAAGATCCTTCCATTTTCTGGTGTCCTCTTCAATTTTTTCTTCAAAAACTTAAAGTTCTTGTCAAATAGATCTTTCACTTCCTTGGTTAGAGATACCCCAAGATATTTTATGCTATTTGTTGCTATCATGAAAGGTGATGTTTCTATGATTTCCCTCTCTTCTTCTTTGTTCTTTTGTAAAGGAGGACTACTGATTTTTTGGAGTTGATCTTGTATCCAGCCACATTACTAAAGATGTTTATCAGCTTTAGGAGTTCTCTGGTAGAGTTTTTAGAGTCACTTATGTACACTATCATATCATCTGCAAATAAAGTTTGACTTCTTCCTTTCCAATTCAAATCCCCTTGATCTCCTTATGTTGTCTTATTGCTATAGACAGAACTTCAAGAAGTATGTTGAAGATATGTAGAGAGTGGACAGCCTTGTCTTGTTTCTGATTTTAGAGGAATGCTTTTAAGTTTCTCTCCAGTTAATATGATGTTAGCTGTCGGCTTGCCGTATATTGCTTTTATTATATTTAGGTATGACCCTTGTATCCCTAGTCTATCCAAGTCCTTTGTCATAAAGGGATGTTGAATTTTGTCAAATTCTTTTTCAGCATCTAATGAAATGGTCATTTTTTTCCTTCAGTTTATTATATGGTGGATTACATTGATAGATTTTCATATGTTGAACCAGCCCTGCATCTCTGGGTTGAAGCCCACTTGATCATAATGAATATTTTTTGACGTGTTCTTGGATTCAGTTTGCCAGTATTTTATTGAGAATTTTTGTGTCAATGTTCATGAGTGAGATTGGTCTATAATTCTCTTTCTTGGTTGAGTGTTTGTGTGGTTTTGGTATCAGGGTAACTGTAGCTTCATATAAGGAGTTTGGCAATGACCCTTCTGTTTCAATTTTGTGAAACACTGTAGGAGTATAGGTATTAGCTCTTCTTGGAAGTTCTGGTAGAATTCTACATTGAAACAATCTGGTCCTGGGCTTTTTTTTTTTGTAGGGAGGTTTTTGATGACAGCTTCTAATTCCACTCGACTTACAGGCCTATTTAAATTGTTCACCTGGTCTTGGTTTAATTTTGGTATATGGTACTTATCTAAAAAAATGTCCATTTCTTTTACATTTTCCAATTTTGTGACATATAGGCTTTTGTAGTAAGATCTGATGATTCTCTGAATTTCCTCTGTGTCTGTGGTTATGTCTCCCTTTTCATTTCTGATCTTATTAATTTGCGTGTTCTCTCTCTAACTTTTGATTAGTTTAGATAGGGGTTTGTCAACCTTGTTGATTTTCTCAAAGAACCAGTTTTTTTTTCTTTGATTCTTTGGATTGTTTTCTCTGTTTCTATTTTGTCGATTTCAGCTCTCAGTTTTATTACTTCCAGTCTTCTACTGCTCCTGGGTGAGTCTGCTTCTTTTTTTCTAGAGATTTCAGCTGTGCTGTTAAGTCTCTAATGTGAGCTTTCTCCATTTTCTTTATGCAGGCACTTAGTGATATTAACTTTCCCCTTAGCACTGATTTCATAGTGTCCCATAGGTTTGGGTATTTAGTGTCTTTATTTTCATTGAATTCAAGGAAGACTTTAATTTTTTTCTTTATTTCTTCCCTGACCATGCGGTGGTTCAGTAGTTGACTGTTCAGTTTCCATGAGTTTGTAGGCTTTCTGGGGTAGAATTATTGCTGAATTCTAACTTTATTCCATAGTGATTGATAGTATATAGTATATTGGTTACTACAATTATTTTTTTATCTGTGGATGTTTGCTTTGTTGCCGATTATGGGATCAATTTTCGAGAAGGTTCCATGAAATGCTGAGAAGATATTTTCTTTTCTGTTTGGGTGGAATGTTCTATAGATGTCTGTTAAGTCTATTTGGTTCATTACATCTGTTATTTCTTTTATTTCTCTGTTAAGTGTGTGTCTGGTTGACCTGTCCATTCGTGAGAGAGGAGTGTTGAAATCTCCTACTATTAGAATGTGGGGTCTGATGTATGCTTTGAGTTCTAGTAATGTTTCTTTTACATATGTTGGTGCTTTTTATTAGGGATATAGATATTCAGGATTGAGACTTCATCCTGATGAATTGTTCCTGTTATGAGTATAAAGTGTCCATCTCCATCTCTTCTGATTGATTTTAGTTTGAAATCATTTTTTTTAGATATTAGTGTAGCTACACCCATTTGATTCTTTGGTCTATTTGATTGGAAAACCTTTTCCCAACCCATAACTCTGAGGTAGTGTCCTTCTTTGAGGTTGAGGTGTGTCTCTGTAAACAGCAGAATGTTGGATCTCATTTTCATATCCATTCTCTTAACCTGTGCCTTTCTATAGGTGAATTGATTCCATTGATATTAAGGGATATTAATGACCACTGGTTGTTAACTCTAGTTATTTTTTTGGTGGTAGTGTTTGTGTTTTTTTCCTTCTTCGAGTTGTGCTGGTAGAGGGTTGTCAGATGCCTGTGTTATTATTGACTTAACCCATTTCTATTAATCTGTGTATTGCCATGTGGCTGTGGCTTACTGGAAAAGATTTAGCATGTCTGACCTGGCATCTCCATGGTGGCTCTCCCTGTGCCCTTCTTCCCAGCATTCAGTTCTGTCTTCTCTGCCTATCTAAGTTCTGCCCTATCAGGCCCAAAGCGGTTTCTTTATTCCTTAACCAATGAAAGCAACACATGAACAGCAGGAACCTGGGTGTAGAACTTGGATCCTGGCCTTGGTGTTCCTGTATGACCAACAGAGATCATCAGCATCCGGTCCCACTGTCGAGACACACACAGTGCCCTTCCCTGAGTAAGAACAGTAGTAGGCAAGAGGTAAACCATTCCTCCTCCTCTTTACATGGACCTAAGTAACAGAAATTGGAAGGAAACTGGTCTCCCACCTAGAACACCTAATAACTGGCATCTGGCAAACTTCCAAGGGGCATGAATGGTGACAGTTGTACCAACTGAAGACTGTCTACCAGTTCAATTGGGGGCCAGGTATCTACCCTGTGGAGACCTTTATGTTTCCCTAAGTGCTATACATAGGGTCAGTTGACTTCAATGACACCCTTTTGAATGTTCCATTTGGATGAGGACGTGACTCCCATCCACAGCTGTGTGATCCTGAGCTTGTCTCACATCGCAGTATCCTCAAAGAACATAAGGTACCTTCTTGACTGTGTGGGCACTGTGAACCTGCCTGCTTGGGGCCATATGAACAGGGATGGATGGCAGTGGGCATGAAGATGACACCTTGTCTGATGTCCACCGTGGCTTTGACTGTAGAAGATCAACTGACCTCTAGCTCCTCCTGGATTTCCAAACAGATCTGAATTCAAGAGGGAAAACCGTGAAGTTCCCCAGCCCATTAGGTATAAGCCTGAACCACTAGAGGCCACAACCATCAGAACTTACATAACACAGGTTTGCTACTTCCAGGAGTCTCATACTGAAGCCTCCTTTCAGACCAGAACCCTGTCACACTCCAAGTCCTGAACAATACAAATTCTGTGTCTAGGCCACCAGCATCGGGGCCCCAGTGCTGGCTGCCTGAAAAGCAGGGCTGCAAGAGGACAGGGCAGCAAAGATCCAGAGAGGAGAGGTTAGGCCAGACAAGCCAGGGGCCTGTGCTGCAGGAATGCTGTAGAGACCAGGTTCCCAAGTCCAGGCCTGTGGAAATAGCCTTGGGATACTGGAACTAGCAAAGGAGGCTAGAGGTCTATGAAGAACCGGGGATGGGAATTCTGGACAGAGCCAGCACAGCCTAGGGCCAACCCGCAGGATGTGAGTACAGGATTGTCTGGAGGCATTACCATCCCTGACTTCAAACTCTATTATAGAGCTAGAGTATTGAAAACAGCCTGGTATTGGCATAAAAACAGAGAAGTCGACCAATGGAATCGAATAGAAGACCCTGACTTTAACCCACAAACCTATGAGCACCTGATTTTCGATAAAGGAGCTAAAAGTATACAATGGAAAAAAGACAGCATTTTCAACAAATTGTGCTGGCAAAACTGGATGTCAATCTGTAAAAGAATGAAAATAGATCCATATCTATCACCATGCACAAAACTCAAGTCCAAATGGATTAAAGACCTCAATATCAGTCCGAACACACTGAACCTGATAGAAGAGGAAGTGGGAAGTACTCTACAGCACATGGGCACAGGAGACCACTTCCTACGTATAACCCCAGCAGCTCAGACACTAAGGGCATCATTGAATACCTAGGAACAGTTTTTAATTTAGCCAGCAGCTCCTGGCTCCCCGTGCCTGCACTGTACTGTGTTGGACCTTACGGGGAGCTTGTTATTTGACAAATAGTGTCAGTGCCATCCTGGATTGGAATAAGCCCTACACTGGTGTTCTTGCTTCATCTATGTATCAGCTGCCATGGAATCTCCATACCTCTCTACCTGCTACATTCATGTAAATATGTTAGTATTTGTTCCATTAGAGGGATATGGACTTTTGGGTTTTTTTGTTTTTTTTTTTTGGTTTTTTTTGTTTTTTACCCAGAAGCTATCAAAACCAAGATAGCTGGCCTCAAAGCATCACCTAAAATGTGGGTTAAGTGAATGTGGCCGTTGGGAATTTTTAACTGAACTGAGACCAATGTAAGGCCTAATCACCTCTAATAGGTCTTCTATGCTGCCTGGATAAGTACTTCTCTTGTTTAGTTCTGAGTGTCTCCAAGGGACTGTTTTGTACCAAAGGCAGGCCATTCCCTGTGACCTGTTGAAGCATCACTAGATCTTGAACATACTTTAGATGACCTGGATGATGCACAGCTTGTCCAGGTGAGCTTTATTCTGTCATCCACACTCCTCTGAGATGTTAGCAGTCAATCCCACCACCCAGAGCCAAAGAACACACAGCACTAGCTCTCCTATGTTCAGGCAGACACAAACTGCAAACTAGAAGGGACCTGGCATTGTGGGCATTTGCCCAGGCTGACAACAGCCAGCTTTAGGAAGGGAAAATACCCTGATAATAAGAAAATGACTATGAGGAGGCAGGCAGAGGTTCTGGATGAATTCTTCAATAATTCCTCAGGCCTCCAACAGTTATTTTCCATTGCCAGGATCTTTGGCATCTGGGTTCCATACAGCACAGGAGAGCAATGAAAGTCATTGTCCTGGAATACAATGCACCTTTTGTGCTGAATGTGCTCATTTGAGTCTGCTTAGTGCCAAGAATAAATGGTTATGGACACAGCTCCCTTTCCCAAAGGTGGACCTCTTCTCCTTCCTTTTCCTGCCTACATGGATTGAATTTAATCCTCCTTGCTCCCTGAATGGTGAGGTGAAATGAAGTAAAGATTTGACCACGTTCACTTCCAGAATGGCCCAAGTGGTCTAGCTCTCTCAACGTCTACAAGATGCAATGGTCTATCCTGCTATGGAGGCACATGCATTTAACACTCGGGGAGGTAGAAGCAGGAGATCTCTATGTGCTTGAAGCTAGCTTGTTGTACTTATAGAGTTCCAGAACAGTCAAGTAGAATGAATGTGTAATTCAAGAGCTAGTTTTCCAATAGAAAAAAAGCAAAAGCAAGATATCAAAATATTGAAACAATATTTTCTAGAACACTCACATTCTTCAGACTTCTTCTAGTTGATTTCCTAACCTCTGAGTTTACATTGCTAAGAAGTTCAGTTTGGCTATGGATGCTTGGAGTAACCACTGAGGCATGTTTTTCTTTCATGCTGACGTGGCATTATTAGGCTAGCTCTTCAAATCCAAGTCCCTCTTTCTCAGCTTTCCCAATGTTATGATGTTAGGCTTTCAATAACTACACCAGCAATTTTTGACATGATTTTTTTATACACCTAAGGCCAAGGTTCCTGAAGGCAGAAGACTCGCCTAAGATGAAGGTGAAACTATTCCATATAACAAGGCATAATCTGAGATTTGTGGTTTAGGGCTGCATCTATAGGACTGACCTCTCAGAACATCGGTGATGTGAAAATGACATTTTCTTAATTTTCTCCTATTTAATAAGCTAGTCTGAGTCATAAAAAGATGCCAGGCCATTAACTAAGATTAATTCAGGCTTTCCTGTCTTATGGACATATCTCCCATGAGATCCAAAGAGCTAGACAGGTACCCATGTGTACATACACATCTGTTTCCCTGCAAAACTCTCTGGGAAGAAGACACAGGCCTGGTCAGACTCAGGAGCAAAAATACACACCATAGCAATGAGCAGAGGAGAGGAGCAGTGGCCGACACCAGGCCGTTCTGCTTGTGACCTACTTGAAATTAGGGCTGTGTACTCTCAGGACAATGACAAATGTCCTTCTGAATGGAAGATTGCACAACTATATTCCTATGGGTTCTGGAGGCAGGTCAGTGTGTAACATTCTGGGAATTAACTGGTAGAGCTCAGTGTGATGGCTGTAAGGACCATATAGCTGGAAGTAACCTCCTAAGTCCCTTCCTGGTACCCCTCCCCAAGTCCTGCTGTGATCTCCCATGCCCAGCTTCACCCCACCAAACATGGTGCCATTCTGTCTGCACTGTGATTTTCAGATCATGCTGTTGCATCCAGGGCCTGGATCATGGAGACAGGCTGTACACAGCAGGAGGCCTCATCAAAGTGAAGAAAGAGGTCTTGTTAACACTCAGGGGAAGTTCTTCTAGCTTCCAATCCCTCCCTTTTGGGTCTTTGTCTCTTAGGCCCAGAGGCCAGAGGATGTGCCCACAGCAGAGGACCCAAGAAAGATCATCCTTGCAAAGTATATAACTGCCATCTTACTTGCTAAGTCTCTGATCTGTACTCTAGTGAAGTGCCCCCATGAATGAAATTTGTGAAATGATTGGACTTAGGAGACTTGTATTCCACAATCACTGAGGACTCAAGTTCCAGATGCTCTTTTCTCAGTGAACAAGGAGTGTCAAGCCTTTCCTTAACTTATCTGCCTCATGCGTTAGAGAAAGAAGCCAATTCTATTACATTGTGGAGTCATGGTGGTCATTAAGACCAGTGTACTTCCGATGAATTGAATAAGAGCTGTTATTTTTTCTCATAGACCATCAGTGAAGTCAACAACAAATTTATTACATAAAACAGCATCCCATTAGAGGGGTTTAGTGAATCACACATCTGAACGTCTTTGCATGCTTGGTACATGGTACACTTAAAATGCTTGCAGCTGTGGTGACCCTTACACTCATCTTTACTGAAAACACAGTCTGAATTCACAAGTATGTACCAACACTCTAGGCTTTATTTATTTATTTTGGTAGGATAGTTGATTGAACATGGACCCTTGTTTGTCTTTCTGTGTCTTGTAATTCACTCAAGGAGCTCTGGTTTGTTAATTTGTAAAGATGGTGTTCTTATGGCACATCCCCCAGCTGTCTGTCCAATCTGCAAATCTAGGAATTGTTTTATACTAGGAAGAAGAAAACTAAGGTTACCATTTGAAAGTCATCAGCAAGGGGTATGTTAAAGAGCTGGGGTGATGGCCACCTCTGAGGAAAAACCATGCAATGCAGTAATGAGGGAGGAAGAGTTTATTTTCACCCTGCTCTGTTGTACCTTTGTATGTTGGTGCTCTTTTAAGATCTTCCCTACTGAATTTTTAAATCAATGTCAGATGGTAAAGAAAACACTTCATCTTGGAGCTGACCTGGCGCTAAAAGTTCTTGATAGGTCTAGTGAGATGGCTCATATGATAAACATGTGTGCTGCCAACCCTCATGACCAGAGTGAAAGGAGAGAACCAACTCCACAAGTGGTTCTCTGACTTCCCACTGGAGCTCTTGCATGTGTGTGTCTATATGCGTGTACATGTGCACATACAGACACACATAAATAATACATAAGGATAAACTAGAAAGGACTTGAGTTCTGCTCTGGAAGTAGTTGAGTTGTCCCTTCTAGGGACAGCAGTTGAAAGCAGGTAAGCACCATTCCTCAGGTCACAAGATGACCAAATGTCTAGCTGACACAGTCCCAAATGCCTAAGATTTTCTTTTCTACAAAAGGCTTTTAGTGGGAGATATCAGGGAGCACTTGGCAGGCATGCAAAATGTCTTCAGTTCCCTCTTCAGCACACAAAAAAAAAACTAAAATAAAAATTTCAAGTGGCCATTTTGGCCATTTAGGTGCTCATATATTGGCTGATCAGTCTTGTCCACCATCGTGGAGGTAGGGGTCTCCTCATTCATTGTGGCTTAAGGAGTTTGCCCGAGAGGGCTCTTCACAGAGCTAGATCCAGGACAGCAGAATGTTATCTCTCCTTACTTCCTCCCCACATTTCTGCATGTAAGCCTAGGCCCCAATCCTGGCCCCCAACACAGGAACAAGATCCACATACTTCTACCATAGTCTGCTATGGGTGAGTTATTTAGGGGTCTCCAAATAATCACTTAAATGACACCATGACAAGAGTTGCCATGGAGATTAGAGTAGAAAATGTCACCATGGAGACACTGAGATCCTCCATAGGAAATCACTACCAGGTGGAGCAGTTTGGAAAATAGGATGGGTGAACACATGGAAAGCCCTGTGGTCTGTCCTCTTACATGAGGAGTGAGGGGGGGGCAGAGTGAGAGAGACTACCTTAGAGAGGCAGGAGAGTTCACGATGTCCACTATTGCCACAACCACCTGATGAAAAGCTGCTACAAGAAGCTTGAGGGATTCAGAAAGGAAGGACAAAACATGGGTGGCAGTGGTGATGCCATGGGAAGTGGTGACTGTTTATTCTATGTGGATTGTCTTGTACTTGCATTTATTTTACCACATTATGCAACTATTAACTGATCTTACAATTGTGATTGTTGATCATTTCTCATGAGATCTATGTTGTCTCCTCAAACCAATCTCACATGGCAGCAATCAACGCTATAGATTGATCCAGCAACCTGGATGAGGAACCATCATCCAAAGTTATCTCAGAGACTGGAGGAACCAAATTCAGGTTTCTCAAACTAACTTAGGAGGTATGCATTTTGGGCAACTTCATTCCAAACATAGCACTGTCACATATGACCTAACTTTGAACTTAGCCTTCTGTGATCAGCCCTTTTCTCTCAGGGACTAAAGAGGGGAGCATCCTGGAGAGAGAAGGTACCTGTGCATGCAGCTTCTGGAAGCCACAGCAGCCCTCACCCACACTTGTTGTAAGGAGGCTGCTTATTTGTTCCTCGCTGGTCTGATCTGAAATAACCTCTCAGAAACTATTAATTAAGTCAGTGCTTGGCCCATTAGCTCTAAATTCCTATTGGTTAACTCTGACATCATAATTTAATCCATTTCTAGTAATCTGTGTATCACCACATGGCTGTGGCTTACCAGGTCAAGTTACATCTGGTTCCAGTGGAGCTACATGGCTTTTCTCTAACTCCGCCTCCTTTCTCCCAGCATTCAGTTTAGTTTTCCCTGCCTAGCTCTATTCTACTCTATCATGGGCTCAAGAGAGTTTCTTTAATAACCAATGGTATTTACCATATACCATATACACAGGGGAATCCCACATCACCTCCCCTTTTCTGTTTAAATAAAAAGAAAAGTTTTAACTTTAACATAGTAAAATTATATATATAACAGTTATCAAGCAAAAATTACACTTACAATATTTATATCTATTTTATCTTTTATCATAACTAAGGAAAACTATATTATTACTATCTATTCTTCAACTCCATTAAAGACTTCAGAAGGATATAATATTACCTAATTAAACAGGAATTTCATTGCAAGCAATCTCCAAAACTCCAGAATTGACATAGATATTTTTGGGGCTTGGAGAGCCACCCAAAGTTCTTCTGTATCATTGGGGCATCCATCTTTAACCTACAGGCCCGTAGTATCCAGCAGACTTTTCCACAAAACAGGAAATTTTAAAGACAGTTCTGCCTATATTGGCAGTTTGTCAGTCACTTTCTTCTGTGTCCTGCAGAATGTCTGGCATACTCATTCATAAAGCAGGAACTCACCTTCTTTAGGCAACTTTAGCAGTAAATTTTCCATGGGTACTGCATGTCCCGATCACACAGCATACCATCAAGCAGTCCAGGCAAGAGCAGTTTCCTGCCCAAATGGCTAGTAATCTCCATAAGGAGCCTCTTTGATGCCCATTTTCCTCTTTAAGTAATTGGTGCTTCCAGTAGCAGGTGTGTCTCATTGTCATGAAAAGTTCTAAGTTCTTAAAACTTTTTAAATGCCATGTTCTGAAGTAAAGCGTGAAACATTCCCTCACCTGTTTGGACTTATTAATAAAAGGGTTATTTATTTGAGGGAAAAAAAAACTTACAAAACACTGTCCTACACGACAGCCAGGAAAGGAGTCTAGTCACCAGAACTGGAGTCCAGAGAGAGCAGAGGGCTGCTGCTGCTTTTTAAAGAGAAAGAGACCATGCCCCAGTGGGCTGGTATCTCAAAGGCTATTGCCTGAAGGTGTGGAAGGAGCTCCCACAGCATGAAGGTCTTTCAAACATTTGAAGAATACCTGTCTAACTGAAATATAGCTCTATATATCTAGAAAACCTCACATGACTACAAGGTTGACTATTATAGATGATTATCTATTAAACATTTTTCTTTATAATATATTACATTTTAAATGAGCTGTACAAAACAATACCTTAATCAAGAGCATAATTGATCTTAAATTTGGGCATTGTTCTCTCCAAACTACTTCTTGATTTTTGTAGGACAATGTAAGTTATAGAGATGTTCACGACAACATTTCAGGGGATTTTGGTTCACCAAATAACATTAGTCTGGAAGAAATCCACAAGTTCTCATCCTCTGTCGAAACAAAAAAAGAATCTTTTTTCCAAAGTAACATATTCTTAGATCCATGTTTTATAATCAAGATAACTTTAAGTTATATATGTTGGTTTAGCTTAGCAGCCCATACAATGAAGTGTCTCTCTGTCTTAGCTCCTTAACAGTGAAAAAATTCAAAGAAAACACAATAATATACATAATTTAGACTGTGTATATTCTATCTTAATATGGATTTTATTTTCTTTACTCATTTATCTATGACTGCTTGTACTCTGTTTTTTTAAATAATTTTTAAAGACCATTTACTTTTTTTTATAACTCTCTATACTCTTTTTCTTCTCTCTCCCAAGCATACTTATAGTTTTTGAACACACACTGTCTCACTTATAAGTCTGTTATGTCTGACTCTGTCCTTACTGCATATCTTTATTCCTTTTCTGACCAGGACGGCTTCTTAAAATGCTAAGCTGCAATGGCACTAGGGTTAAGGCTGCTTTACCTTTTGGCTCGGTGTAGTCTGACAAGTTGGAGGAGATCTCTACATTGCCTCTGAGAGCCGTACTATCCAGATCCAGGGTCAGGTCATAGCAGGTCTGTGTAGTCATTAAACAAGTTTTAGCACTCTGCTCACAAACCCCATTTAAATGCTCCATGAACGTACCTCCAGAAAGTGTTAAATATCATGCTGGCAGCAGGGCCCAAGAAGCTGCTGTTTCAAAACCAAATGGCTTTTTTCCCCTACCACTGAATCAGGAAAACTTGTCTTAAAGGAGCTGCAACACACTGCCACACTGGGAAAAAATTTACAACTAAACTTTGAGGTTTTTATGTGTATCTAGAGTTCCTTTTCAAGTTTTTTTAGGTTTTACATGGATATAGTCAACCACATTGGAGCACCAATTTGTTGTAATGAAGCTGCTTTTTTGTTCCTAGCTGCTCAGATCTGAAACAATCACGCAAAAACTGTATTAATTAAATCACTTCTTGGCCCATTAGCTCTAACTTCTTATTGGCTAACTCTTACGTCTTAATTTAACCCATTTCTAGTAATCTGTGTATTGCCACATGGCTGTGCCTTACTGGGTCAAGTTATGTCTGACTCCAGAAGACTACGTGACTTCTGACTCTGCCTCCTTTCTCCCAGCATTCAGTTTAATTTTCCCCACCTTGCTCTATTCTACTCTGTCACAGTCTCAAGACAGTTTCTTTAATAGCACATTAAATATTCACAGCATACAAAGGGGAATCCCACATCACTCATTCACTTTGTTTCTATACTCTACCCCATCCTCTACCAGGCCCTGTTCCACAGTACCCACTCTTGTTTTAAAGCCTTGAGCTGTATTCCCATTCACAGAGAGACAACCTGATGAGGGAATTAATATGAGAGCTCTAGAGTCAGCAGAGCAAACCTGACTTTACTTTTGCCTCTGCATCCAATGCTGAGTGTAAGACCTGAGCAGACAGCCTGTGCTTCTCCAGATATTCCACACCCAGCTGGTGCCAATTTATGCAGGGGAGAAAGGAAATGTGTTTGAAGAGAGTTAAAGTAAGGGAGAGACTCTGCCCAGCAGTGAACTGCAGGCATCCAGGTAAAACTTTCCAGAGGCAGGGGACTGGGAGACTCAGTTTGCAAGCTGACCTAAAAGAATTATTCCATGGCTGATCACAAGGGGAGTGAGGGAAGAGCTGGCCAAGTCCCTGCTCTGCACCTGGCCCCCAGAGCATCTCTGTCAGGCTAGGATGTATGGGATCATTGGGTTTACATTCAAACAGGCCTTATTCTTACAATTTGTTTGCCTTGTGGGAAATGGAATCAGGCTAGCTAAAGGGATGATTCTAAGTAGGAGGTGGCATAAACCTTGGTAAAAGGTGCTACTAGTGAGGATTGGGCATCTGATGGGTGGAAACAATCTCTTGAGGTTCAGAGAAAAGCCTCAAGGGTAGAAACTTTGGAGTCTGACAGTTCAAGTTCAAGTTGCTTTAATTTGTTTGTTCAGTTGTGTTTTTAATCAGGATTTCTCCATGTATCCATGGCTGTCTTGGAACTTGCTTGTAGATCAGGTTGGGATAAAACACAGAGCTCTGCCTTCCTCTGCTTCCCTAGTTCTGCAAGTAAGGTATGTACAATCACCACCCTGCCAAATTCAAGGACGTGACTTATGACATGTTTCTCTGAGACTGTTTCTTCATTGAAAAAAAAACTAAGAAACAAAGACAATTCAACTGTTGTGTTATTCACCCTGAAGTGGGCCTAGACTCAGTGAAGATTAAATTTTAAATAGTACCCTCCTCACTCAAATTAACTTAGCTACTATGGAGTGCCTGTAATCTTTGCATTTGGGAGATTAAGGCAAGAGAATCTCAAGTAGATGTTTAGACCCAACTTGATAGAGAGACCCTGTCTCAAAAACACACCAAAATACAAAGAATTACTAGTATTGAGGGGTAAGGTGGGAGTAGATTTCTTGTACTTTTTTGGAGGAAGATAACAAAACCCAGCTATAACTCCTTACTCTAAAACTATACTTACCATAAGAAACAGATGATGTGGGATTCTGCTCTGTATGCTGTGAATGTGTTTTATTGTCATTGATTAAAAAGGAAGCTGATTAACAACTTAACCTAACAGAGTAATGCTAGGTAACAACTCCAAACAGAGATATAAAAAGAAAGTAGGCAGAGTCAAGTAGAAGCCATGTAGCTACCAGAGGAGAAAGATGCCCAGAACTTTACTGATAAACCATGAGCCTTGTGGTTAAATATAAATTAATAGAAATGGATTACGTTAACATGTAAGTTAGAAATACACTTAAGCTATCAGCCAAACAGTATTGCAAATAATGCAGATTCTGTGTGATTATTTTGGTTCTGGGTGGGAAGGAAATAAACAACCAGACAGATCTGGTTCCATCATCTCACCCCATTTTCCCAGGGCGTGAGGAAGGGCAGGGCCACGATATCTGTGAGTGCATGTGTATATGTATTTATCAAACTATGTGTGCATGCTCGTGTATGTACATGTGTGTGTGAGAGAGACAGAGAGACTTAGTTCTCCTATCCATGGTCAGCATGATGTCTGGGGTTCTCTATCCAGTCGTAAAACAGACACTGTGACCTATGAATAAAGTGACCAAGCCTTATCAATTAAGTTCTCCAGTTGTTGAAGGAGCTGCGGGTTGCATTCCTGCAACCAGCTCCCAGCTGCCTGGCTAGCTTATGTCCTGAAATAACAACAGACAACCTGTATTCATTTAAACACTGCCTGGCCTATTTGCTCTAGCTTCTTACTGGCTAATTCTTTCATTTTGATTTCCCATTTTTATTAATTTGTGTAGCACCCCAAGGTGCACTTACTGGGAAGATTCTAGCTTACGTCCATCCAGGGTCGGAGCTTCTTCACGATAGCAGAGCTATCGAGACTGAGCTCACTTCATCTTCTTCCCAGCATTCTGTTCTGTTTACTCCACCCACCTATGTTCTAACCTATCAGGGCCAAGCACTTTCTTTATTAATTAACCAATGACCTTCCTCCATCATTTCCCCTTTTTCTCTTTAAACAAAAAAAGGAAGGCTTTAACTTTAATATAGCAAAATTACATATAACAAAACAGTTATCAAGTAAGAATTACAGTTACAATATTTATATCTATTTTATCTTTTATCATAACAATGGAAAACTATTACTATAACTATCTAGTTATTCTTTAACTCCTTCAAAGACTCCAGAAGAATACAGTATTACCTAAGCAAACAAAAAATACACAACTTTCAAAACTCTAGAAATGACAGAGACATCTTGCTGCCTGGACAGTCACCCAAAGTTCCTCTGTACTGTTGGAGCATCCATCTTCGGCCTTCAGGCCCATAGTTTCCAGCAGACATTTCCATGAAGCAGGAAATTTCAAAGGCAGTTCGGTCACTATCTGCTGTGTCCTGCAGAATGTCTTGCAGACTCTTTCATGAATCAGGAACCCCAAAAGATCATCTCACCTTTAGGCAAGTTCAGCAGTCCTCTCTCTGCGGGTTCTTTGTGTCCAGTTTATGCAACAGTCCAGGCAAGAGCAGTTTCTTGCCCAAATGGCTATCAAACTCTATAAGGGTCCTCTTCGATGCCCATCTTCTTCCTGATGTAGATTGGTGATGCCAGGAGCAGAGTGTCTCATTTTCATGAAAAAACCTAAGTTATTAAAACATTTTAAATGCCATATTCTATAATCTTTGAAAGATATGAAAAATGCCTATCTAAAATATATCTATGTACATCTAGAAAATCTCAACTAACATGACTACAAACTTGACTATTATGATTATCCATTAACAACCTATATACATTACATTTTTAAGCGAACTACACAATCATAATACCTTAATCAAGATCAGAAATACATATACATATAACAAAATTGACCTTAAATTTAAATCACTAAAGCAAAATCCATATCAATGTAAATTATTCATATCTATATAAAATCCCCCTTTAAATGTAAAAGAACATTTATAAACAATATTTGGGAATATGGGCACAGTTATTTCTCTCCAAACTGCTTCCTGCTGTATGGGGGGGTGCTGTTAATCAGATATTTCAGGGTATAACCTGTGTGTTAGGTTCATCTCAGTCATCAATTGAGTGAAGTAATTTTTTGAGGGTGTTCACAGCAACCTTTCAGGAGGGAGTGGTCTATCATACCATATTGGGATGGAAGCAATTCACAGGGTGTCATCTTCTGTGAAAAGAAAGGAAGAATCTCTTTTTTAAAGTATCATATCCTTAGATCCAAATTCTGATGTCAAGGTATTTTCAAAATATTTGTTTTTGGATTGGTTCAGCAGCATTTATAAACAAATATCTTTTAGCAGCTGTTGCTCCTTCCTCAGCATTAAAGCAATTCAAACAGAGCATAATAGCATACAGTATCAAAATTCTCTGTGTATTTTCCATCTTTCTGCACTTTATTTTAACCTCTATTTTGTTTATTTTTACTTTTATTTTTTTGCTTTTTGAGGTTCTCTGTATCTTTGACCTGGAATAACTCTGTAGACCAGGCTGTCCTTGAACTCTCAGAGATCTGCCTGTCTCTACCTCTGAGGCATTGGGATTAAAGGCGTGTGCTACCACACCCAGAAGTCACAGAGTTCAATCTCCCTCTGCCTCCCAAGTTTGGGGATTAAAGGTGTGTACTACCACACCCAACAATTCTCTTCCTTTTTTTTTTTACTTTAAGCACTTCAACTTTTAGCCTGCACATTTTTAACACACTGTAAATCATTTAGAAGTTTTCTTTGTATTTGAATTTCTCTTTACTGTATATCTCTCTTTTTCTGACCACTTGAGTCTTTAATTTGCCAAGCAATATCAGTAGGACTAAAGTCGTGGCTTTGACGGCTGGATCCCGCCCATTCCTTAGCTTTCCAGCCTCTTTGAGGAGGTACCATTGTAGCCACATTTATTGCCACAAGTCTATGGTGTTTCAAGGTCCCTGCCAGCAAGTAAGCTGCAGCATTATTTCTACAGCCAACACAAAAGTCTTCTCTCTGTAGTCGACCTTCCTGCCTCAAACAGTCAGAGTTTGCCCTGGCAGGATGGCCCAGAAAGCCGGCATTTTAAAACAACACAGATTATTTTTTTCCCTGCTACTGCTGAAAACAAACAACCATTTAGTCGGCTTTCATCAACACCATTTAAGTGTTTCGTGGCAGGATCTCTTAAAAGAGCTGCAAGGTTTGCAGCTAAAGCTGAGGCAGGAAGCCTCTCTTAGATGAGAGCACTTGCTTGCCTCTAGCAAGCAGAGCAGAACCGAGAAACCAGGCGCAATGCTTTCATTTTGTTCTAGAATTACTTCCCAAGCTGTCTCAGGCTTTATGTGGATACAGTTGTCCACACGTTGGGCAGCCATTCTGTTGTGGGAGCTGCAGGTTGCATTCCTGCCACCAGCTCCCGGCTGCCTGGCTAGCTTCTGCCCCAAAATAACAACACACAACCTGTATTCATTTAAACACTGCCTGGCCCATTAGTTCTAGCTTCTTACTGGCTAATTCTTACCCATTTCTATTAATGTGTGTAGCACCCCAAGGTGCGCTTACCGGGAAGATTCTAGCCTATGTCCATCCTGGGTCGGAGCTTCATCACGTCTGCCCCAGAGAGCAGAGCTATCGAGTCTGAGCTCACTTCCACTTCCTCCCAGCATTCTGTTCTGTTTACTCCACCCACCTATGTTCTAACCTATCAGGGCCAAACAGTTTCTTTATTAATTAACCAATTACCTTCCTCCATCATCCAGTTATTCATCCTCACCTCTCACCAACTGCCCCATCCACTTCTTTCTCTGTAGCTTCCCACCAGATGTGTGCTTTCTCACCTCTGGCTGTTTGCAGGTACTGCCTCTGTCTTTCTGGCTTACTTTGTCTTCACTGTTCTCCACCTTAGAGCCTATAGTGCTGGCCCAAGTCTGACACATAAGCCTTCTGTGTGCTCCAGCAGTTCCCTGTACTACATGTACATAGAATATGACCAGTGTGGACATGCTGTCCATCTGATTTGGGAGGGTTATATCATATGGTTGCTGAACAGTGGATCATTTCGTGAGTCTACTGCTTGTCCTAGTACATGGTTGTTGACTAGATAACAATGGAAAACTATCCAGCATTTAGGTAGATGATGACAAAGTTTGGGTGCAAACATAAGCATATTGCATTCTTCTCATTTTGTAATGTAGGAGTACTTACATAATTTTATTCTCAACTATGAGTGGTGCTCTCAATCTGCCCTACTGGCTTATGCTAACCTATTTCTAAAGCCTTTGAGATTGAGGATATTACTCGTGCTTTTCTGTCTAGGTTCTGCTCAAGTACATCCTTGTTCCTTGTAAGCACCTCCTTCAGGATCAGTATGCCGACATTCACAATCTATGTCAGGAAGAATGGAAAAAAAAAAAACCTATAGAAATTTTAAAGAAGAGCATTTTCTGAATGCTGACAAAAATTTACTAAAGTGTTTGCATATTTAAGAGTTTTCTATTAAAATACATTAATTAGAAATCATTCATTTAAAACTCTTTATGGCATCAGTAGCTTTTTGGTGGATTTTTAAGGTGGCAACCAGTCCTACTGCCCAAGTGCTAAATATTATTCATATCACTAAATATTTTGGTAGAGAGAAAAAACAGTTGGTTAATGGTTTACCTGCATTTTCTCCTCTGTAAAAATTTTATGCTGATCCCTCACCTACCCTCCATTAACTTCTCATAGTTCCGCATAGAGGGATGGGACCTTATGAGCCTTTCTCAATGAATGTTGGAGTGGTGAAGCCCCAGTATTATATAGCTCTGCTGCAGGAAAACATGGCTGCATGGAATTCCTGACTGCAGTCATTGTGTCCTCTCCTGAAGACCCAGTTTCCAGCAATTCTCCCCCAACTCTGACTTTTACACCCTTTCTTGCTCCCTCTTCTACAGTAACACCTGAGCCTTGGGTGCTGCTGTGGGGGTTAATTTTTGCCAGGTTGACACAAACCTAGACATAATGTGGGAAGAAGGAGGGAAATTCTCTGTTACATTTTCCTGTAGGCAAGTCATTGAAGACATTTTCTTGATTAATGATTGATGTAGGAAGGTCCAGCTTACTGTGGGTAGCAGCAATCTGTACAGATGGTCCTCATTCCCATAAGAAAACAGACTGAGAAAGCCATAGAGCACAGGCCAATAAGCAGTGATCATCCTTGGCGCCTCTCTCTCTCTCTCTCTCTCTCTCTCTCTCTCTCTCTCTCTCTCTCTCTCTCTCGTGTGTGTGTGTGTGTGTGTGTATGAAAGATGAAAGATAAGGTGGAGGTCAGAGGACACCATCAGGGAGTTGGTTTAATTCTCCTATTATGGATTCCAGGAATGGAATTCAGGTTATCAGGCTTGTATGGAATATGGTCTTAGGTGCAGAGCCATTTCAATGGCTTTTTCCCTTGTTTTCTTTCCATTAAAAATTAAAAACAGAAGTGTTTCTTATATTTCTCTCCCTCCCTAAATAAGCAAATGCTTGTAAAATGCTAGCTAGTAAGGAAAACATAGGGCTGTGCATGAGCTTGGGGGTAGTGTGAGCTTGTGTCATACATGGGTCCAGAAGAAATCATTATATATCCCCTGTTCTTTGATTTATTCTCATGTGTTGTATATAACCATATATAGGCCTATAGGGAATTTTCTTCATAATTTAAGATTTCTTATAACTCAACACTAGAATGACAGCCCAGTGACAAAGAGGGCAATAAATGGATCTGAAGAGAAATTTTGTTAGTATTCAGGCACACCCTCACACAGCACCTCACACCATCTGCCTGGCTATATAGCAAATGGTATCCTGTCCCTTTAAGAGACCCTCCGTTCACTCTCAGTCTCTCTAGTGCTCTCCCTCCCTCCCTCCCTCCCTCCCTCCTTCCCTCTCTCTCTTTTTCTCTTTATCCCCCACTGAGGCAAGCAGGTCTCATCCTCTTTCCTTCTCCCTCCTCCCTCTCTCTTTCTCTTTCTCTCTGTCCCTTCCTCCCATCCCTTCCTCCCCACTACACCTCCCCTTTTAATAAAACTTTGCACTCAATCTTCATCTACATGGCATATTTGTCTGTCCCTTACCAGCTGCAGGTTGAACCTCACCCACATGCTGTGGGACCTGGAAAGATTTCCAAATGTCCCACTGGCACACTGGAAGATGTTCAACACCATCAGCCGTCAAGTGTTGCAAATCAAATTTCAATGAGATGATACTTGATATCATTAAAATGGTTAAAATACAAAAGATAAGTCAGTCCTGGTTTCACAGCTCTGCAATCCCAGCACTTGGTAGAGGGGTGTGGTGTGTGTGGTGTGTCTATCATATATGAGTTTGCAGCTGGACAGCAAAATATGGTCTAAGAATTGAAAAGTACATGTTGCATGCTGAGGATATAAGTCACAGGGAAAGCACTTGTCTAGCATGCACAGGTGCTGGGACATATGTGAGAGTGTAAACATACCAGAGAACAGGAACCTGCTACATTACTGCTGGTGCAACTACTAGCAACTGAGTGTTTATATATATAAAAAAAGGAGATACCCCAATTACCTACTGCTTGATGAGTAGGTAAACAAAGGGTGGTGTGTTAATACAGTGGTCTAGTTTCTAGTCATGGAAAGGGGTAGAGAAAGCATACATCCTATAACATGAATAAATATCACAAACATTGAGTTGAAAGTAGCCAAAGGACTGAAGAATGAGACACTTCTTTATTAGATGATTTGATTTCTCTTTAATACCCAGAATGAGACACTTGAAACAGAAAGTTAGCTTGGTAACTAATAGGTGGTGGGGGTCTGGAGAAATGAAGAGTAACTGCTAATGAATAAAGTGGTTTTCTCAAATGACAAATTATTTTAAAAGTAAATAGAATAATGGTTGCGTTATTGTAAGAACATAGTAAAAAAAATACCTACTGGGTTATATACTTTAAAAGAGTAAACTTACTACATAAATGTATTACTTCTCAATATCTACAGATCATATTTCATGTCTATGTATGTTTTGTCTGCATATATGTATGTTCACTGTGTGCATGTCTGGTGCCTGCAAAGAGACAAGAGGGTGTTGGATCCCCTAGATATAAATATCTGTGAGCTTCCTTCCATTTGGGTTTGGTTATAGGTTGAAGGGTTTGTGCTGAGAGGTATTGAGGACTACTTTTCTCCTCCAGGGGCATGTAGAGTACCTTCCAGTACAGTGAACTGTGGTTAGTAGGTGAATAATATAGTTAGACACCAGCTCAACTTCTCCATATTCAGTGACAGAAGTGTTCCCTCAAGAGACAAGACCTTAACATCAGGTTGTGTGAGCAACCAAGAGCCTTGGCAATAGCCTGTGCTATTTGGTGGTTTCCATGGGTCCCTTTGGTGAATGACTCAACAGGCTGTAACCTGTTCCTGGCACTGGAGGTTTAATTTGGTGGCACAAGATATCTAGTTGAAGTCTTCACTCCCCTGTTGTTTTTTGTCTCCCTGTGGGTTCCTTTCACATATGTAAAGGAAGATTCCGGGATAGTCAGTGTCCATATAGTTTTTCAAAGGACCTTTAGTATTGGTTGTCCCTCTCCATTTTCCTTCCTTTACCTTTCTGTCCCATCCCCCTTTCATTAAACCATCCAATTCTAGTTTTCCTTAATAGCTAAATAACACTATAGACTTTTTTCTTTCCTTTCCTCTCCTCCCTCCTGGTCCCTTACTAGGTTCCATACCTCTGTGGGTATTCAGATTGAAGTTCCCATATCAGAACCATAACATCCTTAAAAGAGAAAACATACAATATTTGTCTACATGTACTGAGCACTGTATGCTTTTGACGCTGGAGTCTGACATGGGCACGCACAGAACACAACCTCGGTGCACAGCTGCTGAGTACCATTGTGAGGTCATAGCGCATCACTATGCCCCTAGAACTGTGTTGCTAAGAGTGACTCAGAATTCAGCTCACACTGAACCAAGGATCTGCCCAAGCAGGACGCTTATTTGGTTCAGTGGGGAGTTTTTACCAGATTTTGAACGTTTACTATTGGGTTTGGGAGGGTGGGGTTGGTTAAAGGGGAAGGAAGGGAGGGGTAGTAGGCCCGTGAGGGCCAGGAGGGCCAGGAGGGCTGGGAGGAGGGGCGGGATTATCGGGAGGGCCAGGAGGGCCTGTAGAGCCTTGAGCCTTAACATGCAGGAGGATATGGAGTATGATGCCCTAACCATTCGGGCCCCTCAGCGGTCTCGCTGGTATACCCGCCTGTGGCCCGCATGCCTGGGTCATGGGTGCCTGGGTAGAAGACAGCAGCGATTTCCTTTGTACCTAATTGGGTACGATCCCGTGGGCCAATTCCAAAGGGCGGCCAGTGTGGGTGATGTCAAATTAGTCGAGAGATTGATCAATGCCCGTGAACACCATGTTAACGAGTGCGACCGGAGGGGCAGGTAATGGGGCTTGAGGAGAGGCGAGGGGCAGGAGGGGCAGAAGCTGTTGGGGACAGTCAGGGTCTACCAGGGAGAAACATACCTTCCAGATCTGCAGCCTGTGGGAGGGCAGATGTCATGCTTAAGGCTCTTCTTTCATGGAGACCTCTGGGTTTGTACCTGCTTTAAGCTCCTAGGCACCTGAAACCTGCACACCTTGGAAGGGCAGCTCCGAGGCTTTCTTTAAGAGAAGCAAAACAAAGAACTTCAGTTAGTTTACAAATCCCTTTACATTGTCTCTTTTAGAGCACTTTATTGAGGGCTGTAAAGGAATTTAGCTAAGGAAACCATATACATCTTTTTATGTGTACACTTATAATTTTTTAGGTTTGAGTGTTTTGGCTGTATGTATTTTCAGTGTACCACACAAGCATAGGAAGAGGGTGTTGGATCTCCTGGAACTGGGGTCATGGACAGTTGTGATCTGCTGTGTGGGTGCTAGGAATCAAACCCAGGTCCTCTGCAGGAAAAACTAGAGCTTGTATATGCCAAGCCATCTCTCCAGCCCTTTAATGTATATGTTTTAATGCTATGTTATATGCAACACAGAAAATTGTATCATAGGATAAATTTTCACATAAAAAGCCAACTCAAAGCCAAAAAAAATACCCAAAGAAGTAACAAGAAATCTTATGTCTGTTTTATGCTTGCTGAGGGATTTCATAAAAAAATTTTCAACTTGAACTATAACTCTGTCCCCTGGCCCCTTATATACATGTTGTGTGTGTTTTGGTAAATACATGAAGGCTAATGGTTGACATTCTCTTTGAAAACTTCTTTTCATCTCATTAAAAAAATCATATGTGTGTGTGCACCTGTGCCTCACACATGCCAAGCAAGTGTCTGAAGGTCAGAAGAGAACTATTGACAGCTGTGTTCTGCCACATTGTGGATTCTGGGGATTGAACATAGGCCATTGGCTCTGCCAGTAGGTGCCCTCACCTGATGAACCACCCTGTGGTTCCTCCACCTCAGCTTTTTAGACAGATTCTCTCACCAAAATCCCCGCTGTGTTTGACTGATTGTCTTGGAGTATACTGATTGACCTAGACTTGCTGGCAAGATAGATGTGGGGATCCTCCTGTATCCACATCTCCAGCACCAGTTTCTCAAGGTGCTGGGGGTTCTGAAGTTGGGGTCTCAGGCTTGCAGGGTGAGTGATTTTCTAACTTAGTTGTAACAATCACTGCAGCCCTCTTTCCTAGTCCTTGTTTCCTGTTTCTCACTAGATTATAGGCAGGAAACAATGACTCTCAACAGTAGATTCTCCATAGCTCACATGCTTCTTGATCATGTCTGTAGTTGTGAGGTTATTTAGTCTATAGTTATTCAGTCTTCCAAATTAGAGCTTCATACAAATAATAGAACAGTAAATTATTGTTTCAAAGTATTTTTGCTTAATAAGTATATTCTTTAAAAACACTGAATTTTCCAGCTGTATCTATCCATTCTGCCAATCCACTTATTCCCTGCATGTAACTTAGATATCTACTGTACAGCATACAAACCTACTAGCTCTCAAGACCCTCTCATTCTTAAGATATTACATTTCTCTGTTCAGTCAGCTTTCCTGACGTTCTATAAATTTAAATATTGAAAACAATGAATGATGCTCAATTGAATCCCTAGTAATTTTTGTCTTTAAACTTTTTGAAAATCAAAGCAAGGGAGCTATGATACCATGGGTTGTCTCCTTCTGGATAGATTTAATAAGTTTTGGTGCTAATTCATGGAGGTATAAGGCAAAGCCATTTGCTACTACCTGGTGTCTATATTAACATGGACATTTTGTCTATTGACTGAGGACTATGTTGTGTCCCTGTTGGCAGCAAATATAGAAACATTAATTCTGGGCAAAGAGAAATGCAAAAAATTAAAGTATTGATGACTGAAATTTTAGATTTTTGTTTGTTGTTATTGCTATTCTAAATAGTATACATTTCATAGTCTTAAGAGCAGAAATTTACATCGATACATGTGACCTTTAGATGTGTCATGGGCCTGTGGATTGTGTCATATTTCATTGGATGTCAGGCACAATGGACTGCATGGTGACCTTTTATTTTGTATGGTAGCAAAGTAAAAAACATCGCCAATTTTAGTCATAAAATATCATGAATTATAAGTGGCAGACATCAGCGATGCTAAAGTGTGAAATAAAGAGTAAGGTGGGTGCGGTGGAACTGCCTGCATTCCTACCTACTGGGAGGATTACCAAGTTCAAGGCCAGCTTAGGGAATATAGTTTTAAAATATTGTAAAGATACTTGAGTAAAAACTTTCACATCTGCAGTAGGTATAATTCTGCTATTTCTCTTCATTGAAATATTCTGTTTGTTACCATTAGGAACAAATTGTAATCGTATTTAGCAACACTGAGCTGTCAGGTGCTGGAAGCATTTGTACGTGCTCTTGAAGATGTGAGTTGAAGCGTCACAGCAGCACTGTGTAAGAGAGCTGCAGTGTTGAATCCCCATTCTACAGATGGAGAGATTGATTTGTGGAGTTCATAGGAGGTCTATGTTGTAACTAGTAACCCTCGGCGATTAGCGTAGGATTCAAATCCAATCTGAGTTCAATCTACTGGGCATTCTCCTGTTATCCAGAGAGGCTGCTCTGAGGAAGGGTGAAGCTTGTGATAGAGCACTCGCCTTGAATGGGACAGGCATGCGCTATATGCCTAGCACAGAAAATGAACACCTGAGTAGAGAAATAAGTAAATAAGAAAACTTTAGTTTCTTCTTTTACATCAGAAGGAAATGCACATTGGTGTCTACTTGAGTGTGCCTTTACATAATAATCTGTAATTTCCTAAAATGTCCTCTCAATTTGTAGGAGTCCACTTCACTACGCCTCTGCCCATAATCATCCTAATGTAGTAACATTGCTATCATCCAACGACCGTACCGATATTAATATGAAGGATGACGAAGGCTGCACGCCCCTAATTAAGGTAGCTATCGTGAAACACTTTTGGTATAAAATGGATTAGAAATTATCCTTGTTTGGTTTTTGTTGCTGTGATGAAACACTGGCCCAAACCATCTCAGGAAAGGAAAGGTTTATTGGCTTACAATTCCACATCAGTCAGTCATGAAGGGAAACCAGGTCAGGAGTTCAATCAGGACCTGAGGCAGAAAATGAAGCAGAGGTCATGGGGGAATAATGCTTTCCCGTGGCTTTTTCCAAGGCTTGCTCAGATATCTTATACTACTCAGGATAACCTTCCCAGTCATGCCACCACCCCTAAGAAGCTGTGCCTTCCCAGATCAACCTTAATCAAGAAAATACTATACACGCTTCCCAGAGTCCAGTCTGGTGGAGCCAATTCTTCAAGTGAGATTCTTTTTTTCCAGGTGTCTTCAACCTGTATCAAGTTATCAAAACAAGCAAATGAACAAGCAACCTCCCCCACTACAAAAAAGGCCAAACAGTGCTAGTGAAATCCTTTAATATCTAGGTGTGGTGGCACACCTCTGAAACTCTACCACTTGGAAAACTTTGGTGGGGAGGTTATGAATTTAGGAATGTCTGGTTACTTGAGAGGGATAATATGCATGACCTAAACAATTGGTCTCATCCAAGGGTAACTAGTCAATGGAATTGTTGGAATGCTTATTAAAGTTCTTGATTTCGGTGTCTCTTTCTTTATCCAATACCCACAGGCCGCCCAGCGGGACAATTTAGAATGCATCTCTATTCTACTCAGGCACGGGGCTGATCCCCACATTGTAGATGCCAATGGCGATGCTGCCCTCCACCACGCCATTTGCAGAGGGAACATACCAGTTGTCAGTAAACTGCTGGAGTATAATGTAGACATTAAAGCCAAAACAGAGGTAAGAATCATTCCACTTCATTCACAATGTACTTCTAGCAATGACACTCAGATCACTTTCCATATTCTGAAGCTCAAGCAGTCTCACTGAATCTGTTCAGAGTAAAGCATTTTTTTCAAATCTGTTTTTCATAGTTTTGTAGGTAACTTAAAGGAACTCAGCACAGCACATTTTGTTTCAGATTTGGGCTTTACTTTAAAATTCAACAAGTAAAGGACTTGGGCCCACACATACTTCACATACACACAAACAATAGAAAAAATAATTTTAAGATAAATGTCTGTAGAAAAAACAGAAATCTATCTCCATGTTTTAGGATAGGGGCAATTGAGCTCTCTATGGAGCTAAGAAACTTGGAACCAGCAAGTGTTTGTGGGAAGTTCTGGAAATAGTAGTGTTCACAGGCATTGTTGGACAGGGAAAGATGTTTCAAAGGAAAGGGAAGCCCTGTGTGTGTGAATCTGCAGCAAGGGCTGAAGGAAAATCTATCCCTTTGTGACTCATTTTGTTTTCAAAATCTGTGATACATTTTTCATTTGAAAAGCATGTCAATTTATAAAATGAAATTTTTCCTTTACAGTATGGTTTGACACCCTATAAACTCGCTTTGTTTGAAAATCAACTTAAAATGGCGGAGTTTTTAATTGAGAACGGTGCAGAAGCACCTTCAGAGCTTACACCAAATAGGTACCGTTTCTTTTTTACAATCTTAGTGTTGTTCTTGAGGGTGTCATTGCTTAAGTAATGAACACTAAAATGGTAGAGGGAAAATGGCTTCAACTCATAAGCATATATTGAGAAAGACTAGCTCACAGGGAGTGTGAGCTGGAAAAGAGACTGTTCCAACATAAACAAAGGAACAGTGTGTACCAGGGCTCAGCTTCCCATTCAAAAACAAGTGATCATTTCTAATCTGATTTGATTGGCAATTTTCTACTTGTTAAGGCAACTTCACATTAATGTTGTTTACTTTGAAAAGTGTCAACTTTATTATCAACACTGAAATGTATAATTTTATTATTTTTAGCCTGTTCCTTATATATTTTCTTCTTATATATGTTCAACTTAAATATTTTTTTCAAATCATGTTGTCTCTTTGATCACTCACTTTGCTTTAAGTGAATTTGGGTAAGCAAATAGTTTAGGGTATCCATCAATTAGATGATATTACCAGATGCTATTATTTTCCCCTGTCCTGTCTGAACTATCTTGACACTGTGTTAGTCAGATGTGAATCTGTACACCCAAACTCCTGAAACAGCTAATCTGGATAGGGACACTTGTCCAAAATGAGTACAAAGAACTAAGACTCCATTGAGAAAATGCCTCCATAAGATCTGGTTGTAAGGCATTTTCTTAATTAGTGATTGATGGATAAGGGCCCAACACATCATGGGAGGTGCTGTTCCAGGGCTCATGGCCCTGAGTTCTATAAGAAAGCAGAATGAGCAAGCCAGTAAGCAGCAGCTCTCTTCCATGGCCTCTATAAGCTCCTGCCTCCAGCTTCCTTCCCTGTTTGAGTTCCTGCCCTGTCTTCTTTTAATGATGAACTATGATGCAGACATATAAGCCAAATGAACCCTTTGGTCCCCAAGTTCATATTGGTCATGGTGTTTTATCACAGAAATAGCAGCTCTAAAATGGACACTTGGTATTTAAGATGATTTCAGCATTAAAAATTAAATGATTACCTTTTTTGTTCATACATACAAGTTTAAACTCAGATGAATTAAAAAGTAAAGCCTGTGTGTTGTGTATGTTTTTATTGAAAATACACTTTGGACATACCATATATTCTAAACATGGTTTAGCATCCCTCATCTTCATGTACTTGTTTTTGTGTCAGAGGACATGCATGCACTGATATTCCCAACCAAGACACAGTATAGCACTGTGTGGTGGCTTTGTCTTCCATCTTATTTGAGGCATTTTTTCTATTTTTATTTGGCACTTGGCCACTTACTCCAGGTAAGCAGGTTGGGAAGCCTCTTTGGTATCTTACTACCTCCACTTTCTTTGTACTATAAAAGTGCTGGGATTATAGATACCTTACACAGTGTCTGACTTTTTGTTGAATTCCAGGTATTCAAATTCTTGGCTACTGTGACAATTATGTATACCCACTGAGCCATCTATCTGGCTGTAAAACACTCAATTTTTAGAAGAAGACTTTGGGTCTAAATTAAGAGGTGGCTCTAAGTGTATTGCTATTAATTATGCAACTAAGGCTTCTGAGTGCAGAGCACTTTCAATTAAACCTCTAATCCAGTTAGAGGGCCTGTGTTCCCCCTCTAAGAAGAACCATTTGAGGTCATTTATTCTTCCTTTAATACAAGACAGACAGAAATTTGTAAAGCTGGTACTTTTGAAGCAAATAAAGTATGCTTGTGACTTTGACATGGAATAGCACAGTTTTAGGAATTCACGACTAGGAACATGTCTCAGGAATAAAGTACTTATCACACAAACCCAAGATTTCAGAGTTCAGCTCCTCAGAACACAGAAAGGGCCTCATATGCTGTGTGCATCTTAATCTCAGGGAACCTTGAGGGACATGGGAGATGGAGACAGGAGACTGTCTGGAAAGTTATACTTTAGATAGTCTTGCTTTGTACAGCTGTTAACAACAAGAAACTCTGCCTCAAAACTAAGTTAAGAGGCAAGGACTGCCAGTCAAGGATGTCCTCTGACCTAAAAAACATGCACTAGGATCAACAGACACAAATGCATACACAGATGTGAACAGGAACGCATATCAAATATGAAGATGAAAAAGTAAGTTTAGGTTGTTGATCTAGTAAGACTGGGGATCATTGTCTGCTAAAAAGACATGGGAAATAGTGGTCAAGTTTGAAGGTTTTCTTAGTTTTCTGGCGATCACTTCAGCAGTGGTGCTATTTTGGACAAGGTTCACACTGCAGGTGAAAAGTCCCCATGGCAAGTTCCAAGACTGTGATGACAGCCAAAGCAGAAACTAGGAAAATAAAGCTGCTGGTCCAGAATATACTGGCAATAGGCCCTGAAGTACAGCAGTCTTAGCTCTGACCTGGGAAGAATATAGCTGACAAAAGAGCGTTGCTTTCCATGAGTTTGGAAGCTGGTCGTGAGTTACAAAGACTCAGGATTACACAAAAAGGCTTATGAACAAAGAAACAGCCAGGCGGTGGTTTCAGCATTCACACATGAAAGAACTGTTAAAACAATTTGAAGGTGCCACAACTGTCATGGCTTCTAAGAATGCAGGCAGAAGGATGCTTAGAAGCAAAAAAAAAAATACTTTTTCACATACTGACCACTTAGAGCATAGTACTCAACAAAATACCTCCAAAGAGTTCTGACAGATAGGACTGTGGGGCCTTAGGGACAAGCAGGCAGATGAGTGGAACAGGAACACTGACACCACGAGCATAGAAATACAAGGTTACTGGAGCATTCAAAGCAAATCTATGGAAAAAGCACTGCTATCATTCGTGTGTGTGTGCAAGAGAGAGAGAGAGAGAGAGAGAGAGAGAGAGAGAGAGAGAGAAAGTGTTTTAATCAAGAGATAAATTTTCTCTGTTTCTTCTCTTTGAGGGAAGGTAGGAAGGACAGCAGTCATTAATCATCACCAACTGTTGAAGAATTAGTATAGAGTTCTTAGGCTGGGCCTTGTTGCCCACGCCTTTAATCCCAGAACTTGGAAAACAGGAGGCACAGAGATCTCTTTGATTTCAAGACCAACATGATGCATATAGTGGGTTTAAAGTAATCTGGACTGCATAATGAGACCTGTTTCAAAAAATTATTTGTAAATATCTAATGAGAGATATATTAGGGACTCAAAAATAAGGAATTTAGAAAACATGCTAAGTATTTTTATATGACTAGTTAAATGATGATCACTTTTAAACATATGTCACAGTGGAGGAGCAGCTGCAGTAGAATCAGAACAATCAATGAAAACGTGTGCCAACTCCAACGAAGGTAAGAATGACTCCAACTGCTCCTACCTTCCCTAAAGAAAATAAGGAAGAGTAAAGATTTTAGATCCCCAAAAAGGAGTTAAGGAAATCCAGTATAAATGCAGTTCTGTGGTTTTCAAATATTCTGAAAAGTCAGAATTAAGAATTTATTTCAAAGAACTTTCAACTGTGAAAATATATTGTCAAAACATTGCTTATTTTATATTAATGCTGATATCTGTACTGCCTTTGAATAAAGGAGAAATCAACTTTACACACGTGTCCTCCATAGTCACATTGCAGCAAATAGGATTATCAGAAATACATATTCTCCTTGAGTTTTATGACAAAAGTCTTGTATTTTGTACTGCATAACAGTATACAGGTAGGTGTCACTAGAATGTAATTATGTCACAAACCAACCTCAGTAATCAATAACTTTCATTGAATAATTTCCTACCTTATGATATAATTAAAATCTTCTGACCTCTTTAATGTCTGTGCAATTTCTCAATTTGGACAGTTTTGTCCTACTGTATAATTGTTTTCTTTAGAAATCTCCCATTTAGGGGTGAAAGCTTCATTCTGTAATGAATGTATTGAGTTTATGAAGACTTATCAATCCTGACATGTTTGCCTTTTCTTTTTCTTCCTTCCTTCCTTCCTTCCTTCCTTCCTTCCTTCCTTCCTTTCTTCTCTTCTTTCCTTCTTTTTTGTTTTGATTTGGTTTTCTGAAGAGCTAGACATTGAGCACAAGGCTTTGGGAGCATTCTAGGCAAGCACCCTACCCATTATCCCTACCTTCAGTCCTTTTCTCTTTAGTTTTTCTTATAGAACATGGTAAGGGTGAATATCATTTCCATGCTGCAAAGAATGATTCAGGAATAAATATTGGAAAAAGGCAGAGTGTAGAAAATGACATCATTCTGTATTTCAAAGAATTGTCCGCTTCTCCATTGAGTCTGGAGAGACTTTGTGGCAGTGGCAGGAGCGCCACATAGTATTTACTTTCAGTAACTCACATCACAGTGCCTTTTATACCTCAGTTGCCAGTGGCAACCACACTAGGTAGAGAATGCAAAACCCTCTTCCCTCAAGAGGTAAGATGAAGAGAGTCAATATTATTGTAATGGAGACAGCTTTGTGTCACTGTATTATAAAGTTTGCTGTTCATGGCATTTGTGGTGGTGAGAACTGACTGAGGCCTCCTGCATAATAAGCATAGGCTTTCCTGCTGAGCCACAATCCCAGTCCACTAGTTGGTGGCTCAAATGACCTTCCTGAGTCATGAGGAATGCTTAAAAGCACATTAAGTTTCTCTGACTTTAATCAAGACAAAAAAATAAATGAAGGTTTCATTTCATTTTTGTTTTCTTATGTTTATTTTGGTTTTGTGAGACAGGGTTTTCCTGTGTGTTGACTTTGAGCCTAACCTGAAATTCATTATGTAGACAAGGCTAAGCTTGAAATTACAGAGATCTGCATGTCTCTGGTACCAAGTGCTGGGATTAAAGGAGTGTACCATCACTGCCCAACTCAAATGTTTATTTCTAAAAGCATGCTGCAAGTGTCTAGGGAAGGATTCAGTGAGTTTATTGTTTACATATGTAAACTTGTACAATGATCCTATGTCAGAAGGAAGCCCATGGAATTTGCTGCTGCAGTCTCACAGCTTCTTCTCTGCTGATCTCTCACCTTAGGTAGAGCTCGGGGTTATTACTACCAAGGGAGGGATCTTTCCAATAATTCTTTTCAGGGGAGATGATGCCTGCTTTCATGAGCATCCTTTAAGCTGCATATAAGGCTGGGAACACAGATATAACTAAGGAACTTCTTCCCTCAACAGGGATGAGGAGAGGAATCCTGTTGCACTCCCTTGAGCTGTTAGGTAAAAGTCTTTGCCCCTCTTCTCTTTCTTTCTGTTAGGTTATACCCTGATACAAAAGACAAAAGCCATACATGTAGTCCCAGTGGTAGCGTTTTGTACCATAAAATGAACAATTTTAACTAAAAAGCTGAACAAGATTCTTTGTTTCCCTGAAGAACAAAAATGTGTATAGGCTCATGGATTTTTTCTTCCATTTTGATTCTGTTGTTTTGTTTGTGAGACACCATCTCATTGTTAGGTAGTTCTGGCTGTCTTGGGAATCACAGGGATCCACCTGCCTTTGCCATCCATGTGCTGGGATTAAAGTTGTGTGCCACCATCCAGACTCTAAAATTTTTCTCAAGTGTCATTATCCCAAAGTCAAACAAGAACCATAGAAGCTATTCTGTGACACAGTCAATTGATGCTTATACTGGTAAGGATGCTACTCTCCATCTGTCTGAGAGAGATCACTTAGGATCATCTCAATTGTTTATGGGTGGGTGTTTACCTTTAGGTATTATGCTTGTTAAATTTAAGTCTTCTTTGATTTGAAATATTAAGAGAATGAATGAATTCCCCATGAGGAAATTTCTTACAAAGGTGTATTTACTCTAGAATAATCTAGATTCATCTCAAAAAATTATACTATTTGCCTAAGAATTTTATATGTTATATTTCTCTAGCATTGTAATGAATTAATTTTGATTTTTTTAGAAGAAAATTTCAGCACTGACATAAAGCCTTCTTCCAGGTAAGGTCTAACAATATATAAAGACTAAGGAAATTCAAAGATAACAAGCTAATTATTGGTTGTATTCTCAGATAGATACTGATTTATACACTCAATTTTTGTGTTGTCTTACAACCCCACAGTTTTTTCAATGTATTTTTAGACTGAAAATTTATTGTTTTTGGATCACGGGCATGAGGTTTTTACCCAACCATCACTTCCCCTGTACCAATTCGGTGTTTTGGAAAATGAGCTTCCTAATGTTTACCACACACACTACGTCCATCTGACACTCCTTGCCTTTTCAAAACTTCCTGAAATCAGCTAGTGAACTAGATCTTCATTGCATTTGTCTTTCTGAAAGCTGACAGAACTTGGGATCATTCTGCATTATCACATAGTGTTACAAGAAATCAACAAATTGTTTACCTCCTTTGACACCATCTCCACATGCAGAGGCCCTTTTGTTCTGTGTAGCACCCTTTCATAGTTGGTAGAAGATCCCATGCCTTCCTCCTACCACAGTGCTCCATCCATCACTTCTCCATTCCTGTGAGCTGTTTTCTACAGTAATGAAGTCTCTGGATCTCAGTAGATTATCTGGATGTAGAGAGCCAAACTGTGGCATGTTTACTCTTTATGTGTCTATAAAAGGGGCTTTGTCTTCCCCATCAGTAGGACATGAACATAGAGTAAAAGGCCCCTTCTGTCAGTGATCTGCTATCTCAGACACTGATTTGGCAGAAAATTAAAGGTGGTATGTCAAGCTAGTTCTGTTCTCATCTTAATTGATTACGTCCATAATAGAGGACAATTGTGTTATCATTTGTGGGAACATGTATCATAAAGCATTTGATACACATTAGTAAATTGCTTATTACTAATTGTTAATAAATTACTCCAAGTTAAAAGGTCCAAAATGCATCACAGTTAATATCCAAAGTGCAGATTCATAAATTACCAAAGCTACAATTGTTCAAAATACACCTTGTAAAAACCATGTTCTCTTCTAATAAGAGTTCTAAACTGTCTGAAGCTGAAATTATCCATTGAGTTTTATTGTTGTTGGTTCATATTTTTATCTCATTAAGTTAATAGCAATGCTCATTTGGCATAGAAACAGGCCGATTGTAGTTTCAAGTCCACTCATGAATGGACTACTAAGGGACAGCCTGAGCATAGCCTAGGCCATGGTATCTTGTCAGAGTGCTAGCAGAAGCAGGAATCTATTCTATGGTCCACAAACAAACCTTGTGAGAGATAGCATCACAAGCATTGAGAGCCCACAAAGTAACCTGAGAGAGAGGGGTTCTGTGATGCTCTAGGAGCAGATGATGACATGACAAGTGGAATCAGGGTACTAATTACATTGAGCACAAGAGTGACCATCAGTTACTACAGCATTAAAAAAGTTTTGTGGAGAAACTAGTGTCTCTCTCTCTCTCTCTCTCTCTCTCTCTCTCTCTCTCTCTCTCTGTGTGTGTGTGTGTGTGTGTGTGTGTGTGTGTGTGTGTGTGTGTGCGTGTGTGTGTGTCTTTCTATGTTTTTAGTGGACTAAATTCTTTTTTCACATGAGAAAAAGTGTTAAGGAAATTGTCACCAAACCTAATCAACTGATTGAAAGACAATTTAATGGCTGATGGTAAATCTCTAATGTATTTTAGGAAAACATTTGGTAAATGTTTTTATATGAATATTAAAATATTACTTTTTAAAATATACCACAGTGCAGTAAGACCAGCAAGACAGCTAAAATCCCTATTGAAGAAGTCTTTCCGGATTAAGAGAGGTAAGAGTGATAGTGAATACTTGACTACCAACTCCCTAATTTCAAAAACAGCTTGGTTTTTTCAAAATATGAACAGAGGAAATAATATAGAAATGTAATTCTATCTTCTTTTGATCTGCCTTCAAATGGGTTTGGATTCAGAATTATTTAAGAAATAGTTTCTGAGAAATTGTCAAGTCTCAAACTTTATCATCTGAAACATTTTTGTTTATTTAATGTGAGCCTCTGATGTACACGGTATCTTTGTATAAATAAAAAATCTCTAACTATTCCACAGTATGTGTCCTCTATGGTCATGTAACCACAAGTTGGCTTGTTATAAATGGATTTTTTATTAAAACCACATTGTGTTTATGCTACATATTATTATATACATCAATGTCAATAAGATGATCATGTTAAAAAAACAAAAATAAAGTATTCAATTATTTTAAGTTTTTTGAGAACTAAATGGTAATAAGTTTTTCTGGGTTTTGCTCCTTCTATAATTTCTCAATTTAGACATATTAGACAATTCACACATGGTATTATGTTTATCTTTAATTATCTGTTATTTAATCTGAATATATCTTGACAAAAATCTTGACCTAAGAAATAACAGGCTTGCCCAAAATTTACAGAAATAAATGGACTTTGAGTCCTGTAGGCAGTTTGGGGGATTGAACACTGCTCTTATAAACATTCTCCGGTAGCGCACGCCCTATTGACTATATTGCCAGCACCTTTTTCCTTTGGTTTTATTAGTTAGTTTAAGATATGATGATACTTGGTTTATATGATGATAGACATAATTTCCAGAGCAATTTGCCACAATAGGAGGAAGGCTGAGAAAGTGCATCATTCTACAGTCGACAGCACAGATTGGTGCATTGAGTATATGGTATCTATCTAAAAAATTGTTCATTTCTTTTACATTTTCCAATATTGTGTAGTACAGGTTTTGTACTATGACCTAATGATTCTCTGAATTTCCTCAATGTCTGTTATTATATCCTTCTTTTCATTTCTGATTTTGTTAATTTGAATGATCTCTCTCCCTCTTTTGATTAGTTTGGATAACGGTTTGTCAATCTTGTTGATTTTTTTTCAAAGAATCAGCTCTTTGTGTCATTGATTCTTTGTATTGTTTTCTGTGTTTCTATTTTGTTGATTTCAGCCCTCTGTTTGATTATTTCCTGTCTTCTACTCCTTCTGAGTGAGTTCTTTTTTTTTGGGGGGGGGGGGGATGGGGTATTATATAGATATCTGTTAAGTCCATGTGATTCTTTACATCTGTTAATTCTCTTATTTCTCTCTTAAGTTTCTGTCTAATTGAACTGTCCATTGGATAGAGAGGAGTGTTGAAATCTCCTATTATTATTGTGTGTGGTTTGATGTATGATTTAAGTTTTAGTAATGTTTCTTTTACTAAGAAACATTCTTTTAGTAAGATTTCTGTGGTGTTGTGGGTGTAGTTAGCTTCCTTGGGTGGAAGTTTTCCTACTAGTACTTTCTGTAAGGCTGAGTTTTTGGATATGTACTGTTTAAATCTGCTTTTGTCATGGAGTATCTTGCTTTATCCATAGATGGTGAGTGAAATCTTTGCTGAGTATAGTAGCCTGGGCTTGTATACATAGTTTCTTAGTGTCTGCAACACATCTATCCAGGACCTTCTGGCTTTCATGGTTTCCATTGAGAAGTCAGGCATAATTCTGATGGGTTTGCCTTATATATTGACCATTTTCCTTTGCACCTTTTAATATTCTTTCATTATTCTGTATGTTCTTTGTTGTGATTAGGATATAGCTAGGGGATGATATTCTATTTGGTGTTCTGTAAGCTTCTTGTGTCTTCATAGGGATATCCTCCTTTAGGTTGGGAAAGTTTTCTTCTATAATTTTGTTGAATATGTTTTTTGTGCCTTTGAGCTGGAGTTCTTATTCCTATTCTTATTGTTATTATTATTCTTAGTGTTGGCCTTTACATGGTGGCTCAGAATTCCTGAATGTTTTGTGTTAAGAATTTGTTGGATTTAATGTTTTTTGACCAATGAGTATTTTCTTTATAGTATGTTCAGCACCTGAGATTCTTTCTTCTATCTCTTATATTCCGTTGGTTATACTTGTCTCTGTAGCTCCTGTTCATTTACCCAGATTTCCCATATCCACAATTCCCGTGGTTTGAATTTTCTTTATTACATGTATTTCAGTCTTCAAGTCTTCAACTGTTTCTTTCACTTGTTTGATTGTTTTATCATGGGTATTTTTTGGGTGTCTTTGAGGGATTTATTTATTTCTTCCAAATTTGTGTGTCTTCTCTTCAATTTCTTTAAGGGAGTTTTTCACTTCCTCTTTAAAGGTATTCATCATTTTCATAAAGTTACGTTCAAAGTCGTTTTCTTCTACTTCTGGGTTAGAATGGTCAAGTCTTCCTTTTGTGTGTCTACTGGATTCTCGTGTTACCATGGTGTGTTTTAGGATATTGGAGGAATTTTTGCATAGGCACCTACCATCTCTTCCTTCAAATGAGGCCAGCAATGTCTTGGCATCTTGGTCCAATTTTTGCTGTGACTGTCTCTTAGGTCTCCTCAGTATTGGAGCAAGCTGTGTTTCAGAATTCCACGGAGCTCACAGGTTCTTGGGGCCCGTCAGTGTTGGAACAAACTGTGTTTTAGGGTTCCACAGAGCTTGCAGGTGAACAGGCACCACCTTGGATTTTCATTGTGGTAAAGAGGGTTGATGGAGGTCTCCCAGATGCTAAGCCTCAATGGCAGTCCATTTGTTGGTGGGACCAACACTCTGCTTCAGCCATAGGCAATGCCAAGGAAGTTATATTACAGTTAATATACTGTGAATAAAATAAACAAGAATTTGCTTTATTCCTTTTCAGAGGGCAGGCTTTTAGCATGCAGTGGGACCTTGATACATTGTCTGCGGGAACTCTGATGTTTCCTGTAAGGTACTACTACCATGGAATTGCTGCTTGGTCCCCATGTTTTTCCATGCTTCTTGCCCTAGAGATACAGTTCAGAGTGCATAACTACTGCAGGGGGCTTTGCAATAGCTCTTACCATGGGAGGTGATAGCTACGAATGCTGAACTTCTTTGCACTGCCCATTAGCGAAGGCCAGAAGCTAGAACTGAGGGGCTTCTGCAGCTTCCTCAGAAGCACTTGAGGAGAGTATACACCTTGACCCCTCTCTGGAGCTTTGCCAACCTATCAGTTTGAAATTCTTTGCCGGGGCCCTTGTCCTTGGTCTGCTTGTGGTTTTGTTTTGTTTTAATTTTGCTATGCTGCAAAGGGCAGTCACCATAGACTTAGCTTCCTTGTGTCTGGAATTTTCATCTTCAATGGAATAAGGTCAACTCAAACCTTAGAGAAACTCTTTTCACTTCCATACAAGATGAGTATACTCACTTACAATTCTCCTACCACCACTAGTCCAGAGACAAAAGCAACAGCA
The DNA here is from genome assembly GCF_037038515.1 of Microtus pennsylvanicus. Taxonomy (NCBI): domain Eukaryota; kingdom Metazoa; phylum Chordata; class Mammalia; order Rodentia; family Cricetidae; genus Microtus; species Microtus pennsylvanicus. Next base: position 12,007,865 of record NC_134593.1, on the reverse strand, counting down.
GCAACACTGTGCTACTGCTTTAACACTTCAGCTTGTGATATTGATTCTGGTTAAGATGTCTTATAGTGCTCAAGATCATAGGTGTTTTGTACACCAATTTATTATAAGTAGTAACTTTTGATAAGTTTGTCTCTATTTGAAACATACAAAGAAGTCTCAATTAAGAGTTATCTATATTTGTTGTCTATAAATCAATATTCACTTTAAATTTTAGCCTCATTTGGGGACAAAGTATATGTAGTAAAAAAAATATTGGCCTTGGCATTTAATGCTCTTATATTTTACAATTGATTATAAAATATTTTGTTTTTCTACTTTATAGGTAGTCGAAGACTAAAAGACGAGGTCTCACTCAGGTAAGAATGTCTGGATTTTAAAATACACTGAGCATGTAGCGAATATAAAGTTTAGAAGCTGCCACCATGTTTTTCTCTGTGTAAGGCAGTTTCAGCTTCTTGATTATATGCTAATCAAAGCTGAATATTTATTTATGGAGAAGCATATAGTTTTAAATAACTGATTATTCCTCTGATACAGCATGAAATACTATTAGGACTCCCTGTCTGTGGAGGTGATTCAGTGGGTAAGGTTCTGGCTATGTATATGGGAAAATGGGAGACGGATTCCCAGGGTCTATATGAGGCCTGTTGGTATTGTGTGCTTCTAAAATTCTGGTGAGGTTATGATGAGATTGCACGTGGACAGAGAGCATCCCCTGACATTTTCTGGATTGCTTGCCTGAGGTTTGCATTCATGAGTGAGAGACCCAGCTAGTAAACTAATGCTTAAGGTTAGGGTCAACTCCCAAGTCTATATTCCAATCCCCACACCTACACACTGGCATGTATTTATCTTAAATCACACATACATAGAAATACACAGCATATAACATATTTTGCACGTATATGTAAAAGGATCCATTTTCAAGTCATTAATCTTTTTCACTAATTTGTTTGTTTGAGTTGTCTGTGGGAAGAGTGTGAATAATATGGCAAGGTTCAAAACTCTCCAAGGCTTTGCTAAAGATTACCTCAGAATGGCCTTATAGACATGCTTCTGTCCAGCAGGTTAATATTTCCCTTAATGATTTACCCAACTGTGGTGACTCACAAGGTAGGTGAAGTTAGAAAAACAAACTGGTTGGTCCAGAGCTTACCAACCAGAAGCCTTGAAATTTGGAGCTCTTAGCTGTAGTTCGGATGGAGTAGAGCTGAGGGTACAGTATTGCTCTGCAGTGCCCTGTAAATACTCAAGACTTGTGCAGGAAGTACTGGCCATTGCGTATAAAGAGGATCCTCATAGATCAAGGTGGTTTTGGTGCATGCTTTTAATCCTAGCACTCAGGAAAGCAGAGGCAGGCGGATCTGTGAGTTCAAGGCAAGCCTGGTTTACAAGAACCAGTTCTAGGACAGGCTTCAAAACTACAGAGAAACTCTGTCTCAAAAAACCAAAAAAAAAAAAAGGAAAAAAAAAGAATTTCATCATGTACTTGCGCACAGACTACCAATAAAGCAGCTTCAAATCACCAAAATATGGTGAATTCTGATATTGTTGGCAGCTTGATGTTTAGATGTTTAGATTTTTAGGTGTTTGATGTTTAGATCAAGATGTTGCTCCCAAAGCAATTTCTTGGGAGAGAGTGAGTGACTAAATGTAATGCCTAAAAAGTTTCTTGACAGAAAACAGGACAAGGTGCTTTAGGTTTAGGGGAAGAAATGAAATAGGAGCATTAAGTACTTAGAGCACAAAACAGTCAGTTACTGCAACCATCAGAACAAAATGTGTGGAAAAACCGCCATTCCCCTGTCTTGTGTGCTTGGATGTGTGTGTGTGTGTGTGTGTGTGTGTGTGTGTGTGTGTGTGTGTGTGTGTTTTAATCAAGAGATAAATTGTCTGTGTTCTTCTCCATGAGGAAAGGTGGAAAGGAGAGCAGTCATTCATCATCACCAACTGTTGAAAAATGAATTCAGAATTATTTGGCTCGGCCTCTTTGCCCATGCCTTTAATCCCAGGATGTGGGAGGCAGGAGGCATAGATCTCTTTGATTTCAAGACAAGCATGAAACATATAGTGTATTAAAAGTTAGCTGGAATACATAATGAGATCCTGTTTCAAAAAATGTTTTTTGTAAATATGTAATGTAAGATGTATGAGGGACTCAAAAATAAAGAATTTATGTAATATGTAATATAAGATGTATTAGGGACTCAAAAATAAAGAATTTATAAACATGCTAAGTGTTTTTATATGGATAATTAAATGATGATCACTTTCAACATATGTCACAGTGAAGGAACAATGACAAGAGAGCCAGAGCAGAGAAAGAAAAAGTGTGTCACCTTCAACAAAGGTAAGAATTACTCCATCTGTCCTACCTTCCCCGAAGAAGAAGGAATAAGGAAGAGTAAAGATTTTAGATCCCAAAAAGGAGTTAAGGAAAACAAGTATACATCAAGCACTTTCAAGTGTGAAGTATTTTTGTCAAAACATTGCTTATTTCACTTTAATGCTGATATCTGTACAGCCTTTGAATAAATGAGAAAACATCTTTACACAGCACATGTCTTCCATAGTCACATTGCAGCAAATAGGATTGAATCCAGATTCTTCTTGAGTTTTATGACAAATGCCTTGTATTTTGCACTGCATATCGCTAACACATTTCACTGCCACTAAAATGAAATTAAGTCACAAAAAACCTTAATTATTTTCATTAACTAATTTCCTACCTTATGATGTTATTAAATCATCTGAGTTCTTAAATGTCTGTGAAAGTTCTCAGTTTGGAAAGTTTTGGCATACTGTATAATTGTTTTCTTTAGAAATCTCCTACTTTAGGGTGGAAGTGTTTCTTTTACAGTGAATGCATTGATTTTAGGAAGACTTAACAATCCTTATATGTTTTCCTTTTCTTTCTTTTCCTTCTTCCTTTTTCTTGGTCCCTGCCTCCCCTCGTTCCTTCCACCCATCCCTAAATCCCTCCCTCCCTCCCTTCTTTCTTTCTTTTTTTCTTTCTTTCTTTCTTTTCTCTGAAGTGCTAGAGGTTGAACATAAGGCTTTGGGAGCATTGTAGGCAAGCACCCTACCCATTATCTCTGCCTTCTGTTTTTGTTAAATAGAACATGGTAAGGGTGTATATCATTTCCATGCTGCAAAGCATGATTCAAGAATAAAAACTGAAACAAGGAGCTGGAGAGATGGCTCAGAGGTGAAGAGCACTGGCAGCTCTTCCAGAGGTCCTGAGTTCAATTCCCAGCAACCACATGGTGGCTCACAATCATCTGTAATGAGATCTGGTGCCCTCTTCTGGCCTGCAGGAATATATGCAGACAAAACACTGTAGATATAATAAATCTTAAAAAATTGAAACAAAAAGCAGAGTGTAGAAAATGACATCATTCTGTATTTCAAAGAATTGTCTGCTTCTCCATTGAGTCTGGAGAGACTTTGTGGCAGTGGCAGGAACACCACGTAGTATTTACTTTCACCAACTGACATCACAGTGTCTTCTATACCTAAGCTGCCAGTGGCAACCACACTAGGTAGAGAATGCAAAACCCTCTTCCCTCAAGAGGTAAGATGAAGAGAGTCAATATTATTGTAATGGAGACAGCTTTGTGTCACTTTATTATGAAGTTTGCTGTTCATGGCATCTGTGGTGGTGAGAACTGACTGAGGCCTCCTGCATAATAAGCATAGGCTTTCCTACTGAGCCGCAATCCCAGTCCACTAGTTGGTGGCTCAAATGGCTGTCCTGAGACATGGGGGAATGCTTAAAAGGCACACTAAGTTTCCTTGACTTTAAACAAGACAAAAATGAATGATTTCATTTCTTTTTTTGGTTTATTTATGTTTATTTTAGGTTTTTTTTAAGACAGGGTTTTTCTGTATGTATACTTGGAGCCTGCCCTTTAGTGTATTCTCTACACAAGCTTGCCTTGAACTCCCATTGAGCCTCCTGCCTCTGTTTCCAAGCCCTGGGATTAAAGGTATGAGCCACCACTGCCAGCCTCCAATGTTTCATTTCTAAAAGCAAACTGCACGTGAACAGTGAAGGATTGAGTGAGTTTATTGTTTACATATGTAAACTTGTACAATGATCCTATGTCAGAAGGAAGCCCATGGAATTTGCTGCTCCAGTCTCACAGCTGTTTCTCTGATGCTCTTGCACTTGAGGTCGAGCTTGGGGTTATTACTCCCAAGGGAGAGATCTTTCCAGTAATTCATTTCAGGGGAGATGATGCCTGCTATCATGAGCATCCTTTAAGCTGCATATAAGTCTGGGAACACAGATAGAACTAAGGATATTCTTTCCCCAAAGGGAATGAGGAGAGGAAGCTTGATGCCTACCCTCCCTTGAGCTGTTATGTAAAGGTCCCTGTCCCTCTTCTCTTTCTTTCTGCCAGGTTTTATCCTGATACAAAAGACAGAAACAATACATATAGTCCCAGTGGTAGGAATTTGCCTAATAAAATGAACAATTTTAACTAAAAGGCTCAACAAGGTTCTTCGTTTCCCTAAGAACAAAAATATGTATAGGCCCATGGACCTTGTTTTCCATTTTGAATCTATTGTTTTGTTTGTGAGACACAGTTTTATTGTTATATAGTTCTGGCTGTCTTGGGAATCACAGGGTGATTGTTTATTTTTAGGTATTGTGCTTGATAAAGTTAAGTCTTGTTTGATTTGAAATAAACAAAATGGATTAATTCTACATGAACAAATTTCCTAAAAAAGAGTATTTACTCTAGAATAGTCTAGATTAGTCTCAAAAATGGATACTATGTATCTAATCATTTTATATGTTATATTTCTCTAGTGTTGTAACAAATTCATTTTGATTTTTTAGAAGTACATTACAATACCAATAAGAAGCCTTTTTGCAGGTAAGGTTTAAGAATACAATTATACTAAGGAAATTCCAAGATAACAAGCCAATTATTGGTTGTATTCTCAGATAGATACTGATTTATACACTCAATTTTTGCTTTGTCTTACAATCCCCATAGTATTATCAATGTATTTTAGCCAGAAATATAGTTGTTTTTAGATCGTGGACATGAGTTGTATACTCAACCATCATGTCCAAGTACCAATTCTGCGTTTTGGAAAATGAGCCTACTGATGATAACCACACTCACTATGTCCATCTGACACTTAGTGCCTTTTCAAATTTTTTCTGAAATCAGCTAGTGAACTAGATCTTCATCGCATTTGTCATTCTGAGAACTGAGAGGATTTTGGATCATTCTGCATTATCACACAGTATTACAAGAAGCCAACAAATTACTTTCTTCCTTTGACACCATCTCCACATGCAGAGGCCCTTTTGTTCTGCGTAGGACCCTTTCATAGATGGTGGAAGATCCCGTGCCTTCCTCCTACCACAGTGCTCCATCCATCACTTCTCCATTCCTGTGAGCTGTTTTCTACAGTAATGAAGTCTCTGGATCTCAGTAGATTATCTGGATGTAGAGAGCCAAACTGTGGCATGTTTACTCTTTATGTGTCTATAAAAGGGGCTTTGTCTTCCCCATCAGTAGGACATGAACATAGAGTAAACGGCCCCTTCTGTCAGTGATCTGCTATCTCAGACACTGATTTGGCAGAAAATTAAAGGTGGTATGTCAAGCTAGTTCTGTGCTCATCTTAATTGATTACTTCCATAATAGAGGACAATTGTGTTATCATTTGTGGGAACATGTATCATAAAGCATTTGATACACATTAGTAAATTGCTTATTACTAATTATTAATAAATTACTCCAAGTTAAAAGGTCCAAAGTGTAGATAAATTACCGTAGCTACAACTGTTCAAAGACACACCTTGTAAAAACCATGTTCTCTTCTACTAGGAATTCTAAACTGTCTCAAGCTAATAACCCGAAATTATCCACTGAGTTTTATTGTTGTTTGTTCATATTTTTATCTCATTAAGTTAATAGCAATGCTCATTTGGCATAGGAACAGGCCGATTGTGGTTTCAAGATTCACTCATGAATGGACTACTAAGGGACAGCCTGAGCATAGCCTAGGCCATGGTATCTTGTCAGAGTGCTAGCAGAAGCAGGAATCTATTCTATGGTCCACAAACAAACCTTGTGAGAGATAGCATCACAAGCATTGAGAGCCCACAAAGTAACCTGAGAGAGAGGGGTTCTGTGATGCTCTAGGAGCAGATGATGACATGACAAGTGGAATCGGGGTACTCATTACATTGAGCACAAGAGTGACCATCAGTTACTACAATTTTAAAAAATGTGCTAGAAAGAAACTACTGTCTTTGTGTTTTCTTTCTCTCTCTCTGTCTCTCTTTCTCTTTCTATCTCTGTCTGTCTTTCTCTCTTTCTCTCCCTCGTGTGTTTCTATGCTTTCGATGGACTAATTTCTGTTGACTAAATCTTTCCTTTCTTTCACATGGGAAAAGTTTTAAAAAAGTGTCTCCAAACCTAATCAACTGATTGAAGGACAAGTTAATGCTTGACTGTAAATCTCTAATGTATGTTAGGAAATCAGACAGCAAGTAATCAAAGCATTTGGTAAATGTTCTTGTATGAATATTAAAATATTACATTTTAAAATATGCAACAGCAGCATACGACCACCTGGAGAGCTGAAACCAATACTTAAGAAGTCTCTTCAGATCAGTGGAGGTAAGAGTAATCATGAATACTTTGCTGCTACTTCCCTAGTTTCAATAGCAACTTAATTCATTCAAAAAAGGAACAAAGTAAATAAGATATAAATGTAATTTCATTTATTAAAATTTGCTTCCTAATGTTCTTCACATTCAAAATTATTTCAGAAATGATTTTCTGAGAAATTTCAGCATCAAACTATATTATCTGAACCATGTTTATTTATTTAACATGAGCCTCTGATGCACACAGTATCTTTGTATAAATAAAAGGACCTCTAACTAGTCCACAGTATGTGTCCTATAGAATTATGTGACAGCAATTTTGCTTGTTATAAAATGAATTTTTCTTTCATTTTTTCTGATAAATATATTACATTTATGCTACATATATATTAGTGTCAATGAAAGGTGATCATGCAAAAAACAGAAATACAGTATTCAATTACTTTCATTAAGGATTTTGAGAACTAAATTAACTACATTTTTATGGGTTTTGTTCCTTTCTATAATTTCTCTACTTGGACATATTAGAAAATTCACATATGGTTTTATGTTTATCTTTAATTATCTGCTATTTAATCTGACTATTTCTTGGCATAAGAAATAATAGGCTTGGTCAACTTTTTTAAAAACTGGACTTTGAATCCTTTGGCAGTGCTGCAGATTGAACATTGCCATTCTAAGCATTCTAGACTAGCGCTCGCCCTAATGGCTATACCGCCAGCACCTTTTTCCTTTGGTTTTATTAGTGTAGGATATGGTGATACTTGGTTTATATGCTGATAGACATAATTTCCAGAACAATTCACCACAGTAGGAGGAAGGCTGAGAAAAGAGCATCATTCTGCAGGGGACAGCACTGACTGGTCCACTGAGTCTGGATAAGATTCTAAGAGTGGGAGGAACACTACAGAGTTTGGGCTCTCCGCTGTCACCACAGTGTCTTCACACCTACCTTGCCTATAGAGAGCACAGCATCAAGTGAATAGGAGTACATGGAGTGTAGAGGGTCTGAAAGACTTTATTGAAAAGAGTCAGTATTATTGTAATGTGGGTGACTGTCCTTTACATTATTTCCACACTAAATTTCCTTTGTGGTGACGATGGTTGATGGAGGTCTCTCACATGCTAAGCCTCACTGGCAGTCCATTTGTTGGTGGGACAAATGCTCTGCCTCAGCCATAGGCAATGCCAAGGAGGTTATACTGCAGTTCCCATACTGTGAATGAAATAAGCAAAAATTTGCTTTATTCCTTTGTAGAGGGCGGGCTGTTAGCATGCAGTGAAAGCTGCTCACTTGAAGCTGTGTATGTGTGGACACAAACGTTTCCTGTGAGGTACTACTCCCATGGAATTGCTGCTTTTTCCCCATGTTTCTTCCATGCTTCTCGCCCTGGAGATACAGTTCAGGGTGCATAACTACTGCAGGGGGCTTTCCCATAGCTCTTACCATGGGAGGTGATAGCAGCTAGTGCTGAGCTTCTTTGCATTGCCCGTTAGCGAGGGACCAGAAGCTAGAACTGAGGGGCTTCTGCAGCTTCCTCAGAAGCACTTGAGGAGAGTACACACAATGCCCCCCCCTCTCTCTCTGTAGCTTTGCCACCCTGGCATCTGGAAATTCTTTGCCCTTGGTCTACCTGTGTTTCTTAACTTTTGCTATGCTGCAAAGAGCGGTCCTCATAGACTTAGCTTCCCTGTGTCTGGAATTTTCATCTTCAACGAAATAAGTTCAACTTAATCTTTAGAGAGGCTCTTTTCACAATTCTCCTAACACCACTAGTCCAGAGACAAATCCAGCAGCAGCAACACTGTGCTACCAATTAACATTTCAGCTTGTGATATTGATTCTGGTTAAGATGTCAGTTTCTCTGATAATTCTCATGATCATAGGTATTTTGTATACCAATTTATTATTAGTATCGACTTTTGATAAAATTGTCTCTGTATTTTAAACATACAAATAAATGTAAATTAAGAGTTATCCTTGTTTATATTGTCTATAAATCAGTATTCACCTTGAAGGCTACACAGATTCAAAGTATATGTAGTAACGAAGCATTGGCCTTGGCATTCAATGCTCTTTTTTCTACATTTGCTTATAATATATTTTGCCTTTCTACTCTGTAGATAATGGAAGAAATCAAGACCAAATCCCACTCAGGTAAGAATGTCTGGATTTTAAATACAGTATGTAGAGAATATAAAGTTCAGAAGCTGGCACCAAGTTTTCCTCTGTGTAAGACAATTTTAGCTTCTTGATTTTTTGCTAATGAAAGCTGAATTATGCCTCAGATACAGTGTGCAATGCTGTTAGGACTCCCTGTCTGTGGCGGTGATTCAGCAGATAAAATGCTGGCTGTGCATATGGGAAAATGGGAGATGGATGCCCAGGGTCCACATGAGGCCTGTTAGTCTTGTGCGCTTCTAAAATCCTGGTGAGATTGCAGGTGGAGACAGAGCATACTCTCACATTTTCTGGATGTCTTGCCTGGATTGCTAGCCTGGGGCTTGCATTCATGAATGAGATTCAGTCATATAACTAAGGCTGAGGGTGAGGGTCGACACCCAAGTCTGTACTCCAGTCACCACACCTATACACTGGCACGTATTTATCTGAAATCATACATACTTACAAATACACTGCACATAACATGCAGTTACATATATGTAAAAATATTAGTTTTCAGGCTGTTAATCCTGTTTACTAGTATGTTTGGGACAAGGTGTCTGCTGGGAAGAGTGTGGGCAAAACTCTCCCAGACTTTGCTGAGAAAATCACCTCAGAATGGCCTTATAGACATGCTTCTGTTTAGCAGGTTTATTTCCCTCTTAATGAGTTCCACCTCTGTGGTGAATCCCTAGGTAGGTGGAAGTTACAAAAAGAAAGTGTTTGTTCCAGAGTTTGCCAGTAAAAACCCTGAAATTAGGAACTTGTAGCTGTAGCTCAGATGAATCAAAGCTGAGGGGACAGTGTTGCTCCCTAGTGTCCTATAAAATGACTCAGAAATACTCTTGAGTATAAAGAGTTTCAACATATGCATGTGGACACACTATCAAATCTTCAAGGCCCCAAAATATGATGACTTCTGAGATAGATGGCAACTTAATGCTTAGACATAGAGTACATTTCATGTTTTCACAAAGCAACTCTTTGAAGAGAGTGCTATGAAATGAAATGCCTAATTTTTTTTTTTTTTTACAAAAAACAGGCCATGGTACTTTAGGTTTAGGGGAACAAATGAAATAGGAGCATTAAGTGCTCAAAACAATCAGTTACTGCAAGCATCATAACAAGTGTGTGCAAAACTCGCCATTTCCCCCTCTTATGTGATTGGATGTGTGTGTGTGTGTGTGTGTGTGTGTGTGTGTGTGTGTGTGTGTGTTGCATGTGTGCATGTGTCTGTGCCTTTTGCGTGCTTTGAATATTTTTTTGTGCAGACATGAGGGAAAGAGGAGGATATTGGTGTCTTGCATCATTCTCTAACTTATCCACTTGACATAAGATCTCTGACTGACCCTCAAGCTGGTCTGGCAGCCATCAAGCCCAATTGGTAACCTGTTCCACCCACAGTACTGGGCTACATGTGCATGTGTCCATGCCCAGTTTTTTATGTGGATGCTGAGGATTCAAACTCAGGTTGATCTGTGTTGGCAGCAAACATTCTTATTGACTGAGCCATCTCCCAAACCACTGGCTTTTTAAATTTTCATTTTTAAATAGAACTATGAGTGAGTCTTCACTAAATGTTACATAGATTGAGACAAGTTGAAACTGCCAAAGCAAAAACTTTTTAAAACGGGGGTCAACGTTGAATTACATAAATGCAAAAATGTCACTTAGTGCACAGATAACAAATCTTTCAAGACAGATGCTCTAAGGACCAAATTCACCCCTCACTGCATGTTTTTACTCTAAAGGCTCTCTGAAAACCCTCATGTTACAACAGAGGACACGGCCACTGCCTCTGCTATTAAGGTAAAATTCTCCTTTGTGAAATTTGTTTCCTTATGAATTTTGTTAAAATGCAGCAGTACTCTACCTATCACAGTTTTATATGGAAATTTGGTCAGAGAAAAGTGTTTGGTATCAGTGAACCATCCTTTCTATAAATTCCAGTGAGCAGTAAGTCCTTGCAGATAGCAGTGGCCCAATAAGAGAATGAACTGGAAACACAGGGAGGGGAAGATTGAGTGCAGTTCTCATATATTAGAAGATGCCTGGTGCTTGATCAAGGATGGTTTGCAGAAATAGATACACATTAGACTGATTTTAAAAACAACTGTGGTGATACATCTGAATACAGTTTAGAGGGTCCGGTTATTGTAGTGGTCCAGGCATCACCCAGGTGCCTTTTCTCTCAGCATAATTGCAGGTAGGTTTTCTCTTCCCTTGGATATTTCTATTTCAGGATCACAGATAAAAGCATCTCCTCTGTTTGTCTCTTTTCTTCTGTGTTTACATTAGCAAGAAATTTTGGAAATTTAGCTATTTGTAATCTGTTCAACCAAGTTTTCATTATGAAGAGATTACAGTCTGTTTTCTGTTTGATTCCACTAGGAGGATATTGACAACTCTTCCTCCAGGTACACGGTAAGTATTTTTCCCCAATTAGCCAGCACTTGTAGATGTGAAGATTCAATACCATATAGTAACACCTTGGTTTCTGGATATTTGCTCTGTATTTGACAATAATATATATTCTGATTCTTTGTATCATGTTCACCTATTTAAAATATCTTAGGGTTATACTTAGCATTTATGTGCTCATAGTAAAGTTACCTCATTACTGTGATCTGCTGGAGGTTAGGAATCCTGTTTGTAACCTGGAGCCTTAGAGTAAGTGTTGTGTGAATCAGAAGTTGAATATTAATGACTTTTGAATGGGACTCAGCAGAAAAATGGGTTTCTATAAAGCAGTTTCATAGATACTATGATATGGAGGACACTAGTAAGTGAGAGTATATTTATAAGTTGAAAATAATATACATTTTGCCTCCCAAACAGAAGAGAAACACTGATGAAGGGGGGCTATTAAAAGTAATCATCATCTCAAATAAGATTCAGAAAGTTTAAAATATAGTGAGTTAAGTTTAGTCTCAATCACAGGGAAAGGCCAAATTTCAAATTCATGATTTTCTCAATCTAGCTAGTACGGAATAAAGTAGTTTTGATATTGTGCACCCCAAATCAAGAGTTCATTTCCTAATCAAACTAGGAAAATTGATCCTCTGTCTTTTCCTTGCAGATCATAGAGAAACAAAGTTTGTATTTCAAAAAGAACGCTGCAATGAAGAAGCAGGACCAAGCAGGTCTTAGCAAATCAAAATCAATGATAGACCTAAGTACTCTGGGAGAGGCACAGCCTGACTTCTCTAAAAAGAAATCATGCATGATGGTAATTCCTATTAATTTAAAAAGTAACATATTTGCCTGTGAGGAGAATGTTGACTTTGTGTTTCTGAGTTTGTATAGTTGCAAATCATGTCAGAGAAGACAAAGCCTTGAACATACCTTTCACCTCCGTCATACTCACATTCCTATGAATACCCATGCTAGCCTGTCCCCTTCTAAGACAGTAGTTCTCAATATTCCTTATGCTGTGAACATTCAACACAATTTCTCATGTGGTGATCCTAACCGTAAAATGATTTTTGCTGCTCCTTCATAACTGTAATTTTGCTAATGTGATGAATCATAATGCTGATATCTGTGTTTCCACATGGCCTTAGATGATCTTTGTAAAAAGGTCCTAGGATCCCCAAATGGGTTCACAGCTTTAGAATCCCTGTTCTAAGGTGTAAGTGATAGCAAATTAGACTATGGAAACAAAAATCAGAAAGTGAGTAACTTTTATCACAGTTGTGGAGGACTCATGAAATACAGAGAATAAAAAATAAAGACTCCTGGAGTCGTTACTGTCAACGTGAGTGCACATAACATACATACAATGTTTTAAACTGACTTATTTTATGTGTATAAATATTTTGCATGCATTCTCTCCATTCACCTTGTGTGTGTGCTGCCCACAGACACCCAAGACAGCATTCGATCTTCTGGAATTGGTGTTCCAGATGGTTGTCAGCATATGTGTGGGTGCTCGAATCTAGTCCAGGTCTCTGCAAGAGGAACAAGTGTCATAAACTACTGAGCCATCTTTCCAGTTCCCAGAATGAATCTGTTTGGTACACAAAAAGAGTATATCATCAGTGGAAATGAGTAGTCAGTCTCAGGATGTTTACTAAACTGCTAGCCCTAGGCCACTTTGACACACTGAAATCTAGAGAACACAGAGGCAGCACAAAGAGCAATAGGAGGCTGGGCATGTTGGTGCACACCTTTAATCCCTGTAATCAGGAAGCAGAGGCTGACTGTTCTCTGTCAGTTCAAGGACACCCTGGTCTCTATTTATTTGAAGGAAGGGGGGAGGCAAGGAACATGTGCACCAAGCAGAAGTGTGGAGGTCAAAGGATAATGTATATAGGAGTAAGTTTTCTCATTTCAGGCTCAGGTATCAAATTCAAGTTGTCAGTCATGCTGGCAAGTGCCTTCATCCATTTAGCCATCACACTGGCTCTCTGATTTACACTTGGACTGAAATTTTGTAGCACTCACACACACCACCAGCACCACCCGCACCACCACCACCACCACCAAACAAGAGAAAAAGCGTGACAGAGAGAGAAGGGATATCATGTGTTTGAATACTTTGTTACAATTTAGGAGATTGGTTAACCTTTGGGATGGGATTTGGTCTGGTTAGCAGAAGGTTGTCTGTGGTGGGTCTTAATGGTTATCACTACTTCTGGAATCAGTTCTGAGTTGTCTCCTTCCCTGTCTACCAGCATGTGAGAAGCAATAGACCATTGCCACAGACAAAGCTTCCCTGTTGGCTTTCCCTACTTCAACTGCTGCAGGGAAAGTCAGTCAGTTAGAGCAGGGAAGGCAAACAGTAGTTCCCTGTAGCCATGAGCCTTTCTCCCTTGCTTAAATAATCTCTGTCAGATATTTTGTCACAGCAACTATAAAAGTAATAGCCTTCGTTGTTTTTTACTTATTTATTTTACTTTTTCTTTTATTCTTTAAGACAATCTTTTTTATTTTACATACCAATCCCAATTCGCTCTCCCTCCCTTCTACCTGCTCTCCCAACTGCCCACCACTCCACTCCACACTACCCCACTCCCCATTCATTCCTCATAGAGGATGAGGTCTCCCATGGGGAGTCAACAAAGTCTGTCAGATCCCTTGAGGCAGGACTAAGGCTATCCTCCCTGTATCTAGGCTGAGCAAAGTATCCCTCCATAGAGAATGGGTTCCAAAAAGCTAGTTCACACACTAGGGGTAAATAAATACTGGACCCACTGCCAGTGGACTAACAAAACTGACCAAACCATATGACTGTCACCCACATTCAGAGGGCCTAGTTTGGTCCTGTGCCAGTTCCCTAGTTGTCAGTCAGGAGCCAGTGAGCTCCCACAGCCTTGGGTCAGCTGTTTCTGCAGGGTTTTTTTTTCTATAATCGACCTCATATTTGATCACAAAGCAAATCTCAACAGATTAATAAAAGTGGAAATAACCCTGTGTCTTATTGGATCACCTATGGGTTAAAGTTAGAATTCAACAACACTAATTGCAAAAATTCTACATACTCATAGAAATTGAACAATTCTCAACAGAATTATCCCTGGATCAAGGAAAAATAAAGGAAGCCTTCCTAGAATTTAATGAAAATGAATGCATGACATACCCAATTCTTTGGGATACTTTGAAAGCAGTACTAACAGGAAAATTCATTGCACTAAGTGCCTACATAAAGAACCTGGAGAAATCTCACACTAGCATCTTAATAGCACACCTGAAAGCTCTAGAACAAAAAGGGGAGTCTCACCCAGGAGGAGTAGATACCAGGAAATTATCAATTTGAGGACTAAAATCAATAAAATAGAAACAAGCCGGGCGGTGGTGGCTCACGCCTTTAATCCCAGCACTCGGGAGGCAGAAGCAGACGGATCTCTGTGAGTTCGAGGCCAACCTGGTCTACAAGAGCTAGTTCCAGGACAGGAACCAAAAGCTACGGAGAAACTCTGTCTCGAAAATCAAAAAAGAAATAAAATAAAATAAAATAGAAACAAAGTAAATGAAACAAAGAGTCAATGTGACAAAGAAATGGGTTTTTGAGAAAATCAGCAAGATAGACAAACCCTTATTCAAACTAATCAAAAGAAAGACAAAATCCAAATTAATCAGAAATAAAAAGGGGGACATAACATCAGACACTGAGGAAATCCAGAGAATTATCTGGTCATATTTCAAAAATATGTATTTGAGAAAAGTGGAAAATGTAAAGGAAATGGACAATTTTCTTTTGTGTTTTAAACCTTCAGAAGGTAAAAACAAGCAGAAGAGCTCGCTCTGTTTGTATCCCCTACTTAACCAATTGCCAGTTTCCATTACAAATGGATAACAACAAGCTGGGCAGTGGTGGCCCACGCCTTTAATCCCAGCACTTGGGAGGCAGAGGCAGGCAGATCTCTGTGAGTTTGAGACCAGCCTGATCTACAAGAGCTAGTTCCAGGACAGGCTCCAAAACCACAGAGAAACCCTGTCTCGAAAAAGCAAAAAAAAAAAAAATAAAATAAAATAAAAATTAAACAACAACAAAAAAAAACAAATGGCTAACAACTAGCTAGTTACCTTGAAGCATCTAAATTCAGCAATAGGAGAGATGGGAGCAGACATGACTTAATTATGACACTTAATAAAACCATTAGTAACTGTAATTTTAATATTGTCAGAACCAAACTCAAAAGTTCTTTCTTTTAAGCTTAATCCAACTTGGTTTCTAAATTAATATTAGTTATTATGTATGATCAAAGTGAGTAATTGGTCAAGGGAGGTCTTAGCAGGGAGACAGATCTCAAGTGATTTTAATAAACAGACATTCAGTTGCCAGACATCTTCCAAGATATCAGTGAAAAATCATTAGCACATAAGTTGACATGATTAATACAAATGCAAATTTTAGAATAATGTCGAAATTTTAGTTTGATACAGAAAGTAAATGGTAATGTGATGAGTGTGGCGGCCATGGAGTGTTCCCCTTGGCGTGAAGGGACCAACATCTTGGATATGCAAAGGATTAGAATACAAGCCACAATATACAAACCACAATATCACTAATAGAAATGAGATCTTAGCATATTCTTGAGGCAAATAAAGTGAAAGGGCAGTTGTTTCTATCCTTCAAAGATGTGATTGAAATAAAAAGAGACATCACTTTTGTGATGTTAGATTTGCATAAAATGATAGTAACACATGAGTTTTCCAGAACCCATTACCTGGTGATTGCAGTGTAATGAGTATAAAATCACCACCTGATCTAGATAATGTCAGTTCCCCATGCTAACAGAATACTAAGCAGAAGTCTTCATGAAGAGCTACAGTCAGACACGCTGATAAATGACACAGGCTTCAAAGGCACAAAGATGATGCTTAGCTTAGGAGAAAGAAAAAGCTCACATCACAATGAGTTTTTCTCCATCTTCATTCTGAACTGATAAAAAACCAATACCTCAATCTCTGTTTTTCTCTCCTCTCTCAAACATACTTCTTTTCATTAAAAAGCTAGAACACACACACACACACACATATGCCAGCAGATCAGAGCCCTTACATTGCAATCCTATTGATAGGAGTTCTATCCCAGATAACACAACAAACAACAAGTGTCTCACATGTGTAATCTCAACACCCCTAAATCCAGATTGGAGGCCGAGAGAGTAGAATAGCTCTGAAACCTACAATTCAGCCAGACTGGAACACACAGAGGCACAGAAACATTGCGAGACCCTGTCTCACCCAGCGAAAGCAGAGAGCCGCCTCCTGAAGGTTATCCTCTGCCCTTCACACACACACACACACACACACACACACATGTGTGCGCACACATGTATGCATGCACGTATACACACACGCACTAGCATAGCACAAACAGGCATATTAATTCAAGCACACAAGCAAACACACACTCCAATAGTAATTTTTAGGATGATACAATATTGATTATTCAGATAATAAATAGTGTCTATATATTGATTGGCACTCCTGTTGTGTAACTAACATATAAGGAAAATATTTTCAGGGTCTTCTCAGTCATCTTCAGTGTTTCTAATTTCCATGTGACATGTGTCCTGGAAAACTATACTTGTACCATGTGGCCCTTTCATTTCCTTTTTATAACTGGCTTAAGCATATTTAGTTAATGATGAAGCAATGAGTGAAACATATGGCGTGTGAAAATGTGTCTAAGGCTCACAAATCTTGAGCTTTGATGTGTTCACGCTCATCATTCTCAAGGAAACAAATGAACTGAACATTTTTACATGATGCCCTTGAGCAGTTCAGACACACATGTAGTATGTTACTTCCTCATATGTTTTCCTTTACAAACAATGCTTCTCAAGCTATTTTGTTTACCATCCCCACGTTACATTGTTTGATCATGTTGGGTAAGCTTTGGAACGTTTGAGTATTTCACATAAGTAGCACAAATCCTCCTCAAACCTGGTACAGAAAGGTAAACATAGACTGCTAAGTTAGGAGTCTCCCTGAGATGTCATGAATGATTAAGGCCTAGCATCATTAGTTGTATTTGGAATAAAAGTTGGGGAGGCTCCCCTTCTGACAAACAGCATCAAATGCATTTTCAAAACTGGCACTTCCTAAATATATTTATTTATTTATTAATTAATTAAAGATTTCTGCCTCCTCCCCACCACCGCCTCCCATTTCCCTCCGCCTCCCCCAGTCACGTCCCCCTCCCTCGCCCGTCCGAAGAGAATCAGGGTTCCCTGCCCTGTGGGAAGTCCAAGGACCACCCACCTTCATCCAGTTCTAGTAAGGCACATGGTTCCAATGGGATACATACAATTTCATCACCACCATGATTGAGGCCGGCAGGCATGGTGCTGTAGCAGCAGCTGAGAGTTACATTTAAATCTATACAAGGAACCAAGAGCTCACTAGAAATGGCACCAGTCTTCTGAAACCCAAGACCACACAACTCCTCCAACAAGGCCACACCACCTATCCTTCCCCCCAAATAGTTACACTACCTGGAAACCAACATTCAAATATATGAGCCCATGAGTCTGTTCTCATTCAAGCCACCACAGAGATGCTGGAACAGTCCATTACATTCATCAGCCATATATAAGAAGAGTCATAGCTAAGGAGTAACAGTTTGGATGGCATCTCCCAGAACCCTTCCTTCAGCCCCATAGTTTCCATCCACTGTGGGAAGTGGCACACTTTATTCATTCATTTCAAAAGTCACCCTCACTATTCTGTTATCCTGGGAACCTAATGGGCAATTGTGAAAGCCATGGGGAAAGCAGTAGTGTGGTGCAGAAGAGCGAGGTTCTTTTTGTTTCCAAAGCCCCCGATTGTCACATTCTCTTAATCTGGATGGAATGTAAAATCCTTGTCATAAAGACAGAAGAGGACACATTGTGTCTTTTTTTCCATCTTTCCATTATAGAGAGGTAGCAAAGAACAGAAGAAAAGAAGGCATAAAGCTGAATAGATCCCCTTTTAAGATTCTCAAACTCTGGGCCTTTGACTAAACCAATGGAAGCAAAAGTTTCAGGATATCAGCGGTTATAGTGATAAAATTAGCCCGAGAAAACAAACATTTGGGGACTCTAAATCAAGACCCTGACATTAACAGATAAGTTCTAAAATGAACAAAAATAAGTGAGATTTTCAATGAAATCTAACATCTCAAAATTTCCTTAAAGGTTGAAACAAAGAAGGGAGAAGATTTCCTTCCTCCATCCAATATGCATGACATCGTGCCCCAGCCTCCTGCCCATGCCAATGCCACATCAACTTCTCATGTTAGTGAAACAGGTGACAATCGTCAGTCTTCTGAGACTACTGTTAACACCAGCAGCGTTAGTGAAAGAGGTGACAATCGTCGGTCATCTGAAAAAACAACTGTTAACACCACCAGCGTTAGTGAAACAGGTGACAATCTTCAGTCATCGTCATCTAAGGAAACTACTGTTAACAACACCAGCGTGGATCGCACACCTTCTCTAGGTACTTATACTGGGCATGCAAGGGGGAGAACACATGCTGTCCCTGAGCTTGCTCCTGGTAGCCACACTGGTGATACCATGGACCCTGTGCAACATTCTGACCCTGTTCTTGATACCTGCTTAGAAGAGAACACAGTGTCTTAGCTTCACTACTGACCAGAAATCTGTTCTTGTTTGTATCCCAGGTGACGCGTTGGACCCTCAGAATGCTCATATGCGGGTTCTTGTTTCAAGTCCTGCTCATGGCACCAGCTATGCAGCGAAGACTCCTGTCATGGTTTTTCTACTTTGGGCAGCAACCACATCCTTGCTCCTCCTAACATCGTCAATGTGGTTGCTGCAGTTGGTGGCTTTGACGATGCCGTGGATATGGAACCTAATTTAGAAATCCTGCACAGTTAAAGTTAAAGGAGCTTAACAAGGTAAGGTAAACCACACCAATGTCTTAAAATAGATAAATATTTCTGTGCGGGAAATCCAATTCTCTTTGGCTCTAATATGCATGATGATAAATAAATTTCATACTTTGTATAGGACTCTTTAGATATTACCTATAACTAGAAAAAATGATTATCTTTTCTAGTCATATTGAAAATGCATCACATAAAATTACCAATTCAGTTTAGTCCAACCAAACTGATCAAGTAAAGTTGGTAAGCACACACTTGCCTCCCATGCTGGAATGAGGAAATGATTTTCACTCTTAATGTGAAACTTGTATTTTCTGAATGGCTAAGCAGGGAAATGTAACTGTTAGATATTAGTTGTTATTTTTTTGTGTCCATACACTGTGACTTATGTGGACAGCAGTGTTTTGGAAACAAACACCCCAAAAGAAACAACCTCTGAGAATAAAACCAATGAAACAAGACTCCACATTCTCACCGTTCTCAAATACAATGATACTCATTGTGACATGACACTACATAGGATTCTACGGGTGATGCCTCTGTTACTGCTTATCTTGACGGTGCCACCAATGATGTTCTTGATACTACTGATAATTCTTGCTTTTCTTTTTAGTTTCTGCTGAACAACCTAAGAGGAGCTCCTGTCAACAAATGACAAGCTGTTAGAAATATTTTTTAAGGTTTTCTTTCATTTTATTGTTTGAAGAATATTTTCAGTTTACTCTTTGACATTTTAATGTATGTAATTCAGATCATCCATGTTGCTCATATCTTCCCCATCCCTGTCCTCTGCCTCCATCCCATCCCATTTTTGTGTCATTTATCTTAAGGAGTAAGACTTCCAGTAGGATCCCCCACAGCCAAGTGCATGTGGACATTATCAGTTGGACCAAGTGAGTTATTAAAAAAGGGAGGGAGACATAACATCTATCTTGCACCACTTTTGCAGATAAATTACATATAGTGTTTTGTTCCTTGAATTACTGGCCAGGCATTAAAACATTAAATCTTATCTAATTCTATAGACCTTATTATGCTTTCAGTACATGTAAAGCTTGCTAAACTTTCATTCACCTATTTAAACATGTACTGTACATGCATCCCCAGAGAGAGGACACAACTCAAGGGGATACACAATTCAATAGGAATTTGACTTTATCTAGTGGAACATACTGATAAATTCTGAAAGATAAACAAAAACACTTTGCCACTTGGATTTTCTCTCTTAATCCTTGATCAGAAGCCTCCTAGTTGTGTGGAATTCTAAGGAGGTTAAGGATCTGTAATGGAGAGTTGAAAGGAGCAAAGGGTCAAAAGTATTTCCAAGAGGTCAATAAATTCATTATTCTGCCATCTGATAAAATATTGAAATCAATTTCTGCCTAGAATGAATTTCATGAGATTTTCAGAAAATGAGTAGAGTTGCTCATTTGTAACAAAAGATGACAAATATTAGATGCTGAGTTTGCCACATCTTTATGAATACAAATATAGATATGTATGGGTTCCTTAGCACCCTATTGTTCAACATTCAGGAATGAAAACTTCCACTGAGAATTGTTGAGGCTAAGAGGCCCAGCTAGGGTTAGAATATGAAAATCAACATGGCATATGTGGGGGGGGGTTATGTATGTATATATGTACAATTAAAATACCTGGTCCTTTAAATGAGCTCAATTGTAGTCAGAATGCATGATTTTAAAACTGTATTTTTAAGGAAGCATGTGGAATATACTGCAGGGAAGGAAAGAATACTATCAAAATATATCATAAAAATAAATTATAATGTATTTCTGGTAGCATATAGTAATCTAGTTCCTTCTTAGTTCACCTCCTTTTGTAGTATTCTAAAAAACCTATTAACCTGTTGTACATTATTTTGAAAAATTAAAGATATTAGACACCTTTAAAATGATGTTTTTATGATGTTATTACATTGGCTTTCAAGTGACAATCTGTCAGAAATATTTTATAAAATTTAGAAATTTTCCTCATTTAGACCTTGGGAGCTCAGTCCAGTGCTTCAATGTGGGTCTCTGTCTCCATCTCAATCCATCGCCAGATGAAGGTTCTATGGTGATATGCAAGATATTCATCAGTGTGGCTATAGGATAGGGCCAGTTCAGGCGCCCTCCCCTCAGCTGCTCAAGGAACAAGCT
The DNA here is from genome assembly GCF_037038515.1 of Microtus pennsylvanicus. Taxonomy (NCBI): domain Eukaryota; kingdom Metazoa; phylum Chordata; class Mammalia; order Rodentia; family Cricetidae; genus Microtus; species Microtus pennsylvanicus. The sequence goes on along the minus strand of NC_134593.1, from coordinate 11,986,554 downwards.
GGGGACATCTCCTTGGATACCTGGAAACTTCTCTAGAGTCCACTCTCTTGCGGCTCCCTTAATTAAGATATATACTTCCCTGCTCCCATATCCACTCTTCCTCCATCCTCAACCATCCCATGCCCCCAAGTTCTCCCCATCCTTCCCTTCTCACTTCTCTCTTCCCCTCTCCCCTTACTCCCACCTTACCCCTACCCGCAAGCTCTCAATTTTTGCCTGGCTATCTTGTCTACTTCCAATATCCGGGAGGATAACTACATGTGTTTCTTTAGGTTCACCTTCCTATTTTGCTTCTCTAGGATCATGATGTATAGGCTCAATGTCCTTTATTTATGGCTAGAATCCACTAATGAGTGAGTACATACCATATTCATCTTTTTGGGTCTGGGTTACCTCACTCAGGATAGTGTGTTCTATTTCCATCCATTTGGATGCAAAATTCAAGATGTCATTGTTTTTTTACCACTGAGGAGAAAGAACATGAGCAAGGAAGTCAGGACCACAAGGGGTGCGTCTACCCACTGTGACAGTGGGGCTGATCTAATGGGAGCTCACCAAGGCCAGCTGGACTGGGATTGATGGAGCATGTGATCAAACCGGACTCTCTAAACATGGCTGACAAGGAGGGCTGACTGAGAAGCCAAGGACAATGGCACTGGGTTTTGATTCTACTGCATGTACTGGCTTTGTGGGAGCCTAGTCTATTTGGATGCTCACCTTCCTAGACCTGGATGGAGGGGGAGGACCTTGGACTAACCACAGGGCAGGGAATCCTGACTGCTCTTTGGACTGGAGAGGGAGGGGAAGGGGGAAGGAGGGAAGGGAGAGGGAAATAGGAGGGGAGGAGGTGAAAAATTTTAATAGTAATAATAATAATTAATAAAATAAAATTCTTACTCTCAGAAAAAAAATTAGAAATTTTAATCTTAAATATTTCTCTGAAAATTGATACAGTATATATTGAATTTTGTATATAAGTTTTTAGTAGCTTTTCATTAAAATGTACTATGAAAATATTTTAAACTGTTTCCTTGTATTGTACAAGCTGATGGCATGACCTCTTGGTGACATGTTTAAGGAGAAAGCTTCTATTATAGCTATCAGAGATAGAACAGACAGCAGCATATCAAATCACCAAGAGCAGAAAGAGATGTTGGCTGAACATAGTCAGCTGCACCTGCCTATGATAGAAGCAGAAGCAGAGCAGAGAGGCAGATAGAGAGAGACAGAAGATGGGACACAGAGAGAGGGAGAGCAACATAGAGACAGGAGGAGACAGAGAGATAGGTTTAGAAAGAGAATGAGAAGCTGGGAGAGGGATGCTTCTGAACTAGAGGGAGTTTAGGGTAGGGAGCAGGGTGGAAGACCTAGAACACAAGCATGGACTCTGACATGTACAGTGGGTACTAGTTCTACTGAAGGAGCCTGGAGGCTAGTCTGTACCTTATTATAGTAATAGCCACCACAGATAGTCAACGTTTCCTACGGCCAGTGATAAGAGAAATGACCCCTTTGAAAAGAGGAAGTAGCTTCACAAGTTTTTAAGGAATGTTGGATTTATCTACCCCCCCAGAAATCCTCCAAAAGTCCAAATTGAGCCCATTTCTGGGTATCTGGGCCTGCAATTGCAGTTTTGGAAACTGGAGTTCAATGAATTTTAGTGGATTTTCCAAGGCACAAACCAGTCATGTTGAGGTTTCCATTCTCACACTGCTCTCACATGAGTAAAAACACCACCTGAACTACTCTATTGGCCTTAACATCCATAGATTTAAACTGCGGCTGCTTACCTGCATTCCCTCTTTACTTTTTATGACATTCCATCACCAAGCACATGTTAAGTGAGCAAAGTCCCTCACTGAGGGTGGGGCCTTATGAGCCCCTTCCTGTGTGTGATTATCATTGTGTCCTGGACACCATTTCACAGAAACAATCTTCAACCTCTGCCTCTCACTTCCAAAGTTGTCCCTGAGCCTTGCAGTGCGCTGTGGTTCAGGTGTCCTGCTGAGGTCTGAGAACTGCGCAGTTATGTATTCTCTAAACTTTGGCCAGGTGTGAGTCTGTGCATTCAGCAGAGCCCACTTCCTAAAGAAGCCTCTCTCATTAGGAATCACAGTTGCTCAAATGTATAGGTGTCAGGGAGAGTACGTAGAAGGCAGCTTGATGCCATGTACTTTTAACAAAACAACAACAGAGAGCCTATTGTGTGGATTCACCACATCAGTGATTAACTCAGAGTCACCACTACTGCATCAGCATGGCAGTAAGGAAATAAAAGCACTTCCACTGGGAGTCATTTCCAGGTTTGAATTTTCTCCATGTTCCCTGTCTTCCCTCCAAATCTGTGCCTTTCTGAAGAAGTCTGTCTGTCCCTTTGTCTGGTTGTGTGTGTGTGTGTGTGTGTGTGTGTGTGTGTGTGTGTGTGTGTGTATGTGTGTGTGTGTGTGAGTCTTTGTCTGTCCCTATGTCTGTCTGTTCCTACATGTGACCCTATGTGTGAATTTGTGTGTCTGCCCCTTTTTTTGCTCTCTCTTCTATTGAATTTCCCCATAAGAATCACCTGGGGAAGGAGTGGGGTACTTTACAGAAATCATTCATGGAGTCTTACAAGGGATTAAGGTAATGAGTGCAACTGAACCCAATTCACCCAAACAGGAAAAGAAATTACAAATACCATGATTGCCAAGTAATGCTGCTGTGCCCAACTGTTTTGGTGGATACTCATTTAGAAGTGTTTTTCAACCTCTGTTTGCTCTTTTATACAAATGATATACATGAATTATTCTGGATCAGAAGCACAGAAGAAGACATAATTTAACATTACAATTAAGTATTAGTTTAGTTTGTAAAAGGTGGCTATGTAGGAAGACCAAGGAAAGTAGTGGTAATTGTTACGTTTTTCTCTTAAAAGTTGGCTAAACAATCAATTTGAGTACACAGTAGGAGAGCAGCCTTATGTCTTAAGTGACCTCAAGGTATGTTATGAACTCTGGCTGTGATGTCAAGCAAAGGTTCCAGTCTCTAGAATAAGACATATTGCCATATTACATCACCATAGCCTCAGTCATTGGGCTCTTAACCAAGTTTACAGAACCAGCCAAGAGTTCCCCACTATGTGGTAGACCTAAAAGCAAAGCACAAATTTCATTGTTCCTATAAGAGTCAACACACAGAGAATATCTTGCCAGGCAAGTTGTCACATGCAGGGTCTACAGATGGGTAGAATCATTGGCAACTTCCCTCATCCAGTAGCTTGCATAGAAGTTCTAGTATTGTGAAAGCTAGCCAGCATGGATACAACATGACTTCTAAATGTCCTATATCCAAGGGTGTAGTGTGTTCAGAAGAGTCCTACAATCTAATTCTCATGTGTAAATGAGGACATTGGCAAGAGCTTGTAATGTTTGACAGGAGCCCCCCTTACTTCACAGCTCAGAGGGAACTATCCCATAGTATTGGGATCTTTGTTTAGTCAACTTAATCTTCTGGGAGGAACGTTATCCATGCATGCAGGGCTCCTTCATTCAGTTGTTTTATTAGGCTTCCAAGGATGCAGCTTCATTTATTAGGCTTGGTGGCAAACCATGGTCCATGTGTGGAGGTCAGAGGATCTTTTTCTGGGTCATTTTCTTACCTTATACTATGTAACTTCCCAACATCAAACTTAACATTATATGGTTGGCATCAAGAACCTTAACATGCTAAACTTAAACAACTTAAAATGTAATATTTGTCCAAAAGGATTTTTTCCTCCATGCATACTTTTGGTTAACCCTTTCCCCAACACCACCCTTCTTCCATCCCTGGTTAAACCTTTCCACTTGCAAGATTCCCTCACCCCGTCCACAGTGCATTTCCTCTGCCATCCCACTCCCTCCAGGCCTGTTCTCCTCTAAGGGTCCATTTCATGCTTTCTGGCTTTAACAGGTATTCTAAATTAAAACCATTAATCTGAGAATTCAAAGCTTGGAACCACATGTAAAACAGAAGGGACACAGAACATTCAGTCCATACAAAGATCCAGGGACATCATTGGCAGTGTGGCAGCTCCCTAACTACCAAGGCATCTGGGGAAAGCTTAAATTCAAGGGCATTCGAGCCACACCCTCATCTCATTTGACCAAGGACAATCCTAACCACAAAGGGTCCAGGACCACAGCATGGCATGAAGCAAGACAAGGACCCATTTTAATGACCAAGCAACATGGCCATGCCTTAATACAAAGAATGTGTAGGGTGCTCCAGTCCTTATCCTGAAATCAGATGATTTTTTTTTGCCAAATCAGATGCTATATTGCTTGAAAAATTTTGGGGTATCTAAGCTGTGAAGAACAAAGAAACTTTGGGGCATCAGAGGAAAACCATGAGAGAAGGAATTAAAATGGGCTAGAAGAATAATAACATCACGCATGAGAGAATCAGTAGCGAAACATCAAGAGTAAAGATAGAGTTAGAATGAGAGATGGAGAAAGTAGGGAGGGTAACAAAGGGGCATCATGAAAGCACCATGAGAGAATAAAGATGGAATCCATCAGAATAGGTCTGAGTGTACATTCCCTAAGCCCTCAGATAAAGAAGTTTCAGTTTGTGCTACACTGTGGACTTTCCCTTCAGTGCTGTCAGCAGCCTGGAAGCTGGTTCTTTCAGACTGTTGCAGGCATCTTGCAGTGCACGCGCCATGCTTGCTGGTACAAGTGTCAGTCTCACACAGGATATGCACCGTGAGTGCTGCTGCAGTTGTGTCAGCCTCCTGCAGTGCATGCAAGGGAAGTGCTGGGCTACTGGTTTGCATTTGGGGCAGTGCATTCACAGTGAGTGGTGGGATATAAACATGAACTTCTGACAGTACCTGCCCCATGAGTGATAGGTTAGCTATGTGAGTCTCCAGCCACACATAAACCATTAGTTCTTCAGTCTCGCTCAGTACATTCACATTATTGTTGGAGTTTAGGCATGATCCTCCCCCAGCACATGCACCATGAGTACTGTGAGACTCATCTAAGTCTCCCACAGTACATTCACATTCAGTGCTGGTTTCTACCCATAAGCCCACAATAATTCATGAACAATGAATTCTTAATTTTAAGTAAGAGTTTCCAGCAGAACATGAACCATGAGTGCTAGATACAACCATGATCCCAGCACATTAAAGGGAAACTCATGCTTAAAATCCAGCACTCATTGTAAATGTTATGTGTGAGACTCAAACCAGTAACTGAGCACAAGTCATGTGTATACAGCAAGAGCCTCGTGCCTATATCCAAGCCTTCATGGTACAAGCACTATCGTGGGCTCGTGGTTGTATCCCAACACTCAATGTGCATGTACTGTGGAGGGCTGATATGTTTCCAACCACACATGGTGGTGTACTGTGACAGGGTCATACATATATCCCAGCATGTACTGGAGTGCTCTTATGGCTAACACTCAGCATTAATTGTGCATTAACAATGGGAACTGGACAGCTGTATTGCAGCACTCGTGATCTACTGTATGAGGCTCAAACCATCAGTCCAGCATTCTTATGGAACATAGTGTAGTGGACTTGTGTCCTCAACCATGTTCTCATTGTGAATGTACTGTCCCATAATGAACTCCAAAATCAAGCTGCATGCACTGTGGGTGGATCATGCCAATAACCTGGCATCCATTGTGCATATACAATGGTAGGCTTATAGCTATAACCCAGAACTGATAGTGTATGTACTTTTGGATGGGATTCTCTATTACCCAACATTCATGGTATATGTACTGCTGTGGGCACATGGCTGTAACCCAGCTCTCATGGTACATACTGTGGGAGATATGTATCTCCCCTCTCATGGTGCATATACTGTGGTGGGCTCATGGCTGTCACACATATTTGATTGTGCATATAATGTGGAAGGCTGATGACTGTATCTCAGAAACACTTGTGTGGGAAGGACATGCTGATGTAACCCAGGACTCATTGTTAATGTACTATGGATGCTGACACCTATATCCCAGACCTCTTTGGAGGGTTCTGGGTGACCACCAACAAGTAACCCAGCACTCAGAGTGCATACACTGTGAGAAGCTGATGAGTGTTTTCCAGCACTCATTGTAGATACTCTGGGAGGCTGAAACATGTATCCCACCTCTCATGGTGCATGTACTGCAATGGGCTCATGCCTATAGCACTAATGGTGCAGGAACACTAGACAAATTTCCAAACTACATATGTATATGACTCCATTAGATACAAAAATATATCAATATCAAATCAAGTGATTCAGAATTTGACATCCTAGCTATCTGTTTTGTCACTATGAATGCATTAACTTTGCTCAAGCTTATTAGAACTGTTGAACAATCTCTCTTCCAGAAAATGCCTAATAGGTTCCCAATGTCATTAATACAAAAGCAGAATCCACTGGAAAATTAGAAGCATACAAATTACAATGGGAGATTGATACTATTATTTTTTATTTATTTATTAAAGATTTCTGCCTCCTCCCCGCCACCGCCTCCCATTTCCCTCCCCCTCCCCCAATCAATTCTCCCTCCCTCGTCAACCCAAAGAGCAATCAAAGTTCCCTGCCCTGTAGGATTGATACTATTATAATCAAAAAAGGTATTACATTATGCAAAATGGAAGAATAGAGAGTGAATAGTAATACATGCGTAGAGAGACACAAAAGAAAGGGTGACAGAACAACCACACTGTATAAAGCATTTATATTTCTGTAAAGAAACCTAAAAGAATAAACTGTACTGCATGATCACTTCATAGAAGAGAGGAATGTCTGTTTATTTAAGAAAATTGTTTCATTAAAATACAGTAAAAGGACTCCCATCTGCTCTGACACCATCTCCACAGAGCTGTTCTGACTCCAGAAATGTGGCTCAAGCATTGTCTCTGCGTGCAAAGTTCCTCTGACCCCTCACTCACCCCTGCACATTTTCCACACCCACAGACCTATCCCCATCAGGCAAGAAGCTCATGGAACAGCTGTCCATGGCGTTCTCTGACTACATAGCTTCTGCAGTGGAGCAGCTAAAGCCTCACCTCAGACCAACAGCAGGAGAAAGAAGTTCTTTGAAGACCACGTCACTTGTCATGGAGGAAGAACCATTAATTAATCAGGGATTTTGTAGATCTGAGCAGGAAAGGGGTTTGCAAGAGCCTTTAGCAATTTAGAGCTCTTCCTTAGTTCCACATCTAGTGGGGAGACCACTATGGCTACAAGTTCTTCAGTCAAGTGGAATATTTTACCACCCTGTCTCAGTTTCCTTTAGTGGGGAGACCACTATGGGTACAAGTTCTTCAGTCAAGTGGAATATTTTACAACCCTGTCTCGGTTTCCTTCCATGAATGAACCATTTCCAGGTTAAAAGCTTTAGTCCTAGCTTTTCCAGTTATTCTGACCCGAGGTAACAGTGGTGTGTAACACTATATACTTCTTGTTTTGTCTTGTTGCAGCAGGTTGAGATTACACACACACATGCTCACACACACACGATCAGAAAGGCACAAACTGATTTTCTTTTTATATTTTGTATTAATTTAAATTTCTAATTTCAAGGTATTTTGATCATATTTTCCCTCCCTAACCTAATAGCCCAAGGACCTATTGAAAAATGAAATAATGATGGTATGAAAAATGCATTAATAAAATGTGTAAACAATACATTTTCATATTTCAGTTTATAATAAATTTATGATACTGCATGTTTAACAAAAATACATTAATAAAATTATTCCTAATATTTTGACAAACTCATAGATCAGTGTCTTGTTCTGATATTATCTGTGAAGCTTCCTTATGCAGCACATAAGAGCAAGTACACGGACCCACAGCCAGACATTGTACAGAGAGTGAGAGACTTTGAACCACTTTTCCATAAGGGGGGTGTACCCATGAAATTCATGTCCTTGGGGGGTCAGGGAACTCCATAAAAAGAAGGTGGATGGAGGACACCAAGAGAAGAAGGCCCTCAGAGTCAACAGGAGCAAAGCTCTTATGGACTCACAGAGACTAAAGCAGCACGGACATGGTCTGCAGGGTCTGCCTGCACCAGGTCTGCAGAGTTTACCTCATGGCTCCAGTTTAATGATTTTATGGGATTTCTAAGTGTGTAACTGAGTGGATCTCTGATTCCTATGCCCTCTCTTGGACTCTTTTCCTACTATTGGTTTGTCCTGCCCAACTCTGATGCAATAGTTTTTTATTTATTTTACATATTATTTTGTTATATTTTTTAGAAAAATGAATGAATTATTCAATGAATGAACACTTCAGACACTATGATAAAAGTTAACAAAAGAATTGTCAGTTATGCTAGCTCAGACAAGGATAATCACTTTTCTTTTATAGCGTGACACTGGATACCCATCCAGGACAGGCCTCACTTTCCAGAATAACTGACCAACATATAATGGACTCCACATTTTGTGTGTTTTTGCTTTAATTTGGTTACAGTTTGGTGGAGTTTTTGTTTGCTTATTTTCTTTTTCTTTTTGGGTCTGATTTTATTTTATAGTATTGGTTTTGGAGGGTTTTGTTGTTTTAATGTTTGTTTTTTGAAACTTTATAACCTATTTGGAAAGCAGCATGAACAAGGTTATTTTGTAAGCTGGCAAGGCAAAACACTTGACACATGAAGAGAGAAATGTAGTACAGCCCCTCACTCTTGAAAGGTTAGTTTTCTGCTAATATGATTGTTATTATTTACTGCAATTCTATCAGATCAATAGATTAAAATTGAAAAATAAAGAATATTTCCTTAATTTTTCAAGCAAAAAAATGATATCTTTACTCCACTTACCTAAATCTTTTGTTTTAAAATGTACTCAGTCATAAGGGGCTTTTAAACATGAAGCAAAGAAAAACCAGCCTACAATCCACAATCCCAAAGAATCTAAACAACAAAGATGTCCCTAAGACAAACAAACATGGATCTAAATGGGAAGGAGAAAAAGACAAGATCCCCTAGTAAATTGGGAGCATGGGGGATCACAGGAAAGTGTAGCAAAGTAGAGGAGAATATGAGAGGGAAGAAGAGCAAAATGTATAGTGCAATAAAAGAGAAAAATAATAACAAAAAATATAGCAACACACTATGTTGACTTCCCATGGGAAGTCTTATACACTCTGAGGAGCCAATGGGTGTGAAGGAGGGAAGATAGGGAAGTAGGAGGGAAGGGAGTGGGAACTGGGTTTGGTATGCTAAATCAGAAAAGATTGTTCTAAAAAACAAAATGAAGAATTTTGAAAAAAATAAGAAAATAAAAATACCACATGCCAGACAATAGTGGAGAACACATTTAATCCCAGCACTTGGGGCACAGAGGCAGACAGATCTCTCTAGTTTGAGATCAGGCTAGTCTAAACATCAAGTTCCAGCATAGCCACACCTGTTATATAGAGATATTCTGTCTCAACACCCTATTCACCTCACCCCCTGCTGCAAAAGCAACCCAAAGCTGAAAAATAGACACACATAAAAAATGCAACATTTTCTTTCATTCTGACTAGGTATATAGTTTATGTCTTGATTTATCAAATCCCTTTTACATATAACAAGATCAACAAGGAGCAATTCAAAACATTAATTTTGTTGGTTTTCATTCTCACTAGTGAAGAGTTGATGTGGGAGTGATTTCTTATTAATAAAGAAACTGCCTAGACCCATTTGATAGGCCAACCCCAAGGTAGGCGGAGAAAACAGAACAGAATGCTGGGAGAAAGAAGCTGAATCAGAGAGTCGCCATGATTCTCCCACTCCAGGCAGACACGGGTTAAGATCTTTCCTGATAAACCAGCTCGTGTGCTACACAGATTAATAGAAATGGGTTAGGTCAATATGTAAGAGCTAGCCAACAAGAGGCTGGAACTAATGGGGCCAGGCAATGTTTAAAAGAATACCGTTTCCATGTAATTATTTCCGGGCATAAGCTAGCCATGTGGGCGGCCAGGAGCCGGGGACGCAGCCCGCCGCCTAATTCAACAGAGTGGTGCCCAACGTGGGGCTAAACCCACTTAAAAAACCTGAGAAGGCTTAAAAATAAGGAAGAGAGAGTTTAACACAGATTTTTGCTGTTTGTTGGTGGCGTGCTGTAGAGAGATTTCCTGATTCGGCAACAGCAGCAGAAAAAAAACGCTGTCATTTTAAAGTGCAGCTTCTTGGGGCTGTGCTGCCAGCATGAACTCTGGCTTTAAAGCATTTCAATGGCTTTTATGGGACTGGATGTTTGTGTTCCTGCTTGGGATCGAAAGGAGAGTGCTCTGAGACCCTGCCAATGGCTTAGCGCTCCCCGCCTGCACCTGGGCAGACTGCAGAATCAGGCTTAGGCAGGCAGAAGAGCATGGCGGATTCCTGCCGCCATATAGAGATGTGTTTTTAGACTGCGCAGTGCTCTGCCTGTCAGATTTGGCTGTAACTTGGATGAAAAGAATTTCTGTGCTGCACGCTCAGTCTCAGAATTAAAGTGCTGAGTGCCGCTCCTACCTGGCGGCCACAGAGCAAGCACAAAATGGTACATCCTCCATTTTGAAATTTTCCTGACTCAGCAACAGGAAAAAACTGGCTGTTTTAAAATGCCAGCTTTCTGGGCTGTGCCGCCATTGCCATCTCTGTCTGGCTCCTGCGGGAGTCAGAGCTATTGAATGGAGCATTTGGAGTAAAGTGCTGTGATTTGTTTGATGGCAACTAGACTCGCTGTGTGCCTTAAAGGAAGTCATTGCCTGTATCTTTGTACAGGATCTTACTACAAAAGCCTGTATAACACAAAATTGGAAAATATAAAAGAAATGGACACTTTTTTAGATAAATACCATATACTAAAGTTAAACCAGGACCAGGTGAACAATCTAAACAGACCTGTTAGTCACGAAGAATTAGAAGAGGTTATCAAAAACCTCCTTGCCAAAAAAAGCCCAGGACCAGATGGTTTCAATGCGGAATTCTACCAGAACTTCCAAGAAGAGCTAATTCCTATACTCCTTAATGTATTCCACAATATAGAAACAGAAGGGTCATTACCAAACTCCTTCTATGAAGCTACAGTTACTTTGATACCAAAACCACACAAAGACTCAACCAGGAAAGAGAATTACAGGCCAATCTCACTCATGAACATCGACGCAAAAATCCTCAACAAAATACTGGCAAACCGACTCCAAGAACACATCTGAAAAATTATCCATTATGATCAAGTAGGCTTCATCCCAGAGATGAAGGGCTGGTTCAACATACGAAAATCTATCAATGTAATCCACCATATAAATAAACTGAAAGAAAAAAATCATATGATCATTTCATTAGATGCTGAAAAAGCATTCAACAAAATTCAACAGCCCTTTATGATAAAGGTCTTGGAGAGAATAGGGATACAAGGATCCTACCTAAATATAATAAAAGCTATTTACAGCAAGCCAACAGCTAACATTAAATTGAACGGAGAAAAACTCAAAGCCATCCCACTAAAATCAGGAACACGACAAGGATGTCCACTCTCTCCATACCTCTTCAATACAGTGCTTGAAGTTCTAGCAATAGCAATAAGACCACATAAGGAGATCAAGGGGATTTGTATTGGAAAGGAAGAAGTTAAGCTTTCGTTATTTGCAGATGATATGATAGTTTACATAAGTGACCCCAAAAATTCTACCAAAGAACTCCTACAGCTGATAAACACCTTTAGTAATGTGGCAGGATACAAGATCAACTCCAAAAAATCAGTTGCCTTCCTTTACACTAAGGATAAGGAAGCAGAGAGGGAAATCAGAGAAGCATCACCTTTCACGATAGCCACAAATAGCATAAAATATCTAGGGGTAACCCTGACCAAGGAAGTGAAAGTCCTATTCGACAAGAACTATAAGTCTTTGAAGAAAGAAATTAAAGAAGACACCAGAAAATGGAAGGACCTCCCTTGCTCTTGGATTGGGAGGATCAACATAGTAAAAATGGCAATTCTACCAAAAGCAATCTATAGATTCAATGCAATCCCCATCAAAATCCCATCAAAATTCTTCACAGATCTGGAGAAGACAATATTCAACTTTATATGGAGGAACAAAAAACCCAGGATAGCCAGAACAATCTTATACAATAAAGGATTGTCTGGAGGCATTACCATCCCTGACTTCAAACTCTATTATAGAGCTACAGTATTGAAAACAGCCTGGTATTGGCATAAAAACAGAGAAGTCGACCAATGGAATCGAATAGAAGACCCTGACTTTAACCCACAAACCTTTGAGCACCTGATTTTCAATAAAGGAGCTAAAAGTATACAATGGAAAAAAGACAGCATTTTCAACAAATTGTGCTGGCAAAACTGGATGTCAATCTGTAAAAGAATGAAAATAGATCCATATCTATCACCATGCACAAAACTCAAGTCCAAATGGATTAAAGACCTCAATATCAGTCCGAACACACTGAACCTGATAGAAGAGGAAGTGGGAAGTACTCTACAGCACATGGGCACAGGAGACCACTTCCTACGTATAACCCCAGCAGCACAGACACTAAGGGCAACATTGAATAAATGGGACCTCCTGAGGCTGAGAAGCAAAGGACACTGTCACTAAGACAAAAAGGCAACCCACTTACTGGGAGAAGATTTTCACCAACCCCGCAACTGACAAAGGTCTGATCTCCATAATATATAAAGAAATCAAAAAACTAGACCGTAAAAGTCTAATCAACCCAATTATAAAATGGGGCACTGAGCTGAACAGAGAATTCTCAACAGAAGAACTTCAAATGGCCAAAAGACACTTAAGGTCATGCTCAACTTCCTTAGCTATCAGGGAAATGCAAATCAAGACAACTTTAAGATACCATCTTACACCTGTCAGAATGGCTAAAATAAAAAACACCAATGATAGCCTTTGCTGGAGAGGTTGTGGAGAAAGGGGTACACTCACCCATTGCTGGTGGGAATGCAAACTTGTGCAACCACTCTGGAAAGCAGTGTTTCGGTTTCTCAGGAAATTTGGGATCAACCTACCCCTGGATCCAGCAATACCACTCTTGGGAATATACCTAAGAGAGGCCCTATCATACAACAAAAGTATATGCTTAACTATGTTCATAGCAGCATTGTTTGTAATAGCTAGAACCTGGAAACAACCTAGATGCCCTTCAACGGAAGAATGGATGAAGAAAGTATGGAATATATACATATTAGAGTATTACTCAGCAGTAAAAAACAAGGACTTCTTGAATTTTGCATTCGAATGGATGGAAATAGAAAACACTATCCTGAGTGAGGTAAGCCAGACCCAAAAAGAGGAACATAGGATGTACTCACTCATATTTGATTTCTAGCCATAAATAAAGGATATTGAGCTTATAATTCATGTTCCCAGAGAAGCTAAATAAGAAGGTGAATCCAAAGACAAACACATAGACATCCTCCTGAATATTAACCTTCATCAGGCGATGAAAGGAGACAGAGACACAGACCCACATTGGAGCACCGGACAGAAATCTCAAGGTCCAAATCAGGAGCAGAAGGAGACAAAGCACGAGCAAGGAACTCAGGACCACGAGCGGTGCACCCACACACTGAGACAATGGGGATGTTCTATCGGGAACTCACCAAGGCCAGGTGGCCTTGGTCTGAAAAAGCATGGGATAAATTTGGACTAGCTGAACATAGTGGACAATGAGGAAGAATGGGAACTCAAGAACAATCGCAGTGGGTTTTTGATCCTACTGCACGTACTGGCTTTGGGGGAGCCTAGGCAGTTTGGATGCTCACCTTAGGAGACCTGGATAGAGGTGGGCAGTCCTTGGGCTTCCCACAGGTCAGGGAACCCTGATTGCTCTTCGAGCAGATGAGGGAGGGTGACTTGATCGGGGGAGGGGGAGGGAAATGGGAGGCGGTGGCGGGGAGGAGGCAGAAATCCTTAATAAATAAATAAATTTAAAAAATGTTTTGATGGAGGTATGCTAGTATGTTCATGCATTCTTATGTAATTTTGTCTTTTGCCTCTCTCGTCTTCAGTGTGGTTTTAACACTCACCTAGACTTCTATAAGGTAATGGAGGGATGGTGGCCTTTTACCATTTTGAAATTCAGGTCCCGAAAGGATAGGAAGGAGGAATTTTACTTTATAAACTTATTCCTATTTTCAGTTTCTTTCTTTGTAAATCTTCTGTCTGTCTACCCATTCATCCACCCATCCACCCACTCATCCATTCATCCATCTGTCCATCTGTCATATCTATCTCTGTGTTTGTTTATCTGTGGGGTATGTTGTATGTTCTGGAGCTTTGTGGACTCTAAAGGATACCTGCAAGAACCGGTCATCTCTTTCCACCATGTGGGGCCTGATTGAACTCAAGTGGTAGGCTTGGTGGAAAGAACCCAAAAAATTCTCTGAGTAAAAATTTGTCTTCCAGTTTTTATGTGTTGCTAAACATTTGGCATAGCAATGTCACCTTCCCTGTGTTCCATGAGGGAGCTCTCTGCCTACCTCCCATATTTCCAAGTTCTGAAAGAACTGAACTAATAGGTCCTCTACTACAGGTCTTTTTAACCTTTTCCCACTTGTAACTCATATTTACCTGAGAAGTTTTATATTATACTGAGTATATAGATATGTGAAATAGGTATACAAATTAAATATTTAATGGTAAAAAATACTAAAGAAATTTATCTTAAAAACAAAAGCATTTATTTTTATCATCTTTTAAAGATGGAAGCATGTTTGCATACTAATGAGATGGATGGAGAATTTATCTGATAATGCACAACTTAGAATCTTGAGTACTTTTTAAAGTTGGTCATTAACTTGATTTTATAATCAGTGCTGAGAATACTAGCATAAATATGTAATGCAGAAATATCAGAGGTAGGCCGCGCGCGAGCGACCACGACCCCGGCCCCGCCCCGCCCCGTGCCCAGGGGTCCCAGGGCGGGCTGCGGGCTGCGGGCTGCGGAGCGGTGGACGATGCAGAGGCGTTGTCGGAGGGGCAGCGGCAGGCGGCGGAGGCGGAGGTGACGCGCCGCGGCGGTGGCGGCGGGCCGACGGCCATGCATCGCTCGCGGACGGCCGCGGACGACGCGGCTCTGCTCCTGGCCGGGCTGGGCCTGCGCGAGCCGAAGCCGACCGCCGACTCCCCGGGGCGCGTGCGGCGCGGGCCTCGGGCCGCCGACGAGGCGGCGCCCGCGGCGGGCCGCAGAGGCAAGGGCGGCGGCGGAGTCGGTGGCCTCGAGGCCGCGCCCGACGTCCCCAGCCGCCCCGAGCGAGGCCTGACCGGCTCGGACGGCGGCAGCGCGCGCTCCAGCGCCATCAGCCTGGGCTAGGACCAGCGCCACGGCCCCGGTCCCGGGCCGCCGTCGGGACGCAGTCCAGCCTGGGCTCCCGCGGCTCAGCGGGCGCCTATGCCTACCTTCTGCCGCCCGGCGTCGGCCCCGCGCCTGCCCGCTCTCCGGAGCCCGCCCGGTTCCCGTTCCCGTTGTCGTCGCTGCCGCTACCCCCGGGCCGGGACAGTGGCCTGAGCGAGGCCAAGCGGCGGCTGGAAGCACTCACGCGGGAGCTGGAGCGCGCGCTTGAGGCGCGCACGGCGCGAGACTACTTCGGCGTCTGTATCAAGTGTGGGCTTGGCATCTACGGAGCAAGGCAGGCGTGCCAGGCAGTGGGGAGTCTGTATCACACCGACTGCTTCATCTCTGGCTCCCGTGGGAGACGACTCCGTGGGAAGGCCTTCTATAACGTGGGTGAGAAAGTGTACTGCCAGGAGGACTTCCAGATCCCACAGGCCCTTGGCAAGTCCTACCACCCAGGTTGCTTCCGCTGCTCAGTGTGTAACGAGTGTCTGGATGGCGTTCCCTTCACCGTGGACGTGGAGAACAACATCTACTGCGTTAGAGACTACCACACGGTGTTTGCTCCAAAATGTGCTTCGTGTGCCCGCCCTATCCTCCCTGCCCGGGGCTGTGAGACAACCATTCGTGTGGTGTCCATGGACAGAGACTACCACGTGGAGTGTTACCACTGTGAGGATTGCGGGCTCCAGCTGAGCGGGGAGGAAGGACGCCGCCGTTACCCCCTGGAGGGGCATCTGTTCTGCCGCCGGTGCCACCTGAGGTGCCTCGGACCGGGCCCACTCCCCTCGCCCGCTGTGCATGTGACTGAGCTCTGAAAAGCAGCCATCCGGAGAGAAGGGTGACCCACGCTCCTGTCTTCTCCCCTCCACCGAGCTGCTGTCTCTTCCGCAGGGGCCAGACCCCCGCGTCAAATAAGCGACTTCTATTTATTCACCTTCCTTGCCTCAAGCCACTTCCCCTGCTGGGTTCCAGGACACCCGCACCCTGCAGCCTTGGGATAGGCCACCTTCTTCCGCTTGGCCTCAGCTCCCAGAGGCAAGGCTTGGAGGGCTTGGTGCCATGGGGGAAGGGTGCCTTATTTGTGTGCGATCACAGCCAGGGCAGTGACACCTGGGAAACACCGGGTTTGGCCTTGATGGGTGTTTCAGCCACAGGTCTCTCCCTCTCTGGATCCTGGCAGGGGTGGTGCCTTTCTAGCATCCTCAGCCTCAGAAGACCCTGAGAGAATCCCAGGCACAGAGAGCGAACCCACCAGGGCTCCCTGCGACCCCGGGGAGCATCTGTGCACACTGTATCCAGCTCTACCACAAAACCATGTGATTTGACTTAAAGTAAGTTCCCCCCACCCCCGAGGATGTTTGCGTTTTCTTTAAAAGAATATAGTTTTCTTCTAAAAACTTGGGGGAAAAAAGGAAATATCAGAGGTATATGTAAATTGATAAGAAAATATTTAAAGTTTTGGTTCTTCATTATTAAGCAGTTATGTCTTTTAAAATTTGTTATTGTGTCTACATGGTGTGTGTGTGTGCGCATGTGTGTTGTGCATTGTGCACGTGATGGAGTGCATGTGGAGGTCAGAGTAAAATTTCTTGTAGTCTTTTCTGTCCTTCCATCTTGATGTGTAGTTCAGTCACTGAACTTAAATCACTGTGCTTTTCTGACTGTAAGCGGAGACTGTTTCACAGCCACTCAGAACCAAATAGTCACACAGAACCTATATTAATTATAAAACTGTTCAGCCAATGACTCAGACATATTTCTAGATAGCTCTTACATTTTGATATAACCAATTTCTATTAATATGTAAATTACTACAAGGCTGTGGTTTACTGGAAAGATTCCTGGTCCTTCTCCTTTGGCAGCTATATGGTATCTCTCTGACTCTGCCTTCTCTATCTCTATTCTGATTTCCTGCCTGGCTTTACTCTGCTAAGACATTGGCCCAAACAGCTTTATTAATCAACCAATAAAAACCACAAATGTACAGAATAACATCCCACAGCATCTCCCTTTTTCTGTCTAAATAAAAAAGAAAGTTTTAATTTAACGTTGTAAAACTGCATATACAAAACAGTTATCAAGCAAGAATTATAGTTATAATATTTAGTCCTTTTACATTTGTCAAATTAGGTGAAATCCTCTATCATCTATCCTATCCTTGTGAATCTGAAGTTTTATATCTAATTTATCTTTTATGATAACTAAGGAAAACTATTACTATATATCTTCAGCTCTTTATAAACTTCAGAGGGATATAATATTTACCTAAGTAAACAGGAAGTGCATTATAAACAACTGCCAAAGTTCTAGATTTGACAGAGAAATCTTGCTGCCTGGACAGTCACCCAAAGTTCTTCTGTACTATTGGGATATCCGTCTTCAGCTTACAGACCCATAGTATCTTTGTTGTCCTACAAAATGTCTGGCAGACTCTTTCATGAAGGAGGAGCCCTGAAGGACTGTCTCACCTTCTTTAGGTAAGTTCACCAGTTATTTTTTGTGTGCCCTGCAAGTCTAATTCATACAGCATACTATCAAGTAGTCCAGGCAAGAGCAGTTTCTTGCCCAAATGGCTAGCCTTGCCACATTGAAGGCAAATTCCATAATGAGTTTCTTCAATACCCCTCAATCTCTGTGAAGTAGATCGGTGCTGCCAGAAGCAGACCTGTCTTGCTGTCGAGAAAATTCTAAGTTCTTAAAACCCTTAAAATGCCATACTCTGCAGGTCTTTGAAAGGGTTGAAGAATACATATCCATTTGAAATAATATCTCTCTGTACATGTAGAAAACCTAACTAACATGACAACAAATTTGACTGTTATAAATATCTATTAATCTGTAATTTTTAATTATAAATGAGCTGTATAAATATAATACCTTAAGCAAGAATAGATAATATACATACAGTAAAATTAATCTTAAATTTGTATCAATAAACCAAGTTTATACCAATGTAAAGTATTATATCTATATCATATCCCCTTATTTTTCTTATTAGAAGTTGACTATGACCATTAAACACTTATAATCATCTCCCCTTAAATGAAAACAAACATAACCAATCATTTTGGGAATTTGGGAATAGTTCTAGAGACTACTTCCTGCTGATTATTGGGTGAAGTATTCTTAGGATTCCTATAGAACTTTTGGGCATACTTCCTGCTGATTGTTGAATGATGTATTCTTAGGGTTCATGGAGATCTTTCAGGATGCTCTGTTCCATCAAACCACATTAGCCTGGAAGGAATCCATAGGTTTTCATCTTCTGTGGAAACAAAGTCAGAAACTTTTACAAAGTAACATATCCCTAGTGATGTGGGAATGTCATATATCAATCTGTTGATTTCATTGGTTAAGCAATAAAGAATCTGCTTGGCCCTCATAGGCTAAAACATAGGTGGAAGGAGTAAACAGAACAGAATGCTGGAAGAAAGAAGCTGAGTCAAGGAGTCGCCATGATTCTCCTACTCTAGGCAGACGCAGGTTAAGATCATTCCTGGTAAGCCAGCTTGTGGGCTACACATATTATAAGAAATGGGCTAGTCCAGGTGCGAGAGTTAGCCGAGAAAAGGCTAGATATAATGGACCAAGTGGTGTTTAAAAGAATACAGTTTCCGTGTAATTATTTCGGGGCATATAAATGTACGTAGGCTTGGGAGAGAGAAGAAAAAGAATATAAAGAATAAAGTTAATGTCTTAAAAAGGGGGTAAAGTCTTTAAAGAGAGAAAGTACAGATAGTTATAGATTAAAAGAAATAAAGAAAAATAAGCCACGTAAAAATGGAAAATTTACAGAGAGTCTGGATTATGTACATTGTGTTTTCTTTAAAATTTTTGACTGTGAAGGAGCTAAGTACAAAGAGACATTTCATTATATGGGCTGCTAAGCTAAACCTGCACATATGTTCTAAAGGTATCTTGACTTCAGAATTTGGATCTAAGGTTATGATGCTTTGGAAAAGTCCTTCTTTTGTTTTTGCAGAGGATGAGACCCTGTGGATTTCTTCTATCCCAGTTTGGTATGATAGACCACGCCCTCCTGAAAGGTTGATATGAACACCCTCAAAAAATTACTTCACTCAACTGCCAAGTGAGATGACCCTGGCACACAGGTTATACCCTAAATGATCTGATTAACGACACCCCCATTCAGCGGGAAGCAGTTTGGAGAGAAAAAACTGTGCCCATGTTCCCAAAATATTGTTTATAAATGTTCTTTTACATTTAAAGGGGGAAATGATATAGGTATGAATAATTTGCATTGGTATGGATTTTAAGGTCAATTTTGTTATATGTATTTCTTGATCTTGATTAAGGTATTGTGATTGTGTAGTTCATTTTTAAAATGTAATGTATAAATAGGAAATATAGGTTGCTAATGGATAATTATCGATAATAGTCAAGTTTGTAGTCATGTTACTTAGATTTTCTAGATATATAGAGATATATTTCAGATAGGCATTCTTCATCTCTCTCAAAGGCTACAGAATATGGCATTTAAAATATTTTAATAACTTAGGACTTTTCATGACAATGAGACACTCTGCTCCTGGCAGCACCAATCTACTTCAAGAAGAAGATGGGCATTGAAGAGGATCCTTATGGAGTTTGATAGCCATTTGGGCAAGAAACTGCTCTTGCCTGGACTGTTGCATAAACTGGACACAAAGAACCCGCAGAGGACTGCTGAACTTGCCTAAGGTGAGATGATCTTTCGGGGTTCCTGATTCATGAACGAGTCTGCAAGACATTCTGCAGGACACAGCAGAAGGTGACTGAACTGACTTTGAAATTTCCTGCTTCATGGAAATGTCTGCTGGATACTATGGGCCTGAAGGCTGAAGATGGATGCCCCAACAGTACAGAGGAACTTTGGGTGACTGTCCAGGCAGCGAGATGTCTCTGTCATTTCTAGAGTTTTGGACTTCTTGTTTACTTAGATATTATTATATCCTTCTGGAGTCTTTGATGGAGTTGAAGAATGGATAGTTACAGTTTTCCTTAGTTATGATAAATGATAAAATAGATACAAATATTGTAACTGTAATTCTTGCTTGATAACTGTTTTGCTATATGTAATTTTGCTATGTTAAAGTTAAAGCCTTCCTTTTTGTTTAAACAGAAAAAGGGGAAGTGATGGGGGAGTGTCATATATCAATCTGTTGATTTCATTGCTTACGCAATAAAGAAACTGCTTGGCCCTCATAGGTTAAAACATAGGTGGGAGGAGTAAACAGAACAAAATGCTGGGAGAAAGAAACTGAGTCAAGGTGTTGCCATGATTCTCCTACTCCAGGCAGATGCAGGTTAAGATCATTCCTGGTAAGCCAGCTCGTGGGCTACACAGATTATAAGAAACGGGCTAGTCCAGGTGCGAGAGTTAGCCGAGAAAAGGCTAGATATAATGGGCCAAGTGGTGTTTAATAGAATACAGTTTCTATGGAATTATTTTGGGGCATATGCTAGAGCTAGCCATGTGGGCGGCCGAGTGCCAGGGACGCAACCCCATCGCTCTTATTACAACACCCTAGACTCAAATTTTGAAGTCAAGATACCTTTATGTTGGTTTAACTTAGCAGCCCCCAGAATGAAGTCTCTCTTTGCAGTCAAAAAATTCAAAGAAAACACAACGATATTATAATCCAGACTCTCTGTATATATTCCGTCTTTACATGACTTATTTTTCTTTAGCCCTTTAATCTGTAACTGTCTTTACTCTTTCACATCACTTTTTCTGTTTCTTTGAAAACATTATTTTTAAAACTATTTCTTTTTCATTTATTTATTTTTTTAAAAAAAGAAAACAATCTTTTTCCATTGTACGTACCAAAGTACCAACTCCCTTCCCTCCTCCCATTGCCTCCATACACCCTCCCACCCCACTGCCATCCACTCCTCAGAGAGGACAAGGCACATTGCTTTGGGGAAAGTCCAAGGCCCTCCCTATTATATCTAGGTTGAGCAAGTTATCATCCAAAGAGAATAGGTTCCCAGAAAATCAGTACAAGTAGTAGGAATAAATCTTGGTGCCACTGCCAGTGGCCCCTCAGTCTGCCCCAGCTATGCAACTGTCAACCACATTCAGAGGGACTAGTTTGATCCTATGCTTGTTCCTTCCCATTCCAGCTGTAGTTTGTGAGCTCCCATTAGCTGAGGTAGACTGTTTCAGTGGGTACCCATCATATTCTTGACCTCTTTGTTCATATTCTCATTCCTCTTTTTCTTCTCTCTCAAAAGCCTACATACATTCTTTAAACACACTGTGACCCCTTTAGAGGTCTTTTATGTCTGAATCTATTCAAGTGTGTATCTGAATTCCTTTTCTGACCAGGAGTGCCTTTTATTTAATGCAAAGGAGGCATGGCTATAACCAGCTCTGCAGCCCTGACTGTTTGTTCCACCTGTTCCAACATGGTGGAGGCATGTTCACTGCCTCTGTGAGCCATGCTCATCACCCCAGCTAGAGGGCCCAACAGATCTATGTCGCCATTAAGCAATTTGTAACACGCTGTTCACAGACCCCATTTAGGTACAGGACCTCCTGAAATAGCAAGAGTTTATTCTGCCAGCACAAACCAGGAAGCTGGATCTTAAAGAATCTGTGCAATTTTTTGCTGCTAAAACTTGTCTTAATGGTGTCATGCCTCTGTTTGCTGCCAGCAAACAGTCTATCTGAAAAAAAAAAATGTGGCTACCAAGAAACTGTGCTTAACTCTGTTCTTTTGTGTTTAGAGTTCCTTCCCAAGCTTTCTTAGTTTTCATGTTGATATAGTTGCCCCACATTGGTTTCCCAATTTGTAACAAGAGATTGCTCATTTGTTTCCTGGCTACCCAGACCTGAATAATCACATCAAAACTATATTAATTGCAACACTGTTTGGGCAATAACTCAGGCATATTTCTAGCTGCCTCTTATACCTTGAAGAATGGACAAAGAAAATGTGGTATGTATAACACAGAGGTAAAAAAAAAAAACAATGACATCTTGAAATTTGCAGGCAAATGGATGGAACTAGGAAAAAAACATCTTGAATGAAATCCCGAAGAGCCAGAAAGACAAAATAGTATGGACACCACAGTACTATAATTAAATGAGTGCATGAGATGGAGAGATTCAGTGGAAAGTTGGGTGTCTTAGCTTCTGTGGACCATGGGTGGCACCCACACCCACAGGAAATCAGAGGAGAATTTGTCTGAGTTTTGTTCTCTGCTTCACCATGTGAATCCCAGGGAAGGAACTCAGGCCTGTAGGCTGTCAGCAGGTATCTATAGTCTCTGAGACATCTCTCTGGTGGTTCACATTATCCATGGACTTTAATGAGCTCTATATCTATATTGGTGTTCTGAATACGTATGTCCTTCATTCATATAGAGTGGATTCACTCCCCCTGGTTTGACAGCACCAGTTGTGGACCCACAAGATTACTTCCTCCACACATTAACTGCGACTCACTGTCAGTCTCAGATGTCAGATCCGTTTCTGGGGAGCTGCACAAGAATAAAGCAGTCATCTGGAAGAAACCCTTCCTCAGTATACAGTGAGATCTGCTGTGGTCACACACAGCAGCGTCATGCATCCCTCTCCCTTCTTAGCCTTGCACAGTTGTGCTCTCAGGCAGAGGCAAGTGGCTTTTGCTGCAGGCTCCATCCACTCTGGCTAGTTTGAAGCTTCCTTCCAGCACTTAGTTGGAGCATCAAGAGAGACTCCTTAACCACACCACCACCACCAGGAAGGTCTTCTCAATTCTGCATTTCATCAGATGTCCCTAATCTGCACTGTCATTCCAGGATGAGATGTGAGAGATCTGTTCCAGCCATGACAACAAGTGATGCTGGAGCTCCAGCCATGACAACAAGTGATGCTGGAGCTCCAGCCATGACAACAAGTGATGCTGGAGCAAGGTCTTGAACCTGCGAAAGCCTTGCATGGATGTCTGGCATCCTAAGACAATTCGCATTCCTACATCTTGAATTTGTCCCTCTGGTCTCCTTAAACTTCTCTTATTGCTTGAGGGTAATTCAATCTAACTAATATGATGGATATAAGTCAATTGTAGGGGCTGGAGAGATGGTGCCATAATTTTCAGTATTTCTTTCTGTCCCAAAGGAACAACAGTGCAGATAAAAAGTCTCCAGGTTCAGGCGGAATCTGATGCTCTCTGCTGGCCTCTGGTAGAATTGAATGCACGTGATGTACAGCCCTTCAGCAGGTAAAACATACATACATATATATCTACTAAATAATCTTAAAAATTAAACCAAAGCATAGTTAATGCACAGCACCAAAACAGAAAAAAAGTGGCCAACATATCTTAGAATTCATTTTGCCTGCTATGTGGTTATCCCTGATGCTGTATTTCAAGGAACCCAGAGACAGATACTTCCAGTTATTGTAATTTCTTTTTAAAAATACTTTATTGATTCTCTGTTGGTTTCACATCATGCATCCCAATCCCACTCTTACCCCTACCCATTCCCTCACATCTGTGTTCTGCTCTTGCTACCTCCCCACCAAACAGAACAAAGTTTAAAAGAAAAACCCAAAACTCAAAATCAAAAACAAACACACAAAATCTTGGTGAGGACTCGGCAGTGTGGCCCAGTGAGTCACACAGTATACCCTTTAGTCCATACATCTTTTCCTGTAAGTTTTCCAGACCTTTGGCTTCTACTACACTATAGATAATGTATCCTCACTGGGACTCCTCTTGGATATCCTATTGAAGCTTGTGTCATGGAGATCCTGCAGATTTGGGTCTGCAGATCCAGGCCCTCATTGCTCCAGCAGTTCCTAGATAAAGAGGGCGTTGGGGTGGGATAATCATAGCCCTGGTTCTGGGCCTGCATTGTAGCTGGGTTAGTGAACCTGCCAGGCTCCCCTCATCTTCACCACCCAGGCAAGCTTTCCAGCACTGCCTCAGTTAGGTCTCCCAATAGAGCAAGCAGAATGCAGAGAGGCCAGGTATCCAGCTCTCACGCCCTCCCATCGAGCTCTCACACACTCAGACCACAAAGGGCCAGCTCTACTGTTGAGCCCAGGTGAGGTCCCAGGCCCACTCTCCCAGTTGCTGCAGTTGGTGGAGGCAGACCCAGGTTTTTGTTCTCATGCCCCAGAGGCCATCTCTCCCACCACTGCAGGTGATATGTACTCAGGTGAGGCAGGCGTCTTTCCCTCACCCTTGCCAACACAAGGGAGAAGAAGGGGGTAAACTCAGCTCTTCTGCTCTCACAGGCTCAGGGCCAGCTCACCTGCACTGGTGCTAACAGGGTCAGCTCTACTGTGCTGCTCAGTCCAGGTGCAGGACCCAGCATCCCCATTATTATAGTTGGGGAGAGGCAGGTCAGTTCGCCCTAGTGCTGCAGCCTGTGAAGGGTGGGCTTCATCTGTGCATCCGTACCCTGTCTTCAGTGCTAACAGGAGCCATGATATCAACACAGATAGAGGCACTGGCAGGCAATGGATGCAGACATGGCCTTTGGCAGCAGCTCAGGCCCAGAGGACACTTATGGTCGCTGGTGACAGCATAGGACACTCAGATCTGTGTGACCCCAGCAGAAGTGTAGCCCTCAGAGACTCACATGGCGGTGGCTGAGATCTCTACTTCTGTGTGTCTCTTGATTGGAAACATAAGCCATGGATATCAGCACAGACCCTGGCTGCATTTGTAACATGGACCCAGATATGGTCCTAAGCTACATCCTGGGCAGGGATGTCACCATGGCCATGGTTGTCAATGCAGGTCACTCAGATCAGCATGGACCCAGCAGCAGACCCCGGGTGGACCTAGGTCCACATTCCAGGCTTCTGCACTGTCTTTGATGGCAGCACGAGCCTGGGACATAAATGCTCAGACCCTGGCTTCAGCAGAACCATAGACTGAGACTTGGTTCTCAGCAACAGTTCTGGCCCAGATGTAATTATGGTCCTGGGTGGCAGCACAGCACTCCAAGACCCACATGCCCCCTGTGGGAGTGTGTTCTTGTGACAGTAGCATAGTGGCCTAGCTGAAGGTAGTTACAGAGCCCTCAGTGGTAACTGAAGTCACAGATATCAGCATTGCTGCCCACAGCTGTATCAGAGCCATGGCCTTTGGCAGCAGCCCAGGAAAGGACAGCACCATGGCCCAGGTAGCAAGTGGGACACAAAGTTTTTGCACACAACCTTGGTAGATGTTTGTGTATCCTGAGAGGCATTAGAACAATACTGTGGTGTTTCTCATCAATTTGTTCCACTTGTTCATTTCATGAAACAGAATACTATAGTTTAGTGATAGCTAAATATGACAATAAGGATACAGTGTGTGTATACACACACACACACACACACACACACACACACACACACACACACACATATATATATATATATATATATATATATATATATATATATATATATATGACAATTGTAGCAATGAGGCAAGCAGGCCTGCTTTTCATCCCGCCCGGCT
The DNA here is from genome assembly GCF_037038515.1 of Microtus pennsylvanicus. Classification (NCBI taxonomy): domain Eukaryota; kingdom Metazoa; phylum Chordata; class Mammalia; order Rodentia; family Cricetidae; genus Microtus; species Microtus pennsylvanicus. The sequence goes on along the minus strand of NC_134593.1, from coordinate 11,960,788 downwards.
GCCGCATGGATAGCTTAGCCCTGGAAATAACAACATACAAATTGTATTCATTTAAACACTGCTTGGCCCATTAGCTCTAGCCTCTTACTGGCTAACTTTTACATCTTGATTAACCCATATTTAGTAATCTGTGTAGTACCACAAGGTGGTGGCTTACCGGGAAAGATCCTAACCTGTGACTGTCTAGGGTAGGAGAATCATGGCGTCTGCCTCACTTCCCTTCTTCCCAGCATTCTGTTTTGTCTACTCCACCCACCTATGTTCTGACCTATCAGGCCAAGCAGTTTCTTTATTAATTAACCAATGAAAGCAACACATAAAAAGAAGATCCACCTACATCATGACAATAAGGATGCAGTGTGTGTGTGTGTGTGTGTGTGTGTGTGTGTGTGTGTGTGTATGTGTGTGTGTATCCATCATGAAATGGGTATACACGAAGTTGGCAACACCATCTACATATAAACACAGTCCCCCTGTGTAGCCCTGGCTTTCTGGAACTAAGTATATAGCCTAAGCTGGGCACCCAAGAGTTCTGGAGTCTCTGGGGCTACAGGAATGAAACACTACACATGACCAAAGAAATTGTTCTTTTTTTATTTATTTATTTATTAAGGATTTCTGCCTCCTCCCCGCAACCGCCTCCCATTTCCCTCCCCCTCCCCCGATCAAGTCACCCTCCCTCATCTGCTCGAAGAGCAATCAGGGTTCCCTGACCTGTGGGAAGCCCAAGGACCGCCCACCTCTATCCAGGTCTCTGTAAGGTGAGCATCCAAACTGCCTAGGCTCCCCCAAAGCCAGTACGTGCAGTAGGATCAAAAACCCACTGCGATTGTTCTTGAGTTCTCAGTAGTCCTCATTGTCTGCTATGTTCAGCTAGTCCAAATTTATCCCATGCTTTTTCAGACCCAGGCCAGCTGGCCTTGGTGAGTTCCCGATAGAACATCCCCATTGTCTAAGTGTGTGGGTGCACCGCTCGTGGTCTTGAGTTCCTTGCTCGTGCTTCGTCTCCTTCTGCTCCTGATTTGGACCTTGAAATTTCTGTCCGGTGCTCCAATGTGGGTCTCTGTCTCTGTCTCCTTTCATCGCCTGATGAAGGTTAATATTCAGGAGGATGTCTATGTGTTTGTCTTTGGATTCACCTTCTTATTTAGCTTCTCTAGGAACATGAATTATAAGCTCAATGTCCTTTATTTATGGCTAGAAACCAAATATGATTGAGTACATCCCATGTTCCTCTTTTTGGGTCTGGCTTACCTCACTCAGGATAGTGTTTTCTATTTCCATCCATTTGTATGCAAAATTCAAGAAGTCCTTGTTTTTTACTGCTGAGTAATACTCTAATATGTATATATTCCATACTTTCTTCATCCATTCTTCCATTGAAGGGCATCTAGGTTGTTTCCAGGTTCTGGCTATTACAAACAATGCTGCTATGAACATAGTTGAGCATATACTTTTGTTGTATGATAGGGCCTCTCTTGGGTATATTCCCAAGAGTGGTATTGCTGGATCCAGGGGTAGGTTGATCCCGAATTTCCTGAGAAACCGAAACACTGCTTTCCAGAGTGGTTGCACAAGTTTGCACTCCCACCAGCAATGGGTGAGTGTACCCCTTTCTCCACAACCTCTCCAGCAAAGGCTATCATTGGTGTTTTTTATTTAGCCATTCTGACAGGTGTAAGATGGTATCTTAAAGTTGTCTTGATTTGCATTTCCCTGATAGCTAAGGAAGTTGAGCATGACCTTAAGTGTCTTTTGGCCATTTGAAGTTCTTCTGTTGAGAATTCTCTGTTCAGCTCAGTGCCCCATTTTATAATTGGGTTGATTAGCCTTTTACGATCTAGTTTCTTGATTTCTTTATATATTTTGGAGATCAGATCTTTGTCAGTTGCGGGGTTGGTGAAAATCTTCTCCCAGTAAGTGGGTTGCCTTTTTGTCTTAGTGACAGTGTCCTTTGCTTTACAGAAGCTTCTCAGTCCTACGTATAACCCCAGCAGCACAGACACTAAGGGCATCATTGAAGAAATTGTTCTTTAGAGTAAAAAATTGAAAATCTGTCTGTCTGGAATAACTGGACATCAACGCAATCTTCCATGACAGGAGAATCTCCCACCATATAGGGAGAGCTGAGGACTCAGTCAGCTTGCCGAGGCCAATGACATTAAACTGTCAGAAAAAAGTCCTGCTCACCAACATCTCTACCCTAGATGTTATTATTCCCCTCATGGGGGCCACTAGATGTTGAGCGTCAAGTTCTCGGTAATTCTTGTCTCAGAATTTCTGTATCTCAAGCTCATTTTTGATTCTTTCTTTTCTGCAGGAGTACTGAGTCAACAGACCCATGGATCTGATTGGGGCGAGATCACCTGGAAGGGAGTTGGCATTTGCCTCACTGGTGAGTTCACAGCTGGAAAGGAGTGTCTTCTGAGGAGGAGGCCGTGATCCTAGGGTGGAGCATGTCATGTGGTCATGTGTGGCTTCTTTGGCCTCCTCAGTTTTCCCTCAAGAGCGGCTGTCAGAAAAGGAAAGGCAAGCAGACCCAGAGCAGCCTGGCTGGACCACAGGCTAGACAAAATCAGGGCCTAGAGCAGTACTAACCAAATAAATTGCTCTGAAGAGCGAAGAGTGGGAAATAACTTTTTTATTAATAAAAATATGTTTATTTTACTCAATAGTTCTTTTAAGGAAACACAATGTAAACACTAAATAACCTAACAAAATACCAAAACAACAGGAACAAAAGGAAGATAAAATGAATTCAAAACATCAAACCATAGCAAAGAAAACAAGAAAACCCAGAACAAACAAAACCCACCAAAAAAAACAAACAAAAAAATAAGCTTAGCAGCTTGCTTAATTAAACTATTAGCTTAGTCTTGCTGCAGATTTTGTAGTGCAGTCCTACAGCCTGGGGCTGGCCTTGGAAACATGGTAGGAAGGCAGGTACCAATTGTGCAAGGCCTTTTCAAAGATAGTATAGCCATGCCTTCTTAGGCCTTGCAGGGTGTCCTCTGAGGAGGAGGCCTTGATGCCAGAGTGGAGAATGCCATGGGTACAAGCTGTCTTCTTTGGCCTCCTCCTTTCTCTCAAGAGCAGCTGTGTGAGAAGGAAAGACAGTCAGTCCCAGAGGCAGCCTGGCAGACCACAGGCTAGACAAAATCAGGCCTATTCACAGAGAGGAACCAAAGTCACTTAGCCTCCCCCCCCCCATGAATGCCATTGCATGGGCTGGAAGCAAAGGTGGCTCACTTGCCTGTGAGATTAGTGCTCCTGCTGCAGCTCTGTCTGCAGGAAGCTCTCGTCCTGGGTTGTGACCTGTTCCAGCTCTGACTGGAGATTTTCTGAGCTGGAAGAGGAAGGCAGTTAGGGATCAGGCCTGGCGGGCACCTGCTAAGACAGCTACTGAGCCTGAAGCAGCTCTATTCAGCGGGACAATCCATCATTACTTTTCAGCTGAGCTGAGGTCGTTCCCTGCATTCCCCAGGAGAGAAGGGTCAGAGTGCACCTGGTCCTGGATTTTTTTCTCAGCTTTTACAATCCGCTAGAAGATGAACCGAGAACTACACTGTGTTGGGCAAGAAAGTACAGCACATTTCTCTGTTGCCTAGATACATTATTTTGGATAAATACCAGTGTAGCAATGACTGAGTAACAGCTCAGGACAGATCTGCATGGCCTTGATTAGATACCGGGTGAATGGTATCAACCTGGGAAACGGAATGTGGACCCTCCAGGGGAGCCTACACAACACTACAGTTTAGGCTCTGATTATTCCCATAGCGCAGAAACCTTCCTGCACTCAGCTCCTCAACTCCTAAATCTTCTCTTATAACCCCAGAAATCTTTTCTCAGGAAACCAATGCATGCTGCAGAGAGCCTGTAACCAGCAGGAGTGTGCTGCATGCAGAGCTGCCCAGAGGCAGGGGCTTCTCTCTAAAGGTGATGTTCTGGAAGGAAAATAGAGTAGCAGGAGCACACAGTGTCCTCCACAACTAACCCCCCTCTTTCTAGGGTTAGGACCACCATAGGGAGATTTTGGGGGAGACACCAGAGAGCTCAGAAGGGAATAAGGGTGCACAATTCCCAGAAACACTAAGGATCAAACATGGTGTTTCCTGGAGAAGTTGTTGACTGGGCTAGCACAATATCCTGAGGTGATCTTTCCCTGACTGCGGCTGAGAGACATCCAGCTTGCAAGAGTCCCCAAAAAGACAGAATCCAGGTACAGGTGAGCGACCTGGTTCTAACTGCTCCTCCCGCTGGGCTCCTACCTCATCTCGGGGACACTGAGATGATGCTGCAGCTTTTCTGCCAGGTCCCCGTGCTGGGTGACCAGCTCCTTCTGCTTCAGGACATTCTTCAGTCCTTCATCCAGGCTTTCTTGCTCCTGTTCATTAGAAGATTGTGTTCTCAGTGGAGGGTTGCCCACTCCCATGTACACAATACACTCATGAATATGTACATGCATGTGAATGTATACAAACACAGTGCAATACAATAACATGTGTAGTTGCCCAGTTAACGCTAATATGAAGAGCAATCCCTAGGGATATTGTTGAGGAAGTTAACTTTTGTCTGAAGAAGGAAGAACACAGTGCGATTTCTTTGAGTAACAAATGGCTGATTAAGTCAGTGTCAAGTGATTTCATGTATTATCTCATGCTGAACAATATTCCACAGAAGGGCTCAAGCACACTGTGCTTTTTCACTCTTTGAATGATGGACATCTGGGTAGTTTCTACTTCGAGGCTCCTCTAAGGATTGCTGCTAAGACCCGGATGTCACCTCGCTTCTCTGTGGACACCTACTTCATGTTCTGGACTCACTGGGTCACCTGGGGATTGCAGTTCGACTTTCTGAAGACTTGTGTGTGGCTTCTCACTGCACTACACAATTTTACAGCACCAGCAATGTCTGAGGATCCTCGTTTCTCCAGTCCTCCATGCGGCTGGTTCTAACTCAGAGTGAACAACTCTGAATCAGAGCAGTTACTGAGTGCTGCAGACACAGCACATGGTGAGTGCTTTAGACCATCGGGAGCCTAAGGGGGTGCCCTGAGACAGCCCCATTCTGACGTCACAGCATGGCTGTGGGACTCTGCTGGACTGAGATGTGCTGGAAGCACACTGCACGTCAGAATCTCCCACAGAATAAAATCCAGGCCAAGCTCCAAGGACAAGGTTAACCGAGCCAAGGTTGGGCAAAGGTGGAAAAAATGGTAACAGACAATATGTATAACAACAAAAAGGGACAGAGAAGACATAGTGAACCACCTGACCATTAAGGGTGCAGTCGCCACCCACCCAGATCAGAGAAGGGACAGAAACACTCATCCAGCCAATCCTGCCTCTCAGACACCTTGATTTGCCACAGTGGCCTCCTCCTAAACTTCATGTACCACATTTCTATGGTTTGCTCCAAGGATTTCCTTGCAGATAAATATTTTTGCCTCTGCTAATACCTAACAACCACTGAGTCACAGCAGTTTTCTGTTGGGTTGTTCTAGACAGCTAGGTGGACATGAAACATGGACAGAAAATTTGCGGTGCAGTGAATGCCTGGGCTCAAGAGAATAAGGGAGTGAGCAGCAGAGGACAGCGCTGGATTTCACTATGCAGCCTGCAGACTTACTCCCCATGGCACCCATTTACACAAGCCTGCATAGATGCACACAGACTACAGGAATCAGAAGTGAGCAGAAAAAATGAAGAGGACATCACGGTGAATGAACAGTTGAATTTAGAGTATGCTCATCGGGTTTCAACTGAGAGCCACAACACTGCTGTCCATTCCTTGGGGACTAAAAATGCCTAGGGGAGCACACAGCTCCATCAGCCTGTGTTGAAGTGATTGGAGAACATAATGGCATGGAGCTGTGATATGTGACTGGCACATCTCTCTGAATGTTCTGTGGCTTCTAACAGAACAGAAGGTTTTGCTAGCCAAACATCTGGTTTCTTGTAAGAGGATAGCTCTACAGAGAACCTTGTGAATGAAGACAGAAAGCACAACTGGATGGTATGTAGGTGGAGTCTGGATGGGTAGATGGATGGTTACACGGGTGTCTGTACGTTTATGTTTGGACAGGTGGGCAGCCTGCCCCCACTGCCACAGCCTACCTGCTGCTGCTCAGCACAGGGGCCACAGATCTTCTCATGCACCTCCTTCAAGAGCCTCTTCACCTCCTCACAGGTCTCTTGCAGTTCACTCTTCTCCTTCCGCAGCAATCTGTTCTTCAGTCTCAACACATGTACTTTTTTCTTAAGCTGAGTCCGATCTCGTAGGACCTGGCCATGGCTGTAACTGGACCAACACCAAAAAATGGTGAGCTTCAACCAGCCTCCATATGCCATGCCTATGTTCATATGCTGCCAGCACTGAAAAGTTGAAAACCCCCACACAGCCCAAGACTGGAGCTCTCAGGAGCCAAGGCAGCATCACTCAGAGGCAGGCCAGATCCAGAGAATAACCAAATTCCAGGAAGATTCAAACTACTTCTGAAAGCCCTGGCAACCAAAAGGTATCCTGTGCCTCTGAGAAGACAACAGAGTGAAGCCCCACCTGTACTTACTGCTCATGGTGTTAGGAAAGCCTCAACAGGAAAAGGACAAACGTTCTCTGAAGGAGGGCAGAACTCCCAACAGGAATAAACTCTGTCTATGGAGTCTATGGAAAGCAGCTCTGTGAAGTGTCTGCCAGAGCTCCTTAGGGCATGGGCTCCCAGACATCCCCTTCATGATGTGAACCATTTTTCTAAGGACTCCTGAGTCTGGCAGGACAATGATGGGAGGGCCTCAGTGTATGTTTGCCCTTAGCAAAACTGAGTCTAAGAGACACAAAGCTGATGGCCACAGGCTAGGCTGCTTGCTAAGAGCAGACAGTTTGGAACCAGAGCCTTCACTTTGGGTCAAGACAAGTGAGGACAGAAACAGTCCCTCTCAAGCTAAATCAGGCACTTACCTGACTGATTCGGTCTCCTCCATCAGCTGATTGCACTTGTCCATGGCCTTACTGATCTCCCTGGGCAGTTTCAGCTGGTCAGACACCACCTGCTTATGCTCCATTTTGAGCATCTCAAGCTCAAAATTCAGCCTGTGGTAGAGCATGGCCCCAGGAGAAAAGAATACCATGAACACATGAATGAGGCTTGTGTTATAGATTGCCCTAGCCCAGTGGATGTCACAGCCTGGCACTTATACACTGGGACCTTCTGGTGCTTTTTATACTTCCTATCCTGTCCCTAGGCAAGAAGGGGCAGGAGGTCCAAAGGGAGGGAGCCAGGGTTGGCTGCATGAGCACCCTCAGTGGGCTTAGATTGGCTGTCTAAGAAGATCCCAGGAAGCTGTGCCACGTAATTAGATCCACCAGACACCTAATGATCACATTTCTCCTGTCTTCAGAACAGGGTGCCTAATTCCTAAATTCTAAATCCCTGGGTGCCTGTTGCTACACAGAGGACCAGAGTACATAATCAGTATTTCCAGGGAGGAGTCCCAACTTTAGAATGACTTTCTAAATTCCACAGAGAATTTCAATGTTCCACCAAGGGCAGCACAGTGCCCAAGAGGTGTGCTGCTCAACATGGGTTTCCCTGGCCTCAGCAGTATCATCACCTCAAAACTCAGAGAATGCAAAATCCTCAGGCCATGCCACAGACCCCAGACTCCCAGGAGCACACAGACACACATACACACATACACATGCACACACACATTTACACATGCACATACCCATTCACACATGCACATACACAAAGATACACCACATGCAATCAGGATGCCCAAGAAATGCAGGGAGGTGGCATTGTCTCAGAACATAAAGATCAAGACCAGAGAGGAGCAGCAATGGGCTCCAGGCCTTCTGGTGTCACACTGTGATGGTTGAATGGGACCAGCCCCTCCAGCTGCTGCCAGGAGCCTTCAGCTCACAGTTGTCTGCTGGTCAATTACAAAGACTCACTACAAACTCACAGTGCCTAGCATCTCCCACAAGCCAACACCTGTCAAGGCCTCCTGAAATGCATGCTGAGAGCTCACACACTACAGTCTCTAGCCGCAGACAATGATTCAGGCCACAGGCTCTGCTTTTCATTTGGAGGAAGCAAAACAGCCTCTGTTCCTATCTTACTCCAACCGAGGCTCCAAGTTCTACATCTTGAATGAACTTAGGAAAATTAGGCACCAGAACAACCTGGAGTTTCAGCCTCCTGTTACTCAGAAAACCTGGGATTGCTTCTGCAAGTGTCAAGATGGTCAGCAGAGAACTGGGCATGGACTACCTGTTGTTCAAATCCTTGTCGGTGTAATTGGCCAAGATTTCACGCAGCTCATCGGCCGCACATGTCATTTCATGTAACTGATGGGTGAGTTTCTCCAACTTTTTCATCTGCTTCTGCTTCTCAGTGAAGGTGGAGAGTTGGGATGTTTTCTCCCCAGTAGTCCCTGCAGGCAGATAAAGACAAATAAACTTGTGTTCTTGAATGGCATAGGGCCAGGAGAGTCCATGCTGAATTCAAAGAAGCATAAGGATGAGTAAATGCTAGAAACCCAGTGAAACTTCCAAAGAGCAGGGCAGCTATCCTCAAACTGGGGCCCCTGAGCTCCATATCATCAACCTCTGGATAATCACGTGCATCGCTCCCTGTTGCTGTCCCCTGGCCCTGGAAGGCATAAGCTAGCCCAGCCCAGTAGAATTGGAGGGCAGTGTCAGTTCACATCTGATGTGATGCAGGTAAGTCCTGTTGTCCCTAGTGCTTAGCAGCCCTGAGTCCTGATCACCTGTCCAGAGCCAAAGCATCTGATGTCTGAAGCCTTAGTGCATGGCCAGGGGAGTTCCCCTCCATCTTATTGGCATCAGATTCCCATGGAAACTGAAAGAATCCACTGAGGATGAAGCATACAGCAACACCCCAGCTAGAGAGAGACCCTCATTAGTCAATCTCTTCCTCCTGCCCTCTTTTCCACTCAGAATGAAATGGAAGGAGCTCCCAGAAAAGCATCTGCCGCCTAGACAATTCACAATCCTCCTAAATAACCATCAGAAACTCTTGACTCAGGGTCTGCTCTTTGGAATCTCAGAGAAGCAGTACAGGCCCATTGCTTCCCAGAAGCTCCCAGCTGCTGAGTTCCACTATCAGAAGGCCCAGGTCATGTTCACCTCCTCCAGGAAGCCCTCTGTCCTCTGCTTAGCACACACCGTACCTTCCCCAGATCCACTTTTTTCTCATGTTATACTCTGGGAGCTTCAGACTTGCATTTTAACAGGGAAGCCAGGCAGGGGCAGAACATAGTCACCAGATCCACAAAGTCATCCTCACTGACAGCCCAGGACGCCCAGAGCTGGCAGGATGGGAATGATCCCTGCCCAGGTTCGCTAGCTCTAATTTCTCAGGATGAACTGGAGACCTGTGTGCCACCCACTGTGAGGAAGTTGGAAACCTTAGAACTCACTGGAAGACAGCCACACTTTTTGACTCCTGCCCTGCTAGTGGCTGTGATGTAAAGTATGGGAACCTCAAGCTTCACCAGGGCACTCTCCTTTCCCTAGTATTAGTGACGCACAACCTAAAGGACTTCAGAAGGGGTGAAGTGTGGTGATGGACCTGAAATAGTAAGTCCTCTGGGCCTCCTTCCCCACTCAGAATGAAAGCAGAGGGTACCCAACAAAACAGGTATAGCCTTGTCAATTCCTGACTCAGCCAAACTAATCATCATCAATCCTTGATATGGGTTTGCTCCTTAGGAACCCAGAGAAGCAGGATAGGCCTATTACTTCCCAGAAGCTCCCAGTTCCTGAGCCCTAGCGGACGGCTAAAGCTCACCACATCTAGAAAGTGCCCCATCTCCCTTCCCTGAACTCACCGCGTCTTCCCCAGAACAATTTACTTCTCCCTGTTTTCCAGTGAGACCTAGGGCCTGCTTCCTTCTGCCTCACTCTGGTCTTACCTTGATCTCCATTTTCTCTCGCAAGTAGTCTCCTCAGTGTAGACAACATGTCTATAAGCGAATCTTACAGCCACTGGACGAACGTCCTGAGGGCAGTTGAGTTGCTACAACACAAGTGACATCACAGGATTCCAAGAGCTCTCCAGGATACAACAGAATTTCCAGAGAGGGGACTGCTGATGTCACGGGCACAGCCTTCGCCTTCTTCTATTTCTCTCTGAACTGAGCAGAAGCTGAGCTTCAATTCCATGAGTCTTTCCTGTGACACAGGGGAAGCCATTCAGCACTTCCTCCTTCCAACACTAGAGATTTCTCTCTGCTTCATTAGAATCTTTTCACTGCTCCACCCACGGAGAGTTGAACTGACTTATTAAGCACTGCCCAAGAATGGCCCTTCCCCTCCTGAACTCAATAATATGAGAAATAAAGCATGCCAAGAAATTAAGTCAGAATGATGTGGAGGAGGGGGGTTGAGTCCTCTGAAGTGAAAAAGCACCTGGGGAAGGCTAAGGTTATGGGAAAGTGGCTGTTGATAATTTGTAAGTGAGCTGAGACTTGTGGAGTGAGCAACTACTTGATTCTAGGACTTTCTATCCATAGCCAGTCATTGTTGGATTAGCTAGAGCACAACCTGAAAGCCATTCAATCAAATCCCCTTTCAATATACACAGAGGTCCATTTTATAACTCTAGAGAGCCCCGACTAATACACAGGCATGGAGAGAGGGCAGTCTAGAGCAGTTTGGGTCTCATAACAGTCTCAGTATATGCTGGAATCTTAAGGAGATGGGCTCTAACGCCAGTGAAGGAATGGTTCTGCTAACAAGGAGAGAGCAAGCAGAGAAAGGGTAAAAGCTTCCTTCCTCCATATATGCATATAGGCTTCCAATAGGAGTGTTCTAGATTACATCTGGATTAAAGATCTAAATTAAAGGTGTGACCTCCGCCCTCAATGATCCATACTAGAAGTCAACCTTCCTACTTCAAATTAAGAAGAAATCTCTCATTGGTGTGTGTTGTGGGAGCTGCGGGCTGCGTTCCGCCACCCAGCTCCCACCACTGGCTAGCTTTACCCGAAATAACAACACACAAATTGTATTCTTTTAAACACTGCTTGGCCCATTAGCTCTAGCCCTTACTGGCTAATTCTGATATCCCCATCAACCCATCTCTAATAAACTGTGTAGCACCGGTCTTACCGGGAAAGATTCAGCATGTCTGACCTGGCAGCTTGCTGCATCGCATCTGCCCTGGAGAGAGCTGCATGGCGTCTGCCTGGGAGAGGGGAGCATGGCCTCTGAGCTCACTTCCTCTTCCTCCCAGCATTCTGTTCTGTTTACTCCTCCCACCTATGTTTTAACCTATGAGGGCCAAACAGTTTCTTTATTTTTTAACCAATGACCCTCCTCCATCAGGTGTGCCCTTGATTTTGCGGTTTTAGTTAATACCAGATGTAGTAACGTTGACAACAGAGAAAAGCTGTCACAGTCGTGTTCCCTTCTTCACTAATATTCATGAGCTAATGTCTCCCTTTGAGAGTGAAAGGAAGGACTGGTGATAATCAATATGTACTTCTGAATCAACTGGAGATCTCAAGGTCATGATGACTTTTAGTGATCTCTGTATGACCATGGTTGGCTAAAGCAGGATGAAATACCAGTCTTTGGTTTCTTTGGTAGGAGGGGACTAACTAGAAATCCAGTTACAGAAGAATCTGGTTTACCTGCAGAATTGAAGATTTGAAATTCAGATAACTATGTTATACCTGGTAGAAACTGTGGTGGGAAAGGATACAAGGTACAGAAAATGGGAACTCTTTAAAGAAAAGCAAAAACACTCTTCCGGCAAGAAGAGGGGGGTGTCAGAAAGAACCACGTGAATTTGGACTAGAACTCCAGACCATGTGTTACCTACTCCATGGATCCTGTGAAATAAAAGAACTCCTGGCTAAAACAGGAGGACCCAGGGAAGACTTCTGTGGTGACTTCATTGTAAAGACACCACAGTAGAAGCCTCTAGTTGCTTTCATAACAAAAACAGATTATTAAGACTTGAAGTCTCCATGGCAGTCAGAGGGGCAGGATTTGGAGGCAGCAACAACAGGAAACACATCCTACTCCAGAGCTAAACCATATTCTAGACCTCACCACTGACACTAGCATGGTGAGTGTGGACACTGCAGTTTGTGCCCCCAAGGACCCCGACTTCACATGATGTGCCTGGTGCTGCTTTAGAAGGTTCCAACATCTCTGTCTTTCAAAATGGGACCCAGCCTTCCCCAAACCATCAAGTACAACAGACCCCTCCATTTCTTTACAACATCTCTGTCTTTCAAAATGGGATCCAGCCTTCCCCAGACCATCAAGTACAACAGACCCCTCCATTTCTTTACAACATAAGCTCTGGCATGCAGCTGATCACTCAGGCTTGTATTTCGGACCTATCCTCTGTACTAAGGGGTAGGGCTTCTGATGGGACGTCCTCCACCAAAGCACTGGAAGGATGGTCATGTCTACCCTGCATCCTCCAGAAGGGGCTTCAAGAAGTAAAATTTACCAACTGCTCTTAGTTTCCTTAGAACATTTTTATCAAATGCTTCATTTGTATCTGTTGATGTAATCATGTGATTTTTCTATTTTATTCCATCCAAATGATAAGACACATTGATAGATTTATTTTATAATTCCTAACATTGTTTCCTTGGGAGCACATAACTTGTTCCACTATATTTTAATATGTGGGTGGGTTTACTTATAATATTAATATCTATGTAAATAAGTGAAAGTAGGCCTATAACTATTTGGTTTTCTTAATTTTGTAAACAAGGCTAACATAACCTCAAAAGAGTAGGTGCAGAGCCAGACATGGTGGTATACCCCTTTAATCCCAGCACTTAGAAGAGAAGCAAGCAGATTGTTTAGTTCTAGGCAAGCCTGGTCTACCTAGTGAGTTCTAGGACAGCCAGGCCACACAGGGAAACCTCCACTTGAAAAACAAGAAGCACCAAGTTGAGATTCTGTTTTCGTTATGTTTGGGAACAGCTTTCATTGAAAAGCCATTGCTGAGGTGAACACAATGGTTCCAGCATGTAACCCAGCACATAGGAGGCATAGACAAGAGGATTACTGCAATGTTGAGTCCTGCCTGGTGTACATAGTGAGTCCTAGGCCAGTGAGAGCCACATAGCAGACTGTGTCTTATTTGAAAAGGGCATTATTTCTTCTCTAGAGCTAGTAGAATCTAGACATTTCCTGTGAAGCAGTCTGAGCCTGGAGATTTCAGTATGATAAGGTCAATTTCTACCTAAGTTCCTTGTTTTATATGGCTTCACCTCAATACCTGACGGAAACAACTGGGAGTGGAAGGGTTTATTAGGACTCAGTCAATCTCAGCAGGGTAGAGAGGTAGGGAAGCCCAGTCTGTGGAAGTGGGAGGCTGAGGTTGTTTCCATGGCAGCATACCAGAAAGCTGCCCACAGGCTCAAGGAGCTAGTCCAGAAGTAGGCCTAGACCAGGCTTTACTGCACAGAGGTACGGCTGTAGTGACCTCCTTCTAGGAAAGCCCCTTTTAAGAGTCCCCAACCCTCAGAGATAGCAACAACAGCTGGAGGACAACTAACTGTTCAAAATGTGAGCCAGCCCTGTGGGGAGGTTTCTGAGATGCTCTAAAGCGGAGCCTGAATGGAGGAAGTAGCTTTCTGGGGAGGGAGGTACTGGGGATTATCTTGTTCTGCCTGGCCCCTTCCCATCTCTGTGCCTCTGCCTCCTGTCAGCAATAAGGAGAAATTCTCCCGTTCATCTTATATTGCTACTATGGTGTCCCAACCAAGTCAATGGTCTTGAGCATCCACAGACTGAACTCACGGGAAGTGCTCAGCAGGATAAACCCTTCTCTTCTTAAGTCAGTGGTTCTCAACCTTCCTAACACTGCACCCCTTTAAGAGAGTTCCTCATGTCATGGTGACCCCCTAACCATAAAATTATTTCCTTGCTACTTCATATGTATAATTTTGATGCTGTTATGAATAATATAATTCATAACATTATATATATTGTAATATAAATAATTGTTTTGCAAGATATGTGATATATGACCTCTGTGAAAATGTCCTTTCACTGACCCAAAGGGTATGTGGCCCACGAATTAAAAACCACTTCCTAAGGCATGCTTTCTGGATTTTCATTAATAATATTATAAAACAGGATGAAATATTTTAGAGAAAATTCAAGTCAGGCAATTTACTATAGTAAACTAGTGTGTCTGTCGTTTTACATCTTAAGTCTTTATAGACAAGCCTAAATATCTAATATAAAGTTTACACACAGTAATACCATCTGCTACCTGAAAGCTAATGTACATTTTGCTACGTAGTGTGGTTCATAGGAAACAGGAGGTAGAGTTAAGTATTTGTTATGAGTACATATTAAAATCATCTTTTCACTTTATTTGAAAATGCCAGGTCAGTGAGATCAGAATCAATCAGTTACCTAGGCAAAATGTCACATCCATGACAAGAACAGCCTTGGATGGCAAGCAGTTCACAGCTTTCTATGAACAAACCCACCTCCCTATAGCACTCATTCCAAAAGCAATAGTCAGATATCCATGCTTGAGAAGTTGTGAAAATATAAATAACAATTTCACAATCAGAGGAAGCGCTTTGTTCACTTCATAAAGACTTGGGTGACTTAGATGCAAGAGTACAGCAAGATGCAGAGTAATGGATTCGACTTAACATTGTGTGGCAAATGACAATGTAAATATTTACTCAAGATATTCCTTACTTCTATGCTTCAACAAAACACCGTGACTAAAAGCAAATTGAGGAGGAAAAGGTTTATTTGGTTTCCATTCCCATATCACTGTTCCTCACTGAAGGAAGTCAGAACAGGAACTCAAACAGGGCAGGAACCTGAGTCAGGAGCTGATGCAATGATCATAAAAAGGTGCTGATTATTGGCTCACTCCCCACAGCTTGCTCAGCCTGCTCTTTTATAGGACCCAGGGCCACAATGGGCAGGGGTCTCCCATATCAACCAATAATTAGAATAATGCCCTAAAGACTTGCCTATATCCTGATCTTATAGAGATTTTTTTCAGTTGAGGCTCCCTTCACTCTGATGACTCTAGATTGTGTCAAGTTGACATAAAATTAGCCAGTACAAGTACCACACACACACACACACACACACACACACACACACACACATTACCCCAACACATACGATAATATAACTTGCTTTAATATTGCTGTGATTAAACACTCTGATCCAAAGCAAATTAGAGAAGAAAGGATTTATTTCATCTTACAATTCTCATGTCAATATCCCCAAGGGTAGGAACTCAAGGCAGGAACTGAAACAGAGCCCATAGAGGAGAGCTACCACTAGGTAGCTCTTGTTCTTATTCAGCTACCTTTTTATACAGCCAATGCAGGCTTACCTGCCTAGGGATGGCACACCCGCAGTGGGCAGGGCCCTTCTGTATCAATCCTTAGTTAAGAAAATTCCCCACACACATGTCTACAGGCCAATATGATGGATGTAATTCTTCAGTAAAAGTTCCTCTGCCCAGCTTGGCAAGTTGACAAAGGAGGTGGCCCCACACACCGATAGATAAATATTAAAATACAAATAAAGAGTATTAGTGTGAATAAAATTTACAAACCATGTTTATGCCTAATATTTTGCATTTTTTAAAACTTAAATATTAAATAATTTGCATTTTAAAAGCTTAAGCATGCTAGGCAAGATTTCTACCATTATTTTATATCCCCCAGACCCTGTAACTTCAAAGTGTGTGCTTGTGTTGGAATGTTCATGTGCATGGAAGCCAGAGGACAGCTTCCAGTGTTGTTCAACTTTCTTACTTCTTTATAAAAACAAACAAGCTCTTTTATTGTCTGCAGCTCTCAAATTAGACTAGGCTGGTTCGCCATTGAGCCCCAGAGATGGTCTTGGCCCTCCTTTTCCAATTACCAGCATTTACCGCATACATAGGTTTTCCCCACATAGGTTCTGGTTGATCAAATTCAGGGTCTTGTGCTTACACAGCAAGCATTTCTTGACTGAGCACTCCTGAGCCCTAACTCAACATATCTTTAATTTTGCCTTTCCCCTGCCTACTTTGGATTTTTTTCTTTTTAAACTTATGCAGAGTCAAATTTACTTTTTTCACTTTATACTTCTGAGTTTGGACATAGATGTAGTATTGTGTAACTATGACCATAACCAAGAGAAAAGACACCTCTGTTCTCTCAGAATTCTCTATGCTACTATACTTTATATATAAATATAAATATATATATATATATATATATATATTATTCTATACAGCCTCCCACCACCCTGCCACTTAGAATTTTGCCTTTTCTGGAATGTTAGAGGATGAAACAATACAATGGATAGCCTTCTGAATCTTCCTTGTTTCACTAGCAATAATGCATCTTGTGTAATGACATGTATCAATATTCCATTCTTGTTCATCACTGCATACTAATTTATTTCTTCTCTTTTTTCCTATTTCTCATTTGGTTTCTTTCAGGTTTGGTGAAATTGATATGGAAACTGCCTACATCGAGAGGAGAAAGGAGATAGCAGAGATAAGAGACCAGACACCCAACCCCAGAAAGGGAGAGAGAGTGATGGAGAAGGATGTATCCTAATGATGTTCCAGTTCCCTCAACCCCAGCGGTTCTGGTGTAGTGTTATGTGTGTATAACTTAGGGATTGTTTTTGAACATATTCTCCAAGTGTGTTTCTGCTCTTTGCAAACATAACCCTTCTCTAATCTCTTTAATACTGAGCACAAACTTTATTTTTCTCCTATAGAACTATAGGGAAAATTATAGGAAGACTGCCTTGATTTGTACAAATTCCCCCTAATCATCATCCCATCTGCAATAAATGTTAATTGGCTTAAGTGTGGAGTACATAACATAGGGATATTTTATGATAAATGAACAATTGTTTTGTTTGACTATGTATGGTTCTACGGTGATAGTTCCTTTCCTGTACATCACCAGGTTTCCTGAAGTTGATTGTCTGATTTCCCCATTTCTTTGTTTCCCATATACTCACCTGTTAGTTCATCAGCAAACCTTTCAACAGATCTTAACCATTCTCTTCTTTCTTCCCTGCAGCCCTCATCCCAATCCTTTCAGTCCTGGTTGCAGGTGTCTTCTGAACTATTCTGACAACTACATTCCTAATGCTGTTGGTTGTATGCTCTCTGCTTCACCCTGTACCTCCTTTTGCTCTGTGCCCTCATCCCACGGGGGCACACCTTTCACTAGGTCCCACCAGAAAGGTGCAGGGCAGGTAAACTTTTGAAAAATGGTTATTGTAATCTGTTTTGTTCTTTCTTGGTAACTTGGAAATACTTCCTGACCCTTGATGTCATTACAACATTTTTGTCTAAATTTCAGCACAAATCACAAAAAGTCAGGAGCTGGTGTAATAAAGACTAGCTTTGTCTTTAGTGGTCTAAAATTTCATAATGACATCCCTGGTGTGATATTTTCAGCCATGTCACTTATGCTCAGTGAACTCTGCCTACACTTGAACTCTTATACCATGGAACCCTACATTTCTTCTCTGATACTTTCTGTCCCTTCACTTTCTCTGTGCATGCTTATATCAGTGACTATTTGACTGATATGTTGGATTGATATATGTATTTTTTCTCTCTTGTTGTCTATTATCTTTGCCTTTTTGTCCACCTCTCAATTTAGAGTTAATGGCATCATCTTTCTTGCTGTTTATGAATAGCCTCCCCTTTATATAATATCTCAGATATGATCTTTTCTAATTCAAAATATTCTCCTGCTGTATTCTCTGGGCATCTTCTGGAAAGCTTGTCCTTGATTTCATGGTTTTCTATTTTAAATGCTGGAAGATTTTCTCAGTTTTGTATGTCCAATGAGTCTGTATTTTGTAATGAGACACTAAAAACCAGGAGAAGGTTAAACTGTCAAGTGCATGGTCAGGAACTGTCTAATGGTTGGGACTTCTGTACAGTGGCTTGGTGTGGGACAATTCTATATTCTGTCAATTATGTTTTAAATAAATGCTGGTTGGCCAGTAGCCAAGCAGGAAGTATTGGCAGGAAAACCAGATAGGAACTAGAGACAGGGAAATGAGAACAGGAGTATTCTGGGAAGAAGGAAGCTCTTCCCGCAGTCCTGCCCAGACCACGGAAAAAGCAGGATGTGACCTACCCCACTGAAAAAGGTATTGATCCATGTGGCTAACATAGATAAGAATAATGGGTTAATATAAGCTACAAGAGCTAATAAGAAGCCTGAGCTAATGGGCCAATCCGTTAATAACTTATGGAGACCTCTGTGTGATTTTCTTTGGGGCTTTCCCACTGTGTTAACTGGGCAGGACAGAAATTCCAACAAGCAGGCCCACATGCTACAGTGGCTTAGCGGAGCACTATGTTTTGGCATTTATAAATCCCTCTTGATTCTATACAAGAATGGTTTTTCACACAAAATTTTAGAAATGAATATTTTACATGCTCCATATTTCATTTACACAACTATAAGGAGGAAATATGTAGGAAGTTTACATGGAAAATACTGGAAACTTCAATGATAACACATATTGTGATAATTAGCTTAATTATAACAAAACAGGAGAGAAAATTCAATTTCCCATAATGGATAAAGTTTATAACTTGATCAAACAAACAATTAACTCTAGCAAATAGAATTTTCTATGGTATACAAAGGTTCAGGATTATGTCTTATGATAACTATTGTATTTCAGAGCTTACACATCCTGGAGACTGTCTGCCCTTAGAAAGCAAATATTTAAGAAGTGGTATAATTTTGCTTTCTGCAGTCAGAGCAGGTGTAAACTCAAAGAACCACCAGAGACAAAACAAAGACTTTGCCCTTTGCTTCAGAACCGTATCCATTGTGCTCTTGATACCATGCGGTGTAAAGTCCTCTGATGATTCATCTCTCACTAATAAGAGAAAATAACACTACACTGTATCTGAGACATTTATTCTAATTAAGCTCTCAACAAGTACAGTTTTGCCTTGTACACTATTACCACTTTGTTATTTTAACCACATATAAATGAAATTGTTTTCAAGGTAATAAATTTTCACAGATTAATCTTTTGAAAATATTCAGTCATCTGCTTCATGTTGGGACACAAGGAATCAGGGACAAGAGGTGACAACTTTAGCTACCATCTTTCTTGAGAAAACAAAAGGAGAGCAGTAGGAAGGATCTTGCTGTTCAGTGTGTTGTCTTTCCATGAACGACATCTCCTGGTGTCCAGAAAGTAACTCATTCCCATGTGCCTTTAAATTTTGTTCCATATCATCTTAGTGGAGTTTTGGGAGAAAGCAATCATAGCAAAGATTGTGCTCAGTGACATATTCCAATGGAAGTTCTGAGAGCCTTTGAGTATGAGAAGTGCCTTCACTGGGTCATTTGGGTAAAATATAAGAACAGCTTTTATTTTATTCATTTATTTTTGCACCACTGCTCACACTGCCAAGAAAACAGAAGTATCAGCTGTTGAATTGTTCCCCTTACTGTCTATGGCAGAGTCCTGTCTCAATGTACATACACTCCTTTCTTCTCTCAGGGGTCTGTTTCACAATGCCTTGCTATTTGTGGTGGGTAATCATCATCAGCTTACGTGGATTGAGACATGCCTAGACTAACAAATCACACTTCTAGGTATGTCTGTGAGAGTATTCTCTCGAGGTGAACAAATAAAGGGGACTCTCCCTGAATGTGGGCCATGCTGTCCCATAGTCTGGGGGTATGGGTGGGCTAGAATAGGAAACGGGAAAGCAACTAGGGTGTGGCTCTCTGGACATACTTCCTTTCTGTCATGAGGTGAGCTGCTTTGCTTCACCACATGCTGTTGCTGTCTTTGTGTACTGCCTGACCACTGGCCCACAGCACTGGGGCATGCCGGCCATCCACTGAAAGTCCTGAAACTCTTAGTCAAGCATCATTCTTTCCTCTCTTCATGTTGGTTTTCTCAGGTGCTTGTCAAAGGATGAAAAGCTAGCACACCATCTGCCTGAAAAACAAACTCCAAGCTTCATAAGGATGCCAGTTCCCAGCCTCTGTTGCAGCTACATGTTGCCAAATGTGTTCCAGTCTCTGAAAAAAAATGTACACACATGGTATATGAATCTTCTGGAAGGTCTCCTTGAGATACAAACAGCTTACTTCTCTTCCTTTGTCCTCCTTCCTTACAATCAAGTGAACTTTGAGTTGATTAACAGCTATCTTGAACGTAGAAGACAAGTGTCATATTCCAAGACTGTGATTCTGACATCTTGAAGAAGGTAAAATGATGGCATCTTCTTACTAAGAAAAAAAGTGTATCATTAAGTGAGTTTCCTAACCCATATTGGGGCCCAGATTAATAAAACTGTCCTATTTTGTGTCTTCTAACCTTCCAGGATTCTGAGGGCCTATACACCAGGATGCCTCTTAAAGAATTTACCCCCTCTATCCTAGCTTACAGTTACCCTGTTACCCAGGATAGTTCTCTAAGAATTCCCTGTTTTTGCAGACAATTTGATTAGATGAACTTAGATCCCAAACACAATGCAATATTATACTCAGACACTGAGGTCAAATGAATTAAACCTACCAAACACTATACAATACTGTCATTAAATATAAAGTCTTGACCAGGAGTAGCCAATACTTTGGCTTCTTTAGGCTACAGTTGATAAGGAAGAATTGTTTGGGACCAAATGTTCGATCTAGTGGTGTCTAAACTGTGACAAAAGCATTGTGAGAGCATAAAATGGGTTTTTTGTAACATTGTGACAGGATACTGTCATCTACAAAGCTCACAACAAAGAAACATGCAATAAAATTTAGCAAAAAATGGAAGAAAACCACAAAAATGTTGTGCCACACTCATATCTAACTTGGGTCACATATGACCTGCAGCCTGTGGATTGGATATCTCTGCTTTAGAATCATCAACACCAACGCCTAAGTGTCTTGTGAAGTATAGGATATATTTAGATTCAAGAACCCTAAGCTGCATTTATAAGCTGTATCCAGATTCACTTTACTAGTCCATTCACTGACTTTGATTTGTCTTGTGAATTATAGATTTTTTTTCTCAAGTATCCATGAACAACTCTCCCTGTTTCACTTTTCTCACTGAAGGTCATTTTGCTCAGAGACACACACACTCTCTTCATCCCTCTTCACAGTTGATATCAGAGCCTCTAACCTTAATTTTGCTTGGGAGGTACAATTTCCTATTGAAGCTATAACAAATTACTACCAACTTAATGGCTTAAAACAGTATGGATTAATGACTGTATGATTCTGGTGGTCAGAATCTAAAACAGGTAAACTGGGTTTCACTCCCTGTTGGGCTCTAGGGCAGTGGTTCTCAACCTTCCTGGTGCTGCGACCCTTTAATACAGTTCCTCATGTTGTGATAACCCCATCCATAAAATTATTCTTTTGCTACTCCATAACTGTAATTTTGATGCTGTTATAAATCGTAGTGTAAATATCTGATAGGCAGGATATCTGAAATGCAATGCCTATGAAAGGGTTGTT
Source organism: Microtus pennsylvanicus (assembly GCF_037038515.1). Classification (NCBI taxonomy): domain Eukaryota; kingdom Metazoa; phylum Chordata; class Mammalia; order Rodentia; family Cricetidae; genus Microtus; species Microtus pennsylvanicus. Next base: position 11,939,267 of record NC_134593.1, on the reverse strand, counting down.
TGGCCCTAACGGGGTCTTGAACCACACACAGGTTGATTCCAAGATGGAGTCACATGAGAATTCTGAGTGCTTGTGAGAAAACTCCAAGAAAACAAGGCAAGAGTTTCTTCGAAACACAAAATTGTTCTTGGAATGTGTTTTCATGCCTCCCAGTGTAGCAGATACGAATGAGTTTACTTCAGCTGCTTTTATTTGTGCGCCTCTTTCTCCTTGTGATTGTATACAGCTTGAACTTACGAGAAGTATACTCAGGTGACCATTCTTAACACTCAGGGTATAAACTGTCTGATGATCTGAATAGAGTTCACTGTTACATGAGAGTTTAGTCCAACTCATTTTAGTCCCCACCCTCCCAGGTTCATACTGCCAACTAGCATATAACAGAGGTAATCAACTTCTTTGCTTTCTCTGCTTTCTAGATACCATCATCATTCTGGTTTTACTCCAACTTCTTCCATTAGCACATCTCAGATTTCAATCCTTGTGTCTCCCTCTCACGAGGCCTCTTATGGTCATGTTGAATATCTCCATCTCAAAATCTCAATTGCATCGGTACCATCCTATATTCCAGGTAGGGTAGCGTATCTACAGGTTCCAGGGACTGGAACATGGGCATCTTTGGAGGCCATTAGTCTGTCTACTACAGAGGCAATATACTCAGTTCTAGTGAAGGAATCGTGACTGATCCAAGCCAGTTTCAGCAATCCTGATGCGTTTCTCTGACAATTGTCTGTGAGGCAGGCTTTTAAGCCATTCTGTTTAGTGAGGTATATAGAGATACATACCTAGAGTTCTGAGCAAGATTTTGCACTTGGTAGCTTATATGCAAGAGGAGGAAGCCTTGTGCTCCTGACCATTCATTATCATTTGGTTCTTATTATGTAAGGACATTGTGTGACCTTAGAGAATAGGCAAGAACCACACTCGTAACAGGGCAACCTTGTTGAGTTATTTATCTAACCTTGGAAACACATTTAGTCTTCTTAAACAGTGTGCATAACATAAATGTGCTTAGTTTAACCTCATTAGTGGGGTACTCTATTATTGTGACTGACAGCAGTTCCAACCATACTTAGGTCTACCTAGCATGCTCACTTGCGTATGACTCAGACTGTACTACTTGGATTCCAAGAATCCTGACTCTTAGAGAACAAATATTATGTTCAGCCACTAAGAGAGAAAATGAAGACAAGTGTATTGGTAATTTTAGTCTCATAAAAATTATATTTGAGCTTCTAAACTCATATAATAAAAAAGCTATCTTCTTTATAATATTAATGCACATTCTTCCTGGCAAAGTGCAGGTGGCTTATGTCTGATCTCATAAATACAGCATCTTTACACACTGTATTTATTGCTAAGTAGAACAAGATAAGTCCTGTAAAGTACTTAAAATAGAGCTGTGTATGGTAGGTATCTAGTAAATTTTAAGTTTTTCTTATATTCTTTATTTGACTGCTAGCATTTTATTTGGCATATTAAATCCCACAATTAATAACAATCTCATCTACCACACACTTGATACATACTGGATAGAGAGGGTGTCTTGTACCCCAATCCTGTAATGGAGTATGAGTAATTTTACTCAATATTAAAGAAATCACTCCGTGAGAAAAGTCTGGGGAAGTGGGATTATATTCTAGTTAGAGCCCCAAGTATAAATTAACGAGAGAAGTTTTCATTGATAGTAATTTGAAGGTGGATTTTTCCACCATCATAAAACTTGGCATCTCTTTCTAAGTCATATTGTCAAACAAATCTGGATCAGTACCTTAACAAACCACGTGCTAGAAAAGGGCAGACAAGAGGGTTCTCAACTCCATTAGAAAGAAAAAACTAGCTGTATTGCCTGTGGTCTTATGCACTTCTAAAAATACCTCCTAAGAGAGAATTTCTCAATCTTTCATGTCAGCTAACTGTTGACAGACTGAAATCAATCTGTCTGTACCTCCTTAGGCAAACATAGGCCTCTTCCTTTAAAGTCTAGGGTGAGTGAGGACGGCAAAGAGGAAACCACCATCCTATCATAAAACTTGTAAAGAAGCTCCTAGAGAAAATGCAGCTCCATGCTATGCACTGAAAGCTGGCTGGGTTCTCATAAACACTTGATCATTGTTGTAGGAGCAGAAAAGATGTGTCAGTGCACAATGGAGAAGGGCATCCAGTCATTCCTGCTAAATGCTGAGGACTCTCATGGCTGCATTCCCAATGCCTAGAGTAGTGCCTGGGGTGTGTGTGTGTGTGTGTGTGTGTGTGTGTGTGTGTGTGTGTGCATGTGTGTGCATGTGTGTGCATGTGTGTGGAGGCCAGGTGTGTTCCCCAACCACTCTGCACCTTATATACTGAAATAGTGACTGTCATTTGGATCCAGAACTCATTGACTAGTCTAGTCAGCCACCTAGTTCTGGGGATCTCTGTCTGGTTCCCAAATGCTGAGATTACAGACAGACTGTGATGTCCACTAGAAATACTAGTGAACTAGTACTAGGGATTTGAACTCTGGTCTTCTTGCTTGCACATCAAGTGCTTTGCTCACTGAGCCATGTCCCTAGTCCTCTTATGTATGTCTGTATGCATGTATTTATGTATATATATATATGTGTGTGTGTGTTTGTATCTACTTGATAGCACACACATTACATACATACACACACACACATACACACACACACCACTCGAGAAGCAGAAGTTGGAAAAGAAACCATGAAAAAAAAAACGCTTCTTCTGACTTTCTCATGTAGCTATTTTATTTAACCCAGGCCTGCCTGCCTAGGGATGACAGCACCAACAGTGGGATGGGCCCTCCTGCATCAATTAGCCACTTAGAAAATGCATCGTAAGCATGGGTGGCCACAGGCCAGTCTCATCACATCAATTCTTCAGTAGACGTTCCCTCTTTAAGTGTGTCTAGGTAGCAGCCAACATTAACACGCACACACACACACACAGTTTAAAATAATTCTTGTGAGCATTTCACACAAAGTATTTTTACCATGTTCTTTCCTCCTCCTTCCCCAACTCCTCTCAGATTTGACCCTGACTCCCTACTGACCACCAACTTCAGACCCTCTTAAAAAACAAAAACGCATCAAGTCCAGCTTGTCCTGCCCACATGGCTCCTCATATATTTTTAATGGATTTTTTTAAGCAAACCAGGAATGTTCCATCATTAAAGATGACCCACTGTTCTGGTAGCTCAGAGAAGGTATACTCTGAGATCTCAAGTCATTTTGAGGCAAACAGAGTTTTTATTAATTGTTCTTCATTAGGGTCTTCTGCATGTGAAAGAACTCAAGATGGCAACTCTTGTGGAAGAGGAGAGAAGGGATGACCCTGAGGAACAGTCCAGGGAAGTCCAAAGAGAATCCCTCCTCTCTCCTGTTAGCATGAAGAAGGCCCATGGGCACTTAGGTGCTGTCCCAGCCAGTAGTCCCATGGGCATTGATTGGCCACATTGTGCTAGGGCCAAGAGTGGGATCCTTGTAAGGAAATTATCTATGTAGCCAAGAACTAAGTATCTAGAGAGCAGATTCAGTGTGTGAAACTCATGCTGAGGGGACTTCCAGAGTTCTCAGTGTGTTCATTGCTGACAACTTTAGATGCTGTTGAACACAGAGGAAGCTGAATGAATGGTCTACACTGTCCAGATCTTTAGGAATCAATGACTCTGAAGGAGAGTGAGATGGGAAGGGAGGCTGAGATGTTCTAGCTCTAGGAAAGCTTTAGTAACTCTGAAATGTTCTTAAGCCACAATCAGGATCTTACTACCAACTGGACATAGTCCTGGAAACCATGGCTTGGTGTCAATCCTGTGCTGGATTTCAGACCGTGCCACTGTTAGTCTCAGCTGCCAGGGCTGCTGTGAGAGACCAGGGAGGGGCATCCATCTACCATCCATCCTTAGTCTACTAGGGAAGAAAGATGAATGATTACACCCATTGGTCATAATTTGCTGAGGCTGCCATTACCAACCCATATGTGCTTCAAAGTCTACAGTTGATCAAGCGCTTACACGTGCCCTCTCCTTTGCAGTAGTGAGAATTTCCTCATCCTCATGAGCATATATCATGAGTGGAAGCCTGACCCTCCATAGGCCATAGAGGGGGGAGTCAACCTAGCTCTGAACTATCTCAGTCCAGCCTCAGTCTGCTCTACTATGAGATCTCTCTCCCAAAAAACCCAGTTCTCCTGTGTGTAACATTATCAAATGAGAATTAATTTTAGGTCACTGGCTCAACTTATTGTTTGAGAAGTAAAAATACATGCAAAGAAAGTGCCTTCTATGTTCTGCAATCAGGCACAGCTTCCATGGGATAAGCATGGGTGCATTTGTGTCAGGGAAACCATGGAGATGGTTCATGAAATATCTATCCACCAGCAAGGTTTTGCAGAGAGACACTGGACTTGAGTCTCTCATTTGCCAAGCATCCCATGTGGCTTTAAGATGGGGGAAGAGATGTAGCTGAGACAGTCTGACTGCAAGATGCAGATGGAGAAGAGAAACCCCTCCTGGAGCCAACGTAGCTTACTGGGCCTCCCAGCCAGCTTGGTTGTGCATGGCTAGACCAGCACATAATGTTTACTTAACTTTAAGGAGATTTTGTTGCTGAAGATAAAGAACGGAGAAAGTAAAGCAGCAATTACCAAGGCTTCAGGAAGGATCCAAACCACAGCTTCATTTCACCAAGAGGAAGCTATGACAACCCAGCATCTAAACTCTGGGAAGTAATAGGAAATGTGCATAAAGCCTTTGAATATGAAGGCTACTCCATGCCTGTTGTAGGACTGTTGATTCTACAAAACCACCTGAAAGGATTAGCGTTGACATTAAGCAACAGGAGCAATCACCAAGCAAGGATATTTGAAACTGAAATTATCTCCCAAAAGAATAAAACGTGAATCATATCCATTTCCCTAATGTCACTTCTCTATTGGTAAGGTGCAGATCAATACTCATTAGATCTCCGCAGGCTCACTTCCAGAAGGAAAAGGTGTTCTGATTGGAATGACACCCCATTAAACAGTATCAGACTTTACTTTCTGGTTGTACTTAATCATTTCCCTAAAGTCAGAAAATGCTTGTTTCTTAGCAGAATGAACTGATTTGCACAGTCTAGAAGAAACAGCTTTTCTTTACACTTGAGTGTGATCATTCTATAGATCTGCAGCCCAGGGATAACCAGACAAGATTCGAAATCTCTTGCAGCTCAACAGTTCTGCACTGAGGAGAGGGGGAGGGGGGCAATATCCTGTAGTGGCCTCTGTGTCACCTGGAAGCTGCTCAGAAGTACAGACTGTTCCAGAAACTTAGCTCTCAATCTGTATCTTAACAGGGTTCATAAGAACCTGAATCAGAACTGTTTTCAAATCCATACATTGAGGGGGAACCCACTTCTTCTGTGCTAGTCTGTCAACTTCTAATCCAGTCTCAAGAACCCATCAGAGGAAACATTATCCCTCATGCGATGACCCCAGTGTGCTGCCATTCCCCTCGCAATCCATGAATTGTGAGAATGGCCACAACTCTACAAGTTCCTTTTCAAATATAAGTTATGACACCGCAGAGCAGTGTGTGTGTGTGTGTGTGTGTGTGTGTGTGAGAGAGAGAGAGAGAGAGAGAGAGAGAGAGAGAGAGAGAGAGAGAGAGAGAGACGGAGGGAGAGAGAGAGAGGGAGGGAGGGAGAGAGGGAGAGAGAGCGCTGTAGGGCATTGTGTGAAGTATGTATTTGTGTGTAAAGAATTTCTGTGGATGTGATGTGTGTGTGTGTGTGTGTGTGTGTGTGTATGAAGCATGAGTGTGGGGTGTGTGTGTAATGAAAGTGTGTATGTTGAGTGGGGAGGTTGTTTTAATTCAGATTCTGTATATGAAAGAATATGGGCAACATCTTTTGTCAGTAGCTTATTTTATCAAACATGGTCTTCATCAATACAAATGATAGGATTGGATTCTTCTTTATGGCCGAATAAAAGCCATACTGTGTATACTTTCCACATTTCCTTACCATCCGTCTAGTGCAATGTTTCTCACCACATGGGTCATGACCCCTTAGAGGGTTGGAAGACCCTTTCACAGAGGTCACCTAAGACCATCAGAAAACATGGATATTTATATTACAGTTCATAACATTAGCAAAATTACAGTTATGAAGTAGCAACAAAAATAATTTTATGGTTGGAGTCACCACAACATGAGGAACTGTGTTAAAGGGTGACTGCATTAGAATGGTTGAAAACCACTGCTCTAGTGACAGACTCTAGGCTGTAGTGACAGGACTCTAGGCTGTAGTGACAGGACTCTGGGCTCTAGTGACCAGACTCTAGACTGCACAGGATTTTGGTTCCTGAATAGTGCAGTAGTAGATCTGGATGTAGGCATCTCTGTGGGATGTTTACTATAAATCCTTAAAGAATGCACACAAAAGTCATTGTAGTCAGATCATTTAGTAGTTTTATTTTTGGAGGAACATCATACTTATTTCTAGAGTGACTGTACAAGTTTATACTCCCACCAACAGTTTATAAGAGTTCCCCTTCCTCCACATCTCTGTCAGCATTTATGTTCTTAACGGAAGTCATTTTGACTGTAGCTTTAATTTGCATTTCCTTGATGGCTAAGGATGGTGAGAAATTTTCAAATACTTATTAGCCATTTGTATTTTTAACAATGATCTGTTTCATTCATTTGCCCACTTATTGATTGGATTGCTTGCCTTTAGTATTGAATTCTTCTTAGAAAACAAGGTATCCACAGGTGGCTTGAGCATGGGTGCTGAGTGGGAGAGGGGAGGTCACAACAGAGTTGGGAGGAGCCTTCTTCTTGTTCTCACTCTTGAGGAAGTATGGAAGCCTATTTCAAAAGGTAACCACACTGACTTCTTAATGTAGATGGATGCTTCTTGGTGTTTATTTCTTAGATGATTTCTCTCATAAATCTAGGTAATTTATGCCAATCATTCCTGTGATCTGGCAGTGTTTGAATGTGTTCTCCAAAAGGCCTGTCTTAGAAATTTCACCCCAACATAATTGTATTAAGGAGTGAGCTCTAATGAGAGGTGATTAGGCTGTGAAGAACATGGACTGGATTAATGCCATTTTCTTGGGAGCTGGCATGTTAGCAAAAGAAAATTTTATTTCCCTCTTACATAGGCCATCTCTCTTTCTTCTCCTTCACCTTTCTTCATAGGAAGATATAGCAAGAAGGCCCTTACAGAGACCAGTCACTGTGAGGTTAATGTAAAGTCTTTAGATTGTTGCCTTGGAGACAAAGCAGACTGGAATGGAGATGAGGAGATTGAAGAAAGGCAAGATGGATGACCATGTTTCCCATCTCGGTAACAGAACACCTGATAGAAGCAACTTAAGGAAGGAGGGAGTTATTGGTTCACAGTTAGAAAGGAGACAGTTTGTCATAGGAGGAGGGCAAGGGGAGCCAGGGCAGAGTTCCAGTTGGTGGAAGTGTGTGGCTGGGACTCTACATTTGTTGTAGCCTGATGCAGAAGGAGGAAATTACAGCTCTCAGGTGCTTCTCTTTCTTCTTTAGTTCAGGAATCTAGCCTATGCGGATGGTGCAACCCACATACACAGTCAGTCTTGTTTCCACGTTTTGTCTGGAAAAGGAGTCATAGACACTCTGGACGGCACACCTCACTGACCACCTAGGCATTTCTCAATTTAACCAGATCATCAATGATGGTTAGCAAAGCAGAGACCTAAGAAGGCAGCATGACAATTCATAGACCAGAATCAAGGAAGAGTGTTCAGGCAAGGCAAAAGAGAACTACAGGAAGACTGGAGAACACCCAGGATCCATATACATGTGCCTGTGTCTTTTCATGACTCACCCAGGATGTATGTGGTAGCTTAAGCCATTTCTAGCTGGAACCAGTTTTCCTATGTGTCACTAGGAAGTAGAGAACAATGAATATGTGAAGGAAAGTGATCTGTGATCTGACTCTAGGGGATACCAGCCTGGAACTTGGCTGGAATTGTCTTCCTAATTTTGGATACTTTTGAAAATAAAGGATAATGGGACTGGAGAGATGGCCGAGTGGTTAAGAGCACTGTCTACTCTTTTTTTTTTAATTTTAATTTATTTATTTATTAAGGATTTCTGCCTCCTCCCCGCCACCGCCTCCCATTTCCCTCCCCCTCCCCCGATCAAGTCACCCTCCCTCATCTGCTCGAAGAGCAATCAGGGTTCCCTGACCTGTGGGAAGCCCAAGGACCGCCCACCTCTATCCAGGTCTCCTAAGGTGAGCATCCAAACTGCCTAGGCTCCCCCAAAGCCAGTATGTGCAGTAGGATCAAAAACCCACTGCAATTGTTCTTGAGTTCTCAGTATTCCTCATTGTCCTCTATGTTCAGCTAGTCCGGATTTATCCCATGCTTTTTCAGACCCAGGCCAGCTGGCCTTGGTGAGTTCCCGATAGAACATCCCCATTGTCTCAGTGTGTGGGTGCACCCCTCGCGGTCCTGAGTTCCTTGCTCGTGCTCTTCCAGAGGTCCTGAATTCAATTCCCAGCAACCACAGGGTGGCTCACAACCATCTATAATGGGCTCTGATGCCCTCTTCTGGCATAAAGGCAGACATGCAGGTAGAGCACTCATATACATAAGTAATCTTTTTAAAAAATAAATTATAGCATGTGTTATATTCTATCTTAAAATATTGCCTAACGTGTATGTGTTCAAATGTCCATTCACATGGTATTGACTTGTGAATGCTCTGCATCCTGTCTGTCTACCATCTTTCTAACTACTCTGCTCATAGTGTGTGTGTGTGTGTGTGTGTGTGTGTGTGTGTGTGTGTGTGTGTGCATGTGTGTGTGTCCACGTGCCCATGTGAAGACAGAGACTGGGTCATTCTCAGGTCCTGTTCCTCAGTAGCTGTTATTCACTTTGTTTTCTGAGACAGAGCATTTCACTGTCTTGGAACTCACTAAGCAGAGTAGGCCCCAAGGACTTATCTGTTCCCCCCATCCCCCATGCTGGACATACACATATCCATGACCTGACGTTTTTGGGGGTTCTGGATATCAGACTCAGGTCCTCCTGCTTGTCTGATGAGCACTTTGCCCACTGAGATATCCTCAAAGTCCACATATAGTAATCTTTGATTGAATATTCTCAGAGTCAAGATCTCATTAACTCCTGGGGCTGCCTACAGGATTATTGATGAATGTTTTGGGGGAATCATACATAAACCCCTCTCCTCCTTTGGTCCCCATTCTATTCTCGACTGCAGAGAGGGAACCTAACTTCATTCTATTATGCAATTCTTCAGAAATTTGAAGAAAGTGATTAATTCTTCCGAGAACTCTCTGCTGTTTAGTCAGTTTTGTATTAAACCATCCAGTGTACGTGGGCCTAGATGAAAGACCAAATTAAATAACAGAATTCCTTCTAAAAGCATTGGTATGTACTGCCCCAAATTGACCTTCCCTGCTAACTCCACAAGGATAATGTTTGTTTATTATTCTTCATCTTCTCTTAGACCAATTTCTGTCATTAACCTTCCTCATCACAAAATAACCAATTTGAGTTTCTAGAACAGAAACCCAGAGCTGGAATGGTAACTCTATTTTCACAGTAGCACTAAATAGACTAATGGCAGGGAAAACCTTGCCATTTATAGAGAGAGTGGAGATAGCTGTGGAGGAATTTACAGTAGCAGTGGGGAAGAAGGTGAAAAGAGCCAAAAGGTGTGTGCGTGCGTACGTGTGTGTGTGTGTGTGTGTGTGTGTGTATGTGTGTGTGTGTGTGTGTGTGTGTGTGTTGGGTGGTGCTTTGATATGCATTACCCATGTGTGCTGATAGTAATTAGATACCCCATTTGCCATAGGGAGGGGTGTAGAGGCTCTTCTGACAATAGAAACTGTCACAGGTTTTCTGAGCAATGACGAGTTTTATCTGCCAGCAATCCTTCTACCTTGTCAGAGTCCAGCCTTAGTGTCAACCGCCATTTGGGGGATTTGGAACCTAACAGTGATGAGTGAAGTGCCCCTGCAGGATGCTGAGTCTGGAACTACTGATATTTGCCTAGGATGGAGAGATAGGTAGCTAGGAGCCCGAGGAAGATAAGCAGATTTTATGTGTTTTTGTAGTTAGACTATGAAATGTTATCCATAGGCTCATGTGTTTGGACCTTTGGTCCCCAGCTGAGAGTACTGTTTTGGAAGTTATGGAAACCTGAGGATGTAAGACCTAGCTGGAAGATGTGGGCCTTGAGAATTAGAGTCCAGCCCTGCTTCCAGCCTCCCCTCTGTTTTCTGATCCACTAAGATATAAATGAACTCCCACTGCGGCAGAGCAAGCACCCTCACCAGGGTGCCTCTACTACCTTTGGACTGTAACCTCTGAAAGCAAAAGCGAAAATAACCCTCTTCTCGTTTACACTGTTTATACAGTATTTTGTCTCAGCGATGAGAAAGTAATTCATACAAGTGTCATCTTCAGAAATTTATAGTTATCACACCCTTGCTCAGTCCACACTGTCCATCCATTCAACACCAACACCAACCAGACTTCCACATCTTTCATCTCCCCAGTGGGAGACCCCACCCAGGAAGCTAGGTCATTGGGTGCTGCCCAGGACTCCTTATGTATTCTCATCTCAATATGTTTTGGGTGTTAAGCAGATAGTCCACACCTGAGCTAAGTCTACTGTCCTCCATTATCTCTGAAGATCTCTCCTGAGCGTGATGACATGTAATTATGACTACAGTGCATTTTGAGCTTGTCAAATATGTCAGTCTAACCCACTGTAATCCGAACTTGTGATAATGCCCCCTCCTTTAGATGGTCATATGGACCCCCAATATAGTCAGAAGCATGAACTAAAGTAGGGGACAATGGCTTCTGTGGGATGATGTGGGACTACCTGCTTATACAGTTTGGGCTTGATCCAACTCAGTTCTTTCTTACTGCAGCAGTTGAGAACCACTGCTCTAGAGGACCCTCTGATGCACTATGAGGAAGTGGTGCTTTAGATAGGAGCCCTGCACTGTGGAGCAAGTAGACACCTGAGGGGGCAGGGACTTTCACTGGTACAGCACAAAAAAAAAATCCCAAAAAATGGCACTGAGTTTTGATCCTACTGCACGTCCTGGCTTTGTGGGAGCCTAGGCTGTTTGGATGTTCACCTTACTAGACCTGGAAGGAGGTAGGAGGTCCTTGGACTCCCCACAGGGCAGGAAACCTGGTCTGCTCTTTGGTCTGATGAGAGAGGGGGAGTTGATTGGGGGGGGGGAGGGATATGGGAGGCGGTGGCGGGGAAGAGACAGAAATCTTTAATAAATAGATAAATAAATAATAAAAAAATCCCAAAAGAATCTCTTCAAAGACCACCTTGAAATAGAACTTGCCACCAAGCCTCTCTTCCAGGAACACTAGAAGGCGCAGAGGTTTTTACTTCTCTAAACCCTGAAGAACGTCACCTTGCCCCCAGACTAAGGAAGCAACCTCCCACTCCATTTGAATCATTGCAGAAATAGGGGACAGGAGGTGACAAAGACTCAGGCTCTCAAATACAAGCACATCTGTGCAGAGAAATCAGACCACAAACTATGTCGTAGAGGAAACCCAACAAGTGGAAGTCTACAGGGAAGTGGCAGCCAGAGCTCTGGTAAAAGGAGAAAAGCCACTCACAAGAATAAATCCCTAGAGCCCTAGTGGTGGCCTGACCTCGGCTTTAATAACTGTTATTCCATCTGTATCCCAGCTCTCCTTTTCCTGACCTAAATGAGGATGGATGTAAAGTGCCCGGGTGCTTCTATTACTTCTGTATCTTTGCTCCCCTGTAAATAATCATGAGACTCTTACACCCAGGAAAAATACCCACTAAGAAGACCAATATTGAATACAAAAAGTGCAGTAAGTAAAAAGTGCCCTGATAAGGTCTCCTAACCAATAAAAGCCCAAGACTAAATGGATTCTCCATCATCTTCTACCACAAACCTTTCAAGAAGAACAAATGGTATCATAAAACAGAAAGGGAAAGAACATTAGCAGATTTCACAAAGCTACTCTTATCCCCTCCAAAAACAAACATTAAATCATGGTATACGACCACTATCACCACCAGCAGCAGCAACGAAACTATAGACAAGTTTCTCTGGTTGACATATTAGCTTAACCAAGTGCTTAAAATGAAATTTAATAACAAAAGGACTCTAAGCCAGGCATGGTAGCACAAGACATTAATCCCAGAACTGCAGAGGCAGAAGCAGGCAGATATCTGTGAGTTTGAGGACAACCTTGACTACACATTGATTTCCAAAACAGCCAGAATTACATAGAGAGACTCTGTCTCAAAAATAAATAAATAAATAAATAAATAAATAAATAAATAAATAAATAAATAAGACTCTACACACTGATGTCATTATAATTCAACATATATAAATCAATAAACGTAATTTATCTCAAAAATAGATTCAACTGCAATAGCATCTCAATAGCTGCAGAAGAAGGCATTTGACAAGTCCATTATCACGTTGTTATAAAAATCCTGAAGAAACTAGGAGTAGAAGGAAAATTCCTCAGCTTAATGAAAGTTCTATCCTAGAAACATAACCAACATTATATTAATAGGGAATAGAAAGAATCATCTTTAAAATAAGAAACAAGGTCAAGGAATGTACTTTCTGTGTTTTACAACATGGTACTTGAGTCTCAGCAGCAATAAGGAAACAGAAGGAAACAAGATAGAAATAGGGATGTGGGACCCCAGTAAGCTCTACTGCTGGCAGGGAGATGATCCTGGGGAGGTAAGAAAAGTCGGTTCAGGAACAGCTGGGGAGCCTGCATGAGACCAAACTAGATCCTCTGCACGTGGGCAACAGTTTTGTAGCTTTGTCTGTTTGTGGGACCCCTGGCAATGGGACCAGGATCTATCCCTGGTACATGAGCTGGTTTTTTGAAATCCTTTCCATGTGGTGGGATGCCTTGATCAGCCTTGATCAGCCTTGATGCAGGGAGGGGTGTTGCTCCTGCCTCAGCTGAATGTGCCAGGCCTTGTTAACTCCCCATGGAAGGCCTTACCCTTTCTGAGGAGTTGATGAGGGTGGGTTGGGGCAGGAGGGAGAGAAAGTGATGAGTGGAGGGAAGGGGACTTGTGGTTGTTATGTAAAATGAATTTTAAAAAATGAATATAAAAAAGAAAAGTTGGTTCAGCTCAACTTAGTTAGCCAGGCTGGTTCAAACTTCTGGAGACGGATGCAAAGTTTAAACACAGTAAAACTCTGGGGTAAGTTTTCTCATGACAATTATCACAACTAAGCTTTAGGCGGACTGCATGGAAAGTCCCTGGCAGTGTGTAACTCTTTAGTAAAGCACCAGAGACCTTTTCCATAAAGATGGGTTCTATTGGCAGAGAAGCACTGCTCAGGACAAGGGCCTGGAAGGAAGGGTTTGTAATAAGCATAAGGATGGTGTCTATTGACTAAGAAACAATGCTCAGAAGTCTGGGCTTAGAGGGGAAGTTTGCAATAAGCATAAAAGCAAACTTGTTTTGAAAGTACATAGGATCTCTTTTGTAAGAATGGGTTCCACTGACTGAGAAACAACACTCAGGATTGTGAGGACTGGTTCCATAGACTAGCAAAAGATCACCAGATGTCAAACAACCTCCACCCCAGCCTTCCAGGGAAAAAGGTTTCATTTTCTTCCATTAAATAAAAAGCGTGAGTGTTTTACAACCCTGGTTTCTACAGTGCTTATCTTTGAACACATGGACCTCATGTCCTTCTACAAAGGAAGAAGCTGAGTTGTCCATAGCCATGGATAATATGGTACTATCCTTAAAAGCCACAAAAGACTGATCTAAAGAACACTTTCAGGAAAGTAACAGGATGCAAAATCAATGCACAAACATCAAAGATTGTATGTCTCGAAAAAATTAGAGAAGACAGGAGAAACCAGAAAGATATGCATAGATTTGAACATGTATGTAAAACAACTTTATTAGTAAAGTTGATCTACAGATTCAATGTGATTTTCACCAAAATTCAAATGACATTCTTCAGATATGTATATATGCATATGTGCATAGGTGATAGATAGATAGATAGATAGATAGATAGATAGATAGATAGATAGACAATAGATAGATAGATAGATAGATAGATAGATAGATAGATGATAGATAGACGATAGATAGATAGATAGATAGATAGATAGATAGATAGATAGATAGATAGATAGATAGATATCCGAGGACAAAGAACAGTACGGAGCTGGGTTCCAACAATGCTGCAGAGCCATGCTGACAGGATAGCACAATGCTTGCACACAAACGGGCCCATGGTGAAATAGAATAGAGGATACAGGAAGAGCCCACACAACAGCAGCCAGTTGAGTTCCAGCAATGAAGTCAAATTTATGTTGAAGAAAGTATACCCGTATGCAAATGGTCCTCGGACAGGTGGATACTCCTGTGTGTAAAAGGAAGACAGACTCCTAGATGTGACCCTGGACTAAAATCACCTCCAAATGGAACAAAGATCTTAGTGTAAAAGTGGGAGGACCTAGGAGAAAACACTTCAAGATATAGATACTGTAGCACAAATAATAAAAACCTAGACACAGATATTGAGGTTCAAGCTGAAGATCAGAAAAGCAAAGCAGCCAGCCACTAAGGAGCCCCATTACCTCTACCAAATCTTCAGACCAAAGGGACGAGATCCTGTCTCCAAGAATCCTCAGACTCCACATGCCAGTGAGTTCCTGCCTCTTCCCCTTTATATTCCTCTCCCCACCCAGCCATATCACTCTTGTCTCCACCTCCCTAGTGCTAGGATAGTGGGATTAAAGGTGTGAGCCACCACCACCAGGATCCTTTTCTGGATCTTGTGTAGCCCAGGGTAGCCTTGAACTCACAGAGATCTGTTTGCTTCCCTCTCCCGAGTCCTGGGATTAAAGGCGTGTGCCACCACTCCCTGTCCTGTACAGCTAACTAGTGTGACTGCTTTGCCCTCTGATCTTCAGGCAAGCTTTATTTAATTAAAACACAAATAATATACCACTATACAGTACAGGCAAGGGATCTCTGGGTATAACTCAAGTACTCCAGGATGTGGTCGAAAATGAATTGAACAGAAGGTGCTCAAAAGAAGTACAAATGGCTACTAAATAATGAAAGACTTTCAATGTCGTGAGGCATAAAAGAAATGAAAATTAGAAAAAATAAACCACACCGAGATTTTATCTCCTTCCAGTCAGAGTGGCCACTGCTAAGAGAATAAATAACAGATGCTGGTGAGCATGGGGGAAGGGAGCCCTCGGCATCACTGCTGGGAGTGTGAACTAGCATAGCTGCTGTGGAAATCAACGTGGGGATGGACAGCCACAACATGCTGCGATCCCGCATTTGGACATGAACCAGACACCTGCACAGTGTGTCCACTGCAGCGTTGTGCAAAAGCCACATTACAGCGTCAGCCTAGGCACCCATCTCTGGACCACTGAAGTGGGAAATACGGAATGCTCTGCAGAATGAAGCTGTGTCATCTGGTAGAAAATAGATAGGATGGAAGATAATCACCGAAATGAAAAGACCAAACTCGGAAAGACAAATACCACATTTTCTCTCACTATGCAGAATCTAGATTTAAAATGAAAAAGCCAGGTGGTGGTGGAGTACACCTTTAATCCCAGCATCTGGGAGGCAGAAGCAGGTGGATCATTGTAAATTCAAGGTCAGCCTGGTCTACAGAGCTGATTCTAGTACAGTCAGGGCTACGTCAAGAAACCCTGTCTTAAAAAACAAACAAACCAAACAAAAATAAGATGGTATCCAAGTATGAGTGGAACTATTGGGGGTGAAGGATCAACGGGAAGGGGAGGAGTGTGACAAGAGATGGCAAAGAGAGTGAGTTCTATAAAATGCACTGTATTCATCCATGAAAACGCCACAATGTAGAAACAACACATGCTATTATAGCATATATAATTATACATGCTAGTCTATAATATTGTATACAAGCTTGAGATCCTGAGTTCACATTCCCAGAGCCCATGTGAAAAGCTGGGTGTGGCAGCATATTCCCCACCACTGGGGAGGTGGACACAGAAAAAATGCCTGGGCTCACTGTATAGTCTAGCCAATTGAGGAGCTCCAGGTTCTGTGAGAGACCTTGTCTTGAAAACTACAATGTCAAAGTGATTGAGATGGATAGCCCATATTGATCTCTGGCCTTTACTTGCATGTACACCCCATGGGCACACACAAAAAGAATAATTTCCGTGGGCCAGAAGTGACCAATGTAGAGATGTGACCACTTTTATACTTAGTAAGCTTTGTCTTCACTTCTGTTTCTACTCTGGTCAAACACCTTTCCCCAAGTTCTGTTCTTCTCAGCCTCTTCTCTCCTATAGATGGTTTCTACACAGACACCAAAACTATGTGTGTGTGTGTGTGTGTGTGTGTGTGTGTGTGTGTGTGTGTGTGTGTGTGTATTTTTATCCATCCATCTCTGATTTTTTTTTCCAAAGCCATTTTGGACGCAGCAGAAAAGCTGAAAGAACTAGTCAGGTTCCTGCCCATGCTTTGCTCAGCTTCCCCTGATGTTAATCTCTTACAGAGTCATAACAGAGTGGTCAGTACCAGGAAGTGGACACTGGCATGATGCCATTAACTAATCCTCCTCACACCCCACTCAACACTCCACTCACCTGCTGTTTTCTGTCCTGAGACTGTATCTAAACCCACCTTGCATCTGGTTTATTCTTCCTTGGTCTCCTCCCATCCCTGGCAGGCTTCAGCCTTCTCTGTCTTTCATGGCCTTGAACAACACTTTTGAAGAGTAGTGGGCAAATAACAAATAAGTTCTATCATGTCGGAGACAGAGGAGTGGGGAGAATGACCAGAAAAGGCAATTTTGTCAATGAATTTGAAAGCTTGGATTCATAAACAAATAGTACAAAAGCAGAGCTAAAATAGATTCGAAGAGAAAATCTTTACAAGGCACTGGGAACTATGTCTATAATCCTATCACTCAGAAGCTTAGGCAGGAGGATTACTATGAGTTTTAGGAAAACATGGGTTATAGAATAGGACACTCTTTCAAAAAACAACAATAAATAAATATATAAATATATAAATAAAGGAAGGAAGGAAGGAAGGAAGGAAGGAAGGAAGGAAGGAAGGAAGGAAGGAAGAAAAGAAGAAAGGATAGACAGACAAGAGAATTTCTTTTAAGGCCTGGAGCCAAAAAGTAAGTTAAAATCTACTCTTCCAGTAGTCCTCATTGTCCGCTATGTTCAGCAAGTCGGTTTTATCCCATGCTTTTTCAGACCCAGGCCAGCTGACCTTAGTGGGTTCCTGATAGAACATCCCCATTGTCTCAGTGTGTGGGTGCACCCCTCGCGGTCCTGAGTTCCTTGAATGGCAATGGGTTTTTGATCCTACTGCACGTACTGGCTTTGGGGGAGCCTAGGCAGTTTGGATGCTCACCTTACTAGACCTGGATGGAGGTGGGTGGTCCTTGGACTTTCCACAGGTCAGGGAACCCTGATTGCTCTTCGAGCTGATGAGGGAGGGGGAGTTGATCGGGGGAGGGGGAGGGAAATGGGAGGCGGTGGCGGGGAGGAGGCAGAAATCTTAAACAAACAAACAAATAAATAAATAAATAAATAAATAAATAAAAATCTACTCTTCCAGTCTACAGTAGATCAACAATGGGTCCAGTTATTTTATGTGAATCCTAGCAAACCTTTAAAAGAACATACAATTTCAGTCATATCTAGACCATTCCAATGAGAAAACACAGAAGGTGTTCTTCTCTCTTTCATTGCTAATACAAAGATGGGGCATTACTTGAAATAAATGTCAAGGTCACTGTAGGGAAACATGGATCAGGTCTTCCGTAAACATGGGCCCATCAGTCTTAACAGTATCTGTGTGAAAACTATGGTGACCTCAAGATACTTAGAAAATGCATTTGGTAAAAGATGACATTTATGATTTTCTTCAAAAAATGCACAGGAACTTCCTTGATAAGGATCCTCCACCAGAAACATACACCAGACTTTACTCGTTTGCTTTAGAGAAGGAACTGTGACCGACTGGTACCATCACTGTTTCCATTTAACAATTCAGGTCTTAGGAAAAGAAATCAACCACACACAATGGGTGGGGATGAGGAAAATCATCGTTACACAATGATATCAGGCTTTGCACACTAATTCAAGAGAACCTAAGGATAAACTATTTGAAATGTAAAGAGCTCACAAATTTTAGAGATCAAGAAGTAGATCTGAATGAATTATTAAAAGAAGTTAGACTGGCTTTGGGGATCCGAAGTCGACTATCCTTGGCCATTTGGGGAGTACAGGTCCAGCTCAGGCTGCTTGAGACACTGACTGAAAACAACTCCCCATATTGCAGATAAAAATAGATATGTTGGGACAGTGTCCTCTGGAATCACTTGTTTAGATGGCCTGTTCGAAAGGCAAGAGACTTTAAAGGCCAAAGCCAGCCCAGGTGTAGAGTTCCCTGAGGAAGCTTAGCTATGCCTAGGAATCTCTGGGAATACAAAAGTGCTTTCATCAAAACTCCTATTAGCATATGCTCCAAGGAATTCTTCTCAGCCACAGGCAATGAGGGCATGACTTTGCTGCTGCCAGGCTAACAGCAGGATCAGCTCACTTGGTTGGTTCTGAGGTTGTGGTTCCAGCAACACAAGGTGGGCTATAGTCCTTTGAATAGGATACCCAGCTTTGGAATCAAATTGATTTGGTCAGGAAAATAAAACACAAATTTTGAGTTTGGAGGTTAGTGTAAAACTTACTCAATACCTCCCCTTATAAATACTCAGCCTCTATTCTAAATAAGCACAGAAAAGTTGAGGTGACAAACTAATGCTAACTGGGGGTGTGGGGGAGTGGGATATTACGTCTGCCTCATGCTAGTGCCAGAAGTCAATGAGGTCAGTTTAGTATGCCAGGTGGGTCTTGAAGATTAGGTGGCTGAATGTGTAGTTTGTAACCCAGAAATGTACTTAAGAGTTCTCAACATTTGGAGTAGACTTGAAATCATAAGCATGAATGGGTCTGTAGAAATGGTACAGGGACAAAGAGGAGAATCAGGATTCGGGGATGTAACAGGAGGGGAGACTGCGCTGGATGCCAGTCATCCATTTCTGATGCTAGTTGTACTACACTGAAGGCTGAGTCTGTACGGACATGAATCGTAAAGAAAAGGAGTTTTAGTCTGGCGTGCTGGCACACATGCCTTTAATCCCAGCATTCAGGAAGTTAGAGGCAGGAGGATCTCTGGAATTCAAGGCTCAGCTTGTCTACATGGTGAGTTCTAACCAGCCAAGGCTACATGGTGAGACCCCGTCTCAAGATAACAAAAACAAAACAGGAAGAAGAAAAAAGTTTAACTTTGGCTCATGGTCAGGAGAACCAAGGTCAGGTGCCACACTGGTGATGCCCTTTTTGCTAGTGGAGTCCTGAGGTGGCACAAGAATCACATGATGGGAGACAGAGGTGGGTGTGTCTGGTGTCAGTCCTTGTCAAGAAGTTACCTAAGCCACATTGCCTTCCAAGTGCCTCATCTGTAAACGTCATAGACTGTTTCCACTCTCCTGATACATAACAATGGTGTTTTATTTGTGGAGGGGAGGTTGTTAGGGGAGACTGTAGTCAGGCCATAGCAGGTGTAGAGAAAAGCATGACAGCATTTTGACAGCTGAGAAGAGAAAATCATGAGAAAATCGCCATCGTGACAGACAGGAGCTGAGGGAGGAGTGCTCAGTGTACCAGCCATGTAGGCAGCTTAATCAAGTGCAGAATGTTCTGGTTAAATAACGGTGAGCTCAAAGATGCAAGTTCAGTGTAAACTCTCAGGTACTGTGCTGATGGAGCCATATTCTCCATCCCTGGAAGATTGTGTTCACTCTGACAAATCCATTCCTTAACTCATGTTTACCAAAAGCTCACTTCAAGATCTGCCCCAACACCTATCTTCCCTTCTGCTTTCTCACTGAGCCAAACCCAACAGTCTCTGAATTATTTTCTGACCTCCCAACATCAGGCTAGACTCAGCGTCCTTTCCCCATCTCCCTTCTAATCTGCTTCAACATCCCATTTCTGTGACCATAGAAGTTGTACAATGGAAGGCATAACACTCAGATTTCTACGTGTTTCCCCAGTCTTGTGAGACCCAAGGACAAACATTGGGCCAAGCCTGGGGAGTCCTGCAGAGGAGGAGAGATTGTGTGGGGGAATGTTGTACAGTCTTGGTGTTAGGATATCCTGACTTACCAGGGAGCCAGGATATACTTAGAGCTTCAATAGGACAGCTCTGGAGGGGTAGAGCCGCAATAGGACAGCTCTGGAGGAAAGGTGTCCTTACTATGGGGAAGCCAGGCTACCTGAAGTTGATGTGCGGTGGGGGATGGTCTCCCCGCAGGATCTAGGGATCTTGCTCTTCTCCTGGAGAGCCTCTATAGCTGAATTCTGCTCTGTTCCCTTACGGAAGCATCCTAGCAGAGCTGTGTGCTTCTCCCGCCCACTCTGCTAAAGGGAAGCTCCCTGCAGAAATGTAGCAATCTGCTCTGGCTCCCAGGAGAAGTTGTTACTTCAGTCCCCTAAGGGAAGTCCCAGCCAAGTTCTGCTCTGGCTCTGCCTGCTGGTGAATGAAGGTCATCACCAGAGACTCTTCAGAGAAAGATTTATTTGGGAAGGAGGAATCCAGAAGAGTGACTGCCTCTGCAGGGAGGGATTAGGGGCAGCTCTTAACTGAAGGAGTGGAGAGGCTTATATAGGGCTTCTCAGAGGTAGAGTTTTCCCAGGGAGAAGGGGCATTGTGTTTCTTTCAGACGCTAATCTTAGGACCAGGGAATATTTCTTTCACTGGCTCTGATTCTAGGAACAAAGTGTGTTTCTTTGACACTAGTTTCAGAGCCAGGGCACAAGTCTTTAGTCCTGGGTTCAGGGATAAAGATGTTTCTCTCCCTGGCCCAGGTCTCAAATACAGGGTGTGTGTGTTTTCTCTGACTCTGGCTTCAGAGTCAGGGTACTCAGTGATTGGTTAGTCTCCTGCTCCAGTTGTCCCTATTACCCTACAGACTGTGGAGGCCAAGAGGGTCAGGGACATCGGAGGAAAACCTACAGAAAAGGTTAGCCTGGCTCTTGGGAACTCAGAGTCTGAACCAAAAACCAGGGAGCCTGCATGGGATTCACCTAGGACCTCTGCATACAAGAGACAGTTGTGTATCTTGCTCTATTTGTGCGACTCCTGGCAATGGGAGTAGGGGCTGCCCCTGGTACTCTGACTGGTTCTTCAGGACCTAATCCTCATGCTGGATTGCCTCTCCCAGTCTGAATACAGGGGGAAGTCCTTGGTCTTATGGCAGCTTTGATATGCCATGCCTTGCTGAAGCTGATGGGGGACCTGTCCCTTTCTGAGCAATTACTGAGGAGGTATGAACTGGGGAGGGAGGAGAGAAGAGGGGAAGGAGTGGGAGGAGAGGAGAGAGGGGAGCTTCAGTCAGGATGTAAAATAAATAAATAAATTTTAAAACTATGTAAAAATCTATGCTATGCATGCATTCTTTTGCTTTCCCGTGTTACTTTATTTCAGGATTCTCAATGTCAGCCCTGCTCAGTATTCTCTGGAGATCATCTGCAGACTTTGAAATGACATTCCCACTGAATCTAAGAGCATGCATTAGGCTATGTGCTCATGAAGCTATTTAAGAAGCTATTCAATGTCTTGTAAGAAAGACAAATCACATATAGATTAGACACATATAAAAGACAGACTATTCCAGAAGAAAGTGCAGAAGGTTAAGAGACTGCACTAGAGAGGGAACACCTTTGACCTGAGAACCCTTGAGGCCTCATGAAAAAGAGAACAAGTGTGTGTAGCCCCAGAGAAGAAGTATTTTAGTGGGTGAAGAAGTGAAAGGAGTTTGGGAAGAGGCAATCATGGTGTGATTAAAATCAGCAAAGCAGAAACCACAGACAATGTCGAGTTTATTGGGTGCCTTTTGTTGCCATGACAACAGAAACCGCTTAGGAGAGGAAAGGTTTCAATCCATCCTAGTGAGAAGAGCAGGGAAGGGCAGCTCAGAGCATGGGATTGAAGCCTGTGGCAGAGGCTTTGCAAACTGTGGAGGAAGCAAATACACACTAAGAAGGAGTGACTGGGAGAAACCTCAGTGGCCTGCCCCTCGTGACATACTTTTGGAAGCAGGCTTCATCTCTTAAAGATGCCAACATTTGTAAGCATATAGTTGAGAAGGACAGTTTTAGTCATAGGGACATGTTTAGCTGTGGGGGGAAGCCCATGAGAGATGTTTCAGATTCAATTTTCCACATCTGGGAAATGATGTGTAGGTGGATGAAAACGCATCAGCAGCAAGAGCGGAGATAAGGACAGTGTCAGCTATCTCGGGGCACTTCTTACGAGCTAGGCAGCCCACAAAGTGCTTTGCTGGCATCATGCACTGATGCCACATGCAACCTACAGGGCCAGATTCCACCTTCATTTCCCAACAACAGGTTTCTTGGGATCAAGTGATTGGCCAGTACTGCACACACAAGAAATGTCTGCAAGGGTTGGAAGCCAGAGAGTCCAGTGTCAGAGAAGACGCTACACATTGTCATGCTGGCACAGTCTTGCAGAGCCCGCGGGGATGAGGGTGTGAAGAGCAGAAAGCAGGTGTTTACGGTAGCATCTCTCCAGGAGTCTGTGGCTCAGGTTGGTAAAAGGTCTTAGAGGAACTGAACTCCTGTCCCTGGAGACCGTAAGGTGGAAGAAGACCAGATGCAGAGCGTTAAGCAGGGAACAGTTGGGAGAAGGGGCAGTCACAACCGTAAACTACTTTACCTAGGATTGAACGACTTTTTCAAGCTAATTATAATTGTGATTACCCACATAGAGAGGGTAAGATAATAGAAGGTATTGGCGAGCAAAGACAACTGAAGCCTTTGAGTCAGAGGTAAAGTGGCCAAGAATGAAGAGAAAGGCTCAGAGGGCAGAAGAGAGGCAAAAGGCATGGGACCAAGGATGGGTCTAGGTGCATTCTGGAGAGAGGAGGCAGACCAGAGAAATCTTTTTCTCATTGCCCCCAGTAGGCAGCAGCTCCTGTGCCAGAAGGGATAGATTTGGCTTCAGGTAGGTACTTAAAAATTGTGGGGATGACTGAAAACAATCCTGGGAAAGATTAAAAAACACATAGTGTTGGGTCTGGTGTGGCATAACTCCCATCTCAGTGGCGCCCACTAGGATGCCCCTTATAAGAGCATAGTAGTACCATGTGTCCCTCATTTATGCCACTCCATTTGAATTATCCCCCTCTGCCCCTCAGGCTCTCTCCCTTCAGTCCCCTCTGCTCCTCCAGCACTCGCCTATCACGTCTGTCCCTTTTACTCTTCCTAACCGCTTGACCCACCATCAAAACTTCCTTCCTCGGACTTAGACGCACGCTTGGTGTTGCCAGCTCTGACCTTGAATGGTTCTTAACTCCAGTTATCTTAGCTCATAAATTACTAGATGGCTAATCAAGCACCAGCTTAAGCCCTGGAACTTGTAATACCACTGATTCAAGAGTCATGGCTGAAGGACTGGAGAGTTAGCTCAATCAGTAAAGTGTGAGGATGAGTGTGGTCCCCAAAACCAATGTTTAAAAAATGTCATGTGTGGTGGTGCACACTTGTAATCCCAGTGTTAAAGAGAAAGGCAGATCTGTGGGGCCCGCTGGCTAACCAGTCGAGCCTATTTGGTAAGTTTCAAACCAGGGAGAGAGAGAGAGAGAGAGAGAGAGAGAGAGAGAGAGAGAGAGAGAGAGAGAACATGAGTGGGTGTGCATGTGATGTTAAATGAACACCAGTTGTTCCCCAACATGCATGTGTGTGTGAACACGCACCCATGAGCACACCCACACAGTTACACTGCATTAAAGAGAACAGGAAGGCTACCAGCAGCCATGACAGAGGGGATTAGGCAGCTTGTGCTAGAGTTTCAGTTCTCCCTAGCCCATCTCTGCCTATCCCATTCTCCCGGAGACTGATCTAGAAGCTGTACAATAGGCTGTCTTACCACAGACTCCCAGTTGGTTTAGGCCAATGGAAATGGTGATGAGTTTGAGGTAGGACAGAGGTCAGAATACTTAACCTCTCCAGCTCCTCCTTTGTAGCTCCAGGTGGGCAGTGACTCTCAAAAGGCCGCAGCTTCTTTCTGGAAGCTTCTTCCACAGCCATGACCACAGCTCCAGCTCTACTCTTGAAATCTGCACTGACCACAATATGCGTGTCCAGCATTAAGAACAGCGCTGCCAGGGCCTGAATGCTGTACTGTGTCTGTTGTTCTCCTTCCACGTTCTTCAGAGCACCACATTAACTTCACACTCCCCTCACTTCCCCACTTAGAGGTGGCCTCTCTTTCCTGCCACCATTGACTAAATCCAGATCGCATCCAGAATACACCCACATAGGATCAGTTGAAGACAGGGGCAATGTCCAAAGAGCTTGCAAGTTAGGAGTGCCAGGGCTGACTGAGTAGTGGAGCATCTTTATCGGAATGTCCTCTGGGATCCCCAAATATAACAAATTGAAAACCAAATTCACTTTTGCCTTCCACTCATTGGTCTCTCTAGGCTTTCCTACTGCCCCAAGGACTCTTTGTTTAAGTATTCACTATGAATAGACTGTTTCCTACACATCGGAGACTGTGTCTCCATGGATGCTGCTGAGCTCTTCAGTCACTTTGTCATAGAAGCTTGGGCTTCCAAAACCATAAGCTGTGTATCTAGTCCGGCATAGTGGCTAATGCCCAAAATTCCAACACTTGGCTGGTCAAGGTAGGAGGACTGTTATCGAGTCCTAGGCTGTCTCCTGCAACATCAGTGAGTTCCAGGCCAGCCTGCGGCTATAGTGTGAGGTTGTCTCAAACAAACAACCAAGACTCTACAGGTTTTAGAAAGTCACAGCTGTAAATGAGATTGTCTGTCACAAGAGACTCATCCATTTTCAATTCCATTCCTCTGTCAACAGCAGGAGTGGGATAGGGAAACACAGAGCAGCTGCTAGCACACACGCACATGCCTGTGAGGACTGAAAAAGAAAAGGGCCAACCAAACCTTTGTTTCTCTTGGATGTCCCTTAGAAGGCCTTAAGCAGCAGAGCTGTAGGATGACTTCAGCTTCCACTCCACCAAGAGAGGTAGCTTCATAGAGACTGAAGCCCAAGCACAGGGCAGCTTCATGGCTGAATGACGAAGGTGGTCTTCTCTACACTCCTAGAAGATGAAGGTTGAGTTAATCAAAGCTTCAGTATTTATATACAGCATCCAACATCTAATAAAATGTTATCAGACATAACAAAAGAGCAGCAAACTGAAACTTACTCCCACGTGACTCAGAGCGACCTGTCATAGACCTTAAGAGTAGCTGTGACCAAGATGTTTCAGAAAACATATTACAGAGGAGATCTTTTCATAGGACAAGTGTAGTGTATATATATACTACACACACACAGACACACACACACACACACGAGAGAGAGAGAGAGAGAGAGAGAGAGAGAGAGAGAGAGAGAGATCCATCAGTAAAGGGCTCACTGTGTAAGCATGTGGACCTGAATTCCATCCTCCAGAACCTATGCTAAAAAGACAGATGGACACCATATTCTTGTAGTCCCAGCAGCTTGCTGGCTAGCGAGTTAAGGCAAATCAACAAGCTCAAGTTTAGAGACAGCCCCTGTCTCAAAACATAAGGTGAAGAGAGACAAAAGAAGATATTAAACACCAACCTCAGACCTCCACATGCACCCACACCCAGACATGTGTATGCATACATGCACACAAACATGCAAGCACAGCAAAAACTACAAACATAGTTCTAGAGCCCTTAACATTTTGGATCTCCTCTCTCTCTCTCTCTCTCTCTCTCTCTCTCTCTCTCTCTCTCTCACACACACACACACACACACACACACACACACACACACACTCCAAGTCACCAACAGTACAGATTGTGCAACAGCTACAAGGAGCAGAGAAGAGTCATGTATCTGACAGCATGCGGAGAAGCCTTTGAACAAAGCCACAGAAAAGAGCCTGAGGCTCCAGATTCTTGGTGCACCACCTTCCTGACCCTGGAGGGCATCCCAGATCCCCACACAGCCCTACAAAGCACTCCTGCTGAAAGTGTGCAGAGCTTTGCCAGCTCTCTGAAACCCTGGGAATGGCAAAGGGACTTGCAAAGCATACCCTGGCACATGCAGAGAACTGTTAGAGAATATGAAACCAAACTCATTAGCCCATGATGGAGTTCAGAAAACACAGGAAAAATTCCAACTGTAATATCCAGACGGAACTGATCCTTTGGATAAACAACCAGACAGGAAAAAAAGTTGGTGCATCAGGCATCCGGGGTGATCTGCTTTTCCTTCACTCCTTTGGCTCAGCTACTAAATCCTGTTTATTTGAAACTTGTGCTTCTATTTCAGAAGACCTTCTTGAGCTGCATTCAGGTCTTTTTAAGTGCCCATGGATGCAGTCGAGTGGTTTTACTTTGCTTGTTTTCCTCTCATTGACTGGTGTGTTCAAGCTGGTTTTGCTATTCTTTCTAGTGATGCCTGGTCCTTTGGGCTTTCTGCTATTTCTCTTGTGTCCATTCTCAGGGACTTGTGGGTCTAAGCAATCTGCTGCAGCTTTATACTCTGAGGCTTCGAGGAGGAAACTTCTCTGCCCCCTAGTTTTTTCCCTTGTTCTCCAGGGTTAGCAAGGTCTCACTGTTCTTCATTTCCTAAGAACTGAGTCACAGCATGTGCCCAACAGCTGGCCTTAATCTTCTCTGAAGGGTAAAAGATTCCCTGGGCCAAGAGATCCCAGGCATGGCTGCTAATGGTTGCTTGCTCAGGGACCTCTGGTGGACTCCTAATCACCATGTGGATCCCAGGGAAGAGAGCCCTATCTACAACTTAGTTAGAGGGTGATTGGATGGGAAAACTGTTTCCATACTTAATCTCTCATCTCTAATTTGCACTTTTGACACCTGTCGTCAGTCATCTCATAGTATACAAAAAAATATACTCTTATTGTTTAGAGATTCTAAAGGTCTTAGATGTTCTTATGCCATAAATTGTACCCAAAACTATTAGAATAAAAGATGCTTCAAATAACTTATCATTTGAGAAATTATACTATTTTAGGAGATAACAATGGTAGCCAGAAGATGAAGCCAACATCTATTTCTTACATAACGAACTACCACCAACATTATTCTTTTCTTTCCTATCTACAATGAAATAATTTGAAACCACAAATCTATTGGTCTGATGGCTCAGTCCCTTTGTGCACTCCAGGGCACAAATTTAACAATGCTTAGGTTTGTAGTTACTGCTTTTGGTTTCTACTTCCCTGAATTGTTACTATGGATGAGCTTTGCAAAGCGGGTATGTCCTGATCTAAGAGCATCAGAGGATTTGTACTAAAAGTATGATTATGGAACTCATGGTTGCTTTGAAGAGCCTCTGGCATCCTGGAAGCCTGCGTCACCAAGTGCTGTGTGGCAAAGCAACTTCCTTGCTCAACAGCCCTTCTTTCCTTTTAAAATCACACTCTTCATCTCTGCTTGTTTGTGTGTGCACGCACATGGTGAAGTCATAGGGCGACTTGCTGGAGCTGGTCCATGGTTTCTCCACTCTCTTTACTGAGGCCAGATCTCTCAAGGAACTAGGAGCTTGACACTTGACTTGTCTAGCTAGCCATCTTACCGTGAGGATCCTTTCTCTGCTTCCAGAGACTTCCATGGGATTACAGGCAGGCCATCACACCCTGCTTCTTTTAAATGTGGTTGCTGGGAATCCATCCAAACCCCGGTCCTTACACCTACATGGTAAACATTTTCTCCAGAGAGCTCTCTTCCCAGCTGTGATGCACAAACTTCATTCTGTTCCCAATATCTTGAAAACAGTGATTTCTAGGTCTATTTAAATATTTAAACAGTAACCCTTTTCACAGTCTCTAAAAGTTAGACTACCCTTTCTTTCTTTCTTTCTTTCTTTCTTTCTTTTCTTTTTTTTTTTGGTTTATTTTTTCCTATCTTGAGAAGATTTACAAGAAAGGTGAAGGAATGTGGGACCCCAATTTTTTTTGGTTTGTAAGGAATATTTTGCTTTAACCATCACTGCAAGTGATATGTAGATA